>NC_046168.1:71317546-71690885 GCF_011064425.1 Rattus rattus | reverse complement strand
AGAGACAGATAGATAGACCAATGGAACAGAATTGAAGACCCAGAAATGAATCCACACACCTATGGTCACTTGATTTTTGACAAAGGAGCCAAAACCATCCATTGGAAAAAAGATACCATTTTAAGCAAATGGTGCTGGTTCAACTGGAGGTCAACATGTAGAAGAATGCAGATTGATCCATGCTTATCACCCCTGTACAAAGCTTAAGTCCAAGTGGATCAAAGACCTCCACATCAAACCAGATACACTCAAACTAATAGAAGAAAACTAGGAAGCATCTGGAACACATGGGCACTGAAATAATTTCCTGAACAAAACACCAATGGCTTATGCTCTAAGATCAAGAATTGACAAATGGGATCTCATAAAACTGCAAAGCTTCTGTAAGGCAAAGGACACTGTGGTTAGGACAAAATGGCAACCAACAGATTGGGAAAAGATCTTTACCAATCCTACACCAGATAGAGGGCTTATATCCAAAATATACAAAGAACTCAAGAAGTTAGACCGCAGGGAAACAAATAACCCTATTAAAAAATGGGGTTCAGAGCTAAACAAAGAATTCACAGCTGAGGAATGCCGAATGGCTGAGAAACACCCAAAGAAATGTTCAACGTCTTTAGTCATAAGGGAAATGCAAATCAAAACAACCTTGAGATTTCACCTCACACCAGTGAGAATGGCTAAGATCAAAAACTCAGGTGACATCAGATGCTGGCGAGGATGCGGAGAAAGAGGAACACTCCTCCATTGTTGGTGGGATTGCCAGACTGGTACAACCATTCTGGAAATCAGTCTGGAGGTTCCTCAGAAAATTGGACATTGAACTGCCTGAGGATCCAGCTATACCTCTCTTGGGCATATACCCAAAAAAGATGCCCCAACATATAAAAAAGATACGTGCTCCACTACGTTCATCGCAGCCTTATTTATAATAGCAGAAGCTGGAAAGAACCCAGACGCCCTTCAACAGAGGAATGGATACAGAAAATGTGGTACATCTACACAATGGAATATTACTCAGCTATCAAAAACAACGACTTTATGAAATTCGTAGGCAAATGGTTGGAACTGGAAAATATCATCCTGAGTGAGGTAACACAATCACAGAAAAACACACAGGGTATGCACTCATTGACAAGTGGCTATTAGCCCAAATGTTTGAATTGCCCTAGATGCACAGAACACATGAAACTCAAGACAGATGATCAAAATGTGAATGCTTCACTCCTTCTTTAAAAGGGGAACAAGAATACCCTTGGCAGGGAATAGGGAGGCAAAGTTTAGAACAGAGGCAGAAGGAACACCCATTCACAGCCTGCCCCACATGTGGCCCATACATATAAAGCCATCCAATTAGACAAGATGGATGAAGCAAAGAAGTGCAGGCCAACAGAAGCCGATGCAGATGTCTCCTGAGAGACACAGCCAGAATACAGCAAATACAGAGGCGAATGCCAGCAGCAAACCCCTGAACTGACAACAGGACCCCCGTTGAAGGAATCAGAGAAAGAACTGGAAGAGCTTGAAGGGGCTCGAGACCCCATATGTACAACAATGCCAAGCAACCAGAACTTCCAGGGACTAAGCCACTATGCAAAGACTATACATGGACTGACCCTGGGCTCTAACCTCATAGGTAGCAATAAATAGCCTAGTAAGAGCACCAGTTGAAGGGGAAGTCCTTGATCCTGTCATTGAACGTGATTGTTGGGGGAGGGCGGTAATGGGGGGAGGATGGGGAGGGGAACATCCATATAGAAGGGTAGGTGGAGGGGTTAGGGGAATGTTGGCCCAGAACCGGGGATGGGAATAACAATCGAAATGTAAATAAGAAATTCTCAAGTTAATAAATATTAAAGAAAAAAAAAAGAAAACTAGCTTTAGAAAAAAAGTACATAGTGTCCTAATAAAAACTCCAGAATGCTAGAACCAGGGGCAATATGAAAATGAGTTTTAGTGTTAAGGGACAAACTATTCTGGGAATCAGTAAGCAAGGATTAACCATAAGTCAGGTTCCTGGACATATTCACAAGACAGGAGATAGTGATGAGACAGTCACAGTGGGAGGAATGTCCAACACAGACCTGAGCATCAGGATCATAGAGTATGAAGACTGGGAGAGTGGGTGTTGTTTCTGTCTCTCTGTGATGGTGGACAAGACCACTCCATATAGTTTCACCAGGGAGCCAAGTCTGAGAGTGCTGACAGAGGCTGACAAATGTTTTAGTTTCCCTGTCCCTTATAACACAGAAGCTGGTGGCTTGTGTGCTTTCTCTCACTGTGTGGCATTCTGGGAATATGCTACAGCTTGGACTTTTGTCACACCACCCTGTGTTCACACTAGAGTCCTCTGGACTAAATATACTGGTGGCCATCACACAACTGAAGATATTTCAGTGAGAAGAGCTTGCTGTAGCCCACAGTGACTGTGCTACCAGGCAAGTGTGTGTCCACATTCACAGTCCACACACCACTGAAGCTCAGTCAGCAAGAAGGGATTGTTTGATATATGCCAGTTGTTCCATGCCCAGGGATACCTGCAAAGGTACTTTAGAGGGCAAACATCTCAGGCTACATTCCTTTAACAAATCAGCTGAGGAATGTGGGTGCAGCTTGAATAATTCTCCAACATCTCCAACAGGTTTGACCTGAGCTGAGAGGACTCTCAATAAGCTTCTTCTCCCAGTGGGCTGGGTTTGTTTGCTCTGCCTGGGTTGAAATCACAGGGAGGTGAAAAGACACTCTGTCAGTACTGGTCCTTTCTTTGGCAGCATTTAAACCTCCATTGATGTTAGCAAGACTTGGGAACAAAGATTTGAGAAGCAGGTGACACTCTGCTGACTCAGTGCATGTGTGGGCCCTGGGTCCTAGAACCCTTAGCCCTAGGTAAGTGTTGTAGCTCTTGTATAGTTCTAGCAGTTTTGGAGTTCTGCAAACAGTATCATGGTTAGTGTCACAGCACCAGGGCTCACTTACAGTGTGTAAAGTGATTCCATCCTGACAAAAGCAAACATCTTAGAGATCTGAGGCCAGCCCCTACCCCACACCCAGTCAGCAACTTGAATCTATTCAAACAATCCAAGTATGTTGACTGTTAAACTATTCCAGGAATGCTGGCCACCAAACCATCTTTTTGTTCCTTCTTAAGAAAGTGGAACTGGCTAAGATGCTGCTTGGTCCCTCACTTCTAACAGTGGCAGCTGTAAGCCTAGGTGGTGGCTTAGCGGGCTGTGGTGGCATCCTGTGTCCCATTGGACCTCCAGCTTCTGGTCACCAGGCAGTCAGCAGTATGCAGGGTAAACTGAAAAGCCCTGAAGTTGAATTTTGCAAATCTGCCCATCAAATCGACAGCATGGTTTACTCTGAATCCTAATACTATGAGAGTCTGGAACCCACACACAGAGAGAATGAGAACATACAGTACTGAGTCATCCGGAAAACTGAACAACACTTGGAATTCACTTCAGAGGACTTGAAAGACCTTGGAGATATTGGATGAGGAGCTTATGGTTCTGTAACAAAATGGTCCACAAACCAAGTGGTCAGATAATGGCAGTTAAAAGAATATGGTCACCTGTGGGTGTAAAAGAACAAAAACAACTTCCCATGGATTTGGATTAGGGATGCGGAGTAGTGAGTGCCCATACATTGTTCATTCCTATGGTGCACTCTTCAGAGAGGGCGACTGTTGGATCTGTATGGAGCTTATTTCTACCTCATCTGATAAGTTTTACAAATATGTACACAGAGTGTCAGATGACGTTATCCCAGAAGAGATCGTAGGCAAAATCACTTTAGCAACTGTGAAAAATACTGAACCCCTTAAAAGAAAACTTGAAAATTCTTCACAAAGACATCAAACCTTCTAACATTCTTCTGGGCAGAAAGGGAATTATATAGCTCTGTGATTTTGGCCTCAGTGGACAGCTTGTGGACTCTATTGCCAAGACAAGAGATGCTGGGTGTAGGCTGTATATGGTACCTGAAAGAATAGACCAAGTGCATCAAGACAAGGGTATGATGTCTGCTCTGATGTCTGGAGTTTGGGGTTCACATTGTAGGAGTTGGCCACAGGCCACTTTCCTTATCCATGTGGAACAGCGTATTTGATCAGCTAACACACGTGGTGAAAGGAGACCCTCCCCAGCTGAGTAATTACGATGAAAGGGAGTTCTCCCCCAGGTTCATCAACTGTTGACTTGTGCCTTATAAAGGAGGAATCCAAAAGGCCAAAGTGTAAAGAACTTCTAAAACATCCCTTTATTTTGAAGTATGAAGAACGTAGTGTAGAGGTCGCATGCTGTGTTTGTAGAACCCTGGATCAGATGTCAGCTACTCCCAGCTCTCCCATGTATGTCGACTGATACTGCTGCTACATCAGACTCTAAAAAGAAAGGGCTGAGAGGATGCAAGAAGTAAAGTGTGTTCATCCTGTATCACAGTGTTTCTATTGGTCGCCCAGATGCCATGCGCAATACGTTTGGTGTTCGTTTCCATCATGTCTGTAGACTTCTGTCTCCTAGAATGTGCATCCCTGTAATACCTGACTGATCACAGTGTTAGTGCTGGTCACAGAGACCTCATCCTGCTCTTTTGTGATGGGCACATTCACGATGTGTAGAAGTCACTACCATCAAGTTGTTGACTGTGCTTAGGTCACACCTTAAATTCATTTCTAGACGCAAAATCTGGAGACGCAGCTGCTCAAATGGTGTTTTGTGAGACTTCCAAGGGCTGGAGGGACACAGACAAGGATGTACTATATGTGAACATAGAGACCTGGGCTTGAGTGAGAAGACCTTGCTCAGTCAGTGAGAAACATTGCCTTCTGCAGCCGGGAGACAAAGGAAGGGTTTCCTTTGTCACCAAGTGCAATAGATTTACTGACCTGTTATTCTGTTCTTTTACAGTCACAGTCGATGTTTGGGGAATCGATATGCTCAGCCAAATTCCTCTTTAAAATATCATGTTAAATCAGAATTAATTTATCTTTACCAAAACCCATGTTGCTATCAGAGAGGTGAACATTAGCTCCTCAGACAGGGCAGAATGTCTTCTCTGCCCTTTTCCAGTCCTGCTTGTCACTGGGAAGATACAGGAGTCTGCCTGCTGTCATAGAAGGGCGGTGCCAACTTGATGCTCTACCTGACACCAACTGCCAGGACTGAACGAAGGAAACAGTACCGAGGGCACAGTTCATGGATGTTTTTTATTCTGGTATTTTGTGGAGAATAGTTTGTAGCAGCTATAATTTCCTCTTTGGCCCAAAGCCTGGGACTTGAGCCATCCTAACTCACTAACAGGGAGAATTAGCTGGTAGCAATGTGCCTTGATGAATATTTCCTGCAGGCAGTAAAGCACCAATCGCAACTCTTAGCTTCTTGCCATCGTGGGCCAGGTCCTCAGTTTCTAACTCTTTCCCTTCCCCACAGTTTGCTGTCACCATGTATCATTGGCTCAGTCCAATATTCCACCTTGCTTTTCACACTGGGAAGCTCGCATTAGCGGGGATGCCACTTACCACAATTTGTAACCCTGAATCTCTCCTGTGCTCTGATGTTCAGAAAGCTGAGGCAGCTGGGCTCAGTTGATGATGTAGGTGAGAAAGAGGCAGTCTGCTAGAGAGGCACATTTGAGCAGAATAAGGATCTGAAATGGCAGCCTTTCAGGTAGGCGTGTCTGTCTCCTGCTGAGGCCTCTTCCAGTTCACTGTCTCCCTTGGAAGTGGAATTCTACCCACCTCTGCCCCCAAAAGACAAAATGAAAAAGAAGCCACTTCATCTCAGGTGCTGCTTGTCTTCAGCCCATTAGCCAGGCCCTGAGATCAGGCTCTGCACAGCAGTGAAGCAGCACTGACAGTTCATCTGCCACACAGGGGATGCCTGCCATGCAGGATCTACCCGTGGTGGGGACTGCTGTGTCTCCCAGAGTGGCACTCAAAGTACTATTGAACAATGAAAGCAGAATGGTGCTGTTCGAAGTTACATCCCTTCTCATTGGAGGATTTAAAATGATACATCTCTTTGTCCACTTGCCTCATTTCCCCAGCTTCCACCCCTTGCTCCCTAACCCTTAGATTCTCTGTGTTCTACAAGGAGACATTGTGGGATATCTTCCATGAGCTGCACCAAGCTATTGTCCTGCATTGCTCCCAGGACCCAAGAGGCTCTGTTTCTTTGCTGTCAACTTCCTGTCTGTCTCAGTACGGCCTCACTCCACCGTCATGCACATGGAGATCAAAGCAATTCTGACTGTCCAGGAGCTATCTCACTTTCTGCTGTGTGGGTAACCACAGAAAAAGGCAATATTAATGTATTAATCATAGATTATTATAAACTATAAAGTGCAAGGAATTTATTACAATGTATCTTTATTAAAACAAAGGGTGTGTGGTGTTCACAAACTGTGAAAATAGTGTAAGAACTGTATGTTCTCAGCTCTGGTTACTTTTCTCCTGTACCCCATGAAAGTATATGAAGATTATCAAAAAGCTGATGTGCAGGGACATTGCCTTCTTTGTCTGTAAAGATGTAGCTCAGTAACATAAGTGCTTCTTGGAGCTTTGGAATATGTTATCCTGTATTCTTGTTTGAATCCTTCTGTATTTAAGACATAGCCATGGAGTCCACATGTTTATGATATAGTCTATGCCTTGCCTGCAGATCAGTTGTAACAAATCTAGGTTGTGATGATTATTGAGATTAAAATAGAGAATGTGGTGACATGGCTAACTAGCTGCTTGTTTGGCTTCTGTAACTTAATTAATTGCTTTCTGCAAAAGATATAGCACATCACTTATGCCTGGAAAACTCATGATGTCTTCCTTTTTAATAGCTGAATAGTATTTCATTGTGTGGATGTACCATATTTTCTTAACCATTCTTCAGTTGAGGGACATCTAGGTTGTCTCCAGTTTCTGGTCATTACAAATAAATCTGCTATGAACAGAGTTGAGCAAGTATCCTTGTGGGATGGTAGAGCATCTTTGGGGTATATGTCCAAGGATGATATAGCTAGGTCTTGAGAAGGTTCTATTTCCAGTTTTCTGTGAAACTGCCACATTGATTTCCAAAGTGGTTGTACAAGGTTGCACTCCCACCAGCAATGGAGGAGTGTTCTCCTTGCTCCACATCCTCGCCTGCATATGCTATCCCTTGAGTTTCTTATCTTAGCCATTCTGATGGGTGTAAGATGGGGTCTCAGAGTTGTTTTGCTTTGTATTTCCCAGATGACTAAGACCTTTGAACATTTCTTTAAGTGCTTTTTGACCATTCCTGATTCTTCTGTTGAGAATTCTGTTTAGCTCTGTGCCCTATTTCTTTATTGGGTTATTTTGTTTGTTGGTGTTTAACTTCTTGAGCTCTTTATAAATTTTGGACGTTAGTCCTCTCTTAGATGTAGGGTTGGTTAAGATCCTTTTACAATCTGTGGGCTGCTGGCTTATCCTATTGACTGTGTCCTTTGCTTTACAGAAGCTTTGCAGTTTCATGAGGTCTCATTTATCGATTATTGACCTTATAGCCTGAGCCACTGATGTTCTGTTCAGGAAATTTTCTCTTATACCAATGTGTTCAAGGGTATTTCCCACTTTCTCTTCAGTGAGATTTAGTGTATCTTCTTTTATGTTGAAGTTCTTGATCCACTTGGACTTGAGTTTTGTTCAGGGTAATAAATATGTTTCTATTTTCATTCTTCATTATATAGACATCCAGTTAGACCAGCACAGTTTGTTGAAGATGCTTTGTTCCATTTTGTTTTTTTCCATTCTGTGTGTTTGGTGTATTTATCAAGAATCAATTGTCCATAGGAGTGTGTGTGTGTGTGTGTGTGTGTGTGTGTGTGTGTGTGTGTGTATTTCTGTGACTTTGATTCGATTCTCTTGATGAATGTATCTGTTTCTATACCAATACCATCAAGGTTTTATCATTATTGCTCTTTAGCACAGCTTGAGGTCAGGATGCTGATCCCTTCTGACACTCTTTTATTATTCATAAGTGTTTTGGCTATCCAGGGTTTTCTTTTTTTTGTTTTCTTTTTTTTTTGAGGTTGAGAAATGGTCTTTCAAGGTCTGTAAAAGTTGTATAGAAGTCTTGATGTGGATTGCATTGAGTCTGTAGATTACTTTTGGTAAGATGGTCATTTTCACTATGTTAATCCTGCCTTTCTTTGAGCATAGTAGATCTTTCCGTTTTCTGAGATCTTCTTCAATGTCCTTCTTCTGGGATATGATGTTCTTGTCATATAGATCATTCAAGAGAATGATAAATCAAGTTAGAGATAAATCTAGATATTTTATGTTATTTGTGGCTATTGTAAAGGGTGTTGTTTACTTAATTTTTTGTGGCCAGTCTATCATTTGTATAAAGAAGGGCTAATGATTTTTTTTTAGTTAATTTTGTATCTATCCTACTTCACTGAAGCTGTTTATCAGCTGTAAGGAGTTCTCTGGTAGAATTTTGTGGATCCCTTATATATACTATGATATTATCCACAAATAGCCATACTTTGACTTCTTCCTTTCTGGTTTGTATCCCCTTGATTTCTTTTAGTTTATTATTGCTCTGGCTAGAACTTCACGTACTATATTGAATAAATGGGAAGGGAATAGGTGGCTTTGTCCTGTTCCTCATTTTAGTGGAATTGCTTTAAGTTACTCCATATATTGCTTTGATTATATTTAGGTATGTGTCTTATGTCATTGATCTCTCTAATACTTTAACATGAGGGGGTGTTTGATTTGTCAAAGACATTTTTAGCATCTAATGAGATTATCATGTGATTATTTCTAAACTTCAGTCTGTTTATATGGTGGATAACATTGATGGATTTTCATATATTGAATCATCCCTACATTCCTGGGATGAAATCTACTTGATCATGATGGATAATGTTTTCTTGGATTTGGTTTACAAATATTTTATTGAGTAATTTTACATCAAGATTCATAAGAGAAATCAGCCTGAAGTTCTCTTTCTTTGTTGAGTTTTTGTGTGGTTTAGGTGTCAGGGTAACTGTTGCTTCAAAGGCAGGATCAAGGGCTTCCCCTTCCACTGGTGCTCTTACTAGGATATTCATTGCTACCTATGCAGTTGGAGCCGAGGGTCAGTCCATGTATAGACTTTGGGTAGCGGCTTAGTCCCTGGAAGCTCTGGTTGCTTGGCATTTTTGTTCACATGGGGTCTCGAGCCACTTCAAGCTCTTTCAGTCCTTTCTAAGATTCCTTCAACGGGGGTCCCGTTCTCAGTTCAGTGGTTTGCTCCTGGCATTTGCCTATGTATTTGCTGTATTCTGGCTGTGTCTCTCAGGAGAGATCTACATCTGGTTCCTGTCAGCATGCACTTCTTTGCTTCATCCATCTTATCTAATTGGTGGCTTATCTATTGGGGCACGCTCTGAATGGGTGTTCCTTCTGCCTCTGTTCAAAACTTTGCCTTCCTATTCCCTTCCAAGGGTATTCTTGTTCTCCTTTTAAAGAAGGAGTGAAGCATTCGCATTTTGGTCATCCGTCTTGAGTTTCATGTGTTCTGTGCATCTAGGGTAATTCAAGCATTTGGGCTAATAGCCACTTATCAATGAGTGCATACCATGTATGTTTTTCTGTGATTGGGTTACCTCACTCAGGATGATATTTTCCAGTTCCATCCATTTGCCTATGAATTTCATAAAGTCATTGTTTTTGATAACTAAGTAATATTCCATTGTGCATATGTACCACATTTTCTGTATCCATTCCTCTGTTGAAGGGCATCTGGGTTCTTTCCAGCTTCTGGCTATTATAAATAAGGCTATATGAACTTAGTGGAGCATGTGTCTTTGTTATATGTTGGGGCATCTTTTGGGTATATGCCCCAGAGAGGTATAGCTGGATCCTCAGGTAGTTCAATGTCCAATTTTCTGAGGAACCTCCAGACTGATTTCCAGAATGGTGTACCAGTCTGCAATCCCACCAACAATGGAGGAGTGTTCCTCTTTCTCCACATCCTCTCCAGCATCTGATGTCACCTGAGTTTTTGATCTTAACCATTCTCACTGGTGTGAGGTGAAATCTCAGGGATGTTTTGATTTGCATTTCCCTTATGATTAAAGATGTTGACCATTTCTTTAGGTGTTTCTCAGCCATTCAGCATTCCTCAGCTGTGAATTCTTTGTTTAGCTCTGAACCCCATTTTTTAATAGGGTTATTTGTCTCCCTGCGGTCTAACTTCTTGAGTTCTTTGTATATTTTGGATATAAGCCCTCTATCTGGTGTAGGATTGGTAAAGATCTTTTCCCAATCTGTTGGTTGCCGTTTTGTCCTAACAGCAGTGTCCTTTGCCTTACAGAAGCTTTGCAGTTTTATGAGATCCCATTTGTCGATTCTTGATCTTAGAGCATAAGCCATTGGTGTTTTGTTCAGGAAATGTTCTCCAGTGCCCATGTGTTCTAGATGCTTCCCCACTTTTTCTTCTATTAGTTTGAGTGTATCTGGTTTGATGTGGAGGTCCTTGATCCAGTTGGACTTAAACTGTGTACAGTATGATAAGCATGGATCAAAATGCATTCTTCTACATGCTGACCTCCAGTTGAACCAGCACCATTTGCTGAAAATTCTATCTTTTTTTCCATTGGATGGTTTTGGCTCCTTTGTCAAAAATCAAGTGCCCATAGGTGTGTGGGTTCATTTCTGGGTCTTCAATTCTATTCCACTGGTCTGTCTGTCTCTGTACCAATACCATGAAGTTTTTTTTTTTTTTTATCACTATTGCTCTGTAATACTGCTTGAATTCAGGGATAGTGATTCCCCCAGAAGTCTTTTTATTGTTGAGGATAGTTTTAGCTATCCTGGGTTTTTTGTTATTCCAGATGAATTTCCAAATTGTTCTGTCAAACTCTCTGAAGAATTAGATTGTTATTTTGATGGGGATTGCATTGACTCTGTAGATCACTTTTGGTAAAATGGCCATTTTTACTATATTAATCCTGCCAATCCATGAGTATGGGAGATCTTTCCATCTTCTGGGTTCTTCTTCAATTTCTTTTTTCAGATGCTTGAAGTTCTTATCATACAGATCTTTCAGTTGCTTGGTTAAAGTTACACCGAGGTATTTTATATCATTTGGGACTATTATGAAGGGTGTCGTTTCCCTAATTTCTTTCTCGGCTTGTTTCTCTTTGGTGTAGAGGAAGACTACTGATTTATTTGAGTTATTTTTATAGGCAGCCACTTTGCTGAAGTTGTTTATCAGGTTTAGTAGTTCTCTGGTTGAACTTTGTGATCCCTTAGATATACTATCATATCATCTGCAAATAGTGATATTTTGACTTCTTCTTTTCCAATCTGTATCCCATTGATCTCCTTTTGTTGTCTGATTGCTCTGGCTGAACCTTCAAGAACTGTATTGAGTATGAAGGGAGAGAGTGGGCAGCCTTGTCTAGTCTCTGATTTTAATGGGATTGCTTCAAGTTTCTCTCCATTTAGTTTAATGTTAGCTACCAGTTTGCTGTATATGGCTTTTACTATGTTTAGGTATGGGCCTTGAGTTCCTATTCTTTCCAGGACTTATGGAGTATCTTGGTTTGTCCATCTATGTTAATTGAGAGCTTTGCTGGATACCTGGGCTGGCCTTTGTGTTCTCTTAGGGTCTGTGGGACATCTCTCCAGGATCTTCTGGCTTACATAGTCTCTGGTGAGAAGTCTGGTGTGATTCTGATAGGTCTGCCTTTATATGTTACTTGACCTTTTTCCCTTACTGCTTTCAATATTCTTTCTTTGTTTTGTGCATTTGGTGTTTTGACTATTATGTGATGGGAGGATTTCCTTTTCTGGTCCAATCTATTTGGAGTTCTGTAGGCTTCTTGTATGTTTATGGGCATCTCTTTCTTTAGGTTAGGGAAGTTTTCTTCTATGATTTTGTTGAAGATATTTACTGGTCCTTTGAGCTGGGAGTCTTCACTCTCTTCTATACCTATTATCCTTAGGTTTGATCTTCTCATTGACTCCTATATTTCCTCTATGTTTTGGACCAGTAGCCTTTTCTGTTTTACATCATCTTTGACAGTTGTTTCTTTGATTTATATGGAATCTTCTGCTCCTGAGATTCACTCTTCTATCTCTTGTTTTCTGTTGGTGATGCTTGTATCTATGGCTCCTTGTCTCTTCCTTTGGTTTTCTTTATCCAGTGATGTCTCCCTTTGTGCTTTCTTTATTGCTTCTATTTCCATATTTAATTCCTTCACCTGTTTGGTTGTGTTTTCCTGGAATTCTTTCAGGGATTTTTGTGTTTCCTCTCTATAGGCTTCTACTTGTTTATTTATGTTTTCCTGTGTTTCTCTAAGGGAGTTCTTTATGTCTTTCTTGAAGTCCTCCATAATCATGATCAAATGTGATTTTAAATCTTGATCTTGCTCTTCTGGTGTGTTTGGATATTCATTGTTTGCTTTGGTGGGAGAATTGGGTTCCGATGATGCCATGTAATCTTGGTTTCTGTTGCTTGGGTTCCTGCGCTTGCCTCTCACCATCAGGTTGTCCCTGGTGTTACTTAGTTCTGCTATTTCAGACTGTCCTATAGGCTTTTGTGTCAGGAGTATTGTAGACCTGTTTTCCTGTTTTCTTTCAGCCAGTTATGGGAACAGGGTGTTCTGGTTTTAGTCGTGTAGTCTTTCCTGTCTACTGGTCTTCAGCTGTTCCTGTGGGTGTGTGTCCTGTGTCCACCAGGCAGGTCACATGGAGCGGAACAGTTAGGCTTACCTGTGGTCCTGGGGCTGAAGTTGCTCCTGGAGGGCTGCTTTTGAGCTCTCCTTGAGTGTGGCAACCAATAGGCCTGCGCCACCTTTTCCCATGTCCCCCATGCACCGGGGTCCCAGATGGTGTTAGGTGTTTTCCTTTGGAGTCAGAAATGTGGGCAGAGTGTAGTCTCTTCTGGCCTCCCAGGCGTGTCTGCCCCTCTGAAGGTTTATCTCTCCCTCCCAGAGCATTTGGGTGCAGAGAGCTGTTGACTGGGTCCCTTCAGGTCCAGGCGGTGTTTCAAGATGTGGTTTTAAATCCAAAATCTTGCTTTTCTGTTGTGTTGGGATATCCAGTATTTGCTTTGGTGAAGAACTGGGCTCTATTGATGGCAAGTAGTCTTGGTTTCTGTTGCTTAATTCTTGTACTTGTCTCTGTTGTCAGCTGGTCTTGTTGTCTCTGACAGTGGCTTGACCATGTTGTAATCATGTGTGTCAGCACTCCTAGAAACTGACTCTCTCCCAGCAGGATCAGGATACAGAGAGCTGTGCCACACGGTCAGCTAAGGGTGCAGTTGGAAACTGGAAGGATCCTGTACTAGTCTGCTCCTTAGTTAATATGTTCAGATGGCTCCAGGTGGTTTCTTCTTGGACCAGGAATGTGATGAGAAGTGATGGTCTCCCCTGTGCTCTCAGGATTGTCCAAAGTTTGAGAGTCCAGGTCTCTTACCTCAGGATCTGGTCACAGAGATCTGTGGGGTCTGGTCAGCTCTGGCCACAGACAGAAACCAGAAGGATCCTGTACCAGATTTTTCCCGGGTTTCAGTGTCCTGAGGGCTCCAGGTAGGTCCCTTAGAGCAGAACTTGTGATCTTACCTCTGCTCTCAGGAGTGTCAGAGCTCCTGGATACTGTCTTTCAGCTCTGGGCACAGGCAGAGACCAGAAGGATCCTGTCCCTTACTCTATTCTTTCTATTCTTAAGTCTTCCTGAGTGTGTCTCCATTCAGACACTTAGCAAAGAGCATTGTACATCAGAGATGGTGATGCAAGTGGATGAATGATGATGCCCGTCCCTGTCTCTCAGGAAGCTCCTTGTGATCATTGTTCACAGTTCTGTATGTAGATGCCAGGTTCTGTCCTAGACCCTGTTATAAAGGGAATACTGTTCTTGGTTGCTAGGAGCTCCTGGTACTGGGTGTACACAGTAAAGAACAGAGTTAAATCGATCCTGGTAAAGAGGGTAGTACTCACATTACTACATGTTTGTCCCTCCAAGTCATCACTTCTAGAAATTACCTTAGACTCCAGAAAATGAATCTACTTTCACCCTGTACCTGACATCATCCCTCCACAAGAAAGGCAGGCCCTATATTTTTATGCCCTGGCTTATTCAAGACCTGTATATTGACAAATAATAAGTCCCCCAGCAAGAAATTGTGCACTTATCTCGGAGGAGGTAAACTGAGTAGTCCACAGATCACATGCTCATCATATAACAGCTTGTGTCTTCTTATCTTTAGGGCATTCCCAAAAAATGCCCTATAGGCATGGGGTGGGGATGGGAAATGCTGGAGAGACTTGATGATCTATTGTCTGTGCAGGTAGTATTGGGCTGCTTTGAACAGCAGCAGCAGCAGTAGGCCAAGCAAAGACAACATTTGGAGGAGTCCAGAGATGCCAAACACAGTTGTGATATGTCTGAGCTTAAAGATACTCATAATAAAATGTTCTGTAGATCACTGACTGTTGCTGATTTCCTTGAACACACACATTTAAGTATGGCATAGCCTGTCCTACCTGCTGTGGGAGGGGAAAAGAAGAGGCCAAACATTGGCTTCATGGTCCAGAGATGATTGATAACTAGAAAGATCTACTTTGTCAGATACTGAATTGAATTCAAAAGTTATTAGATTTGATCTCCGGGCTCGTCAGACCACATTTTCCTACAGTGTCATGGTTATGAGCAAGTACTTTGCAGCACATGTCTGTGCATCTGTGAGCTCTGTCTGTGGGTTTCTGGGCTTCGGAAAAGAAATGCTCAACTTCTAGTGATGAGACATCTCTCTTCATCCATGTTAGCTTGGTCTTCATAGCTGGGATTTCTGCTAAGGTGTATATGCTGCCCAATCAGTACTCTTCAAAGTGACTGTGTCTTCATATCCCTGTATCCTCTAAGTCACACAGTAGCCAGGCTCATTCCTTACCACCCCACAGTTCAAGACTTGATTTTCTTCCTCTCAACAGTCTTTATTGTTTATTTATTTATTGGTTATATGTATAAGCAGAAGTGTTTGTATGGGTGGGTAAGCTCATGTGAGTGTTGGTACCCGTGGAGGTCGATGATGTTAGTTCCTGTGGAGCTAGAATTTTGGGTCCTCTGTAATAGCAGTAAGACTCAATTTCCAAGCCATCTTATTATCTCCTCAAATGGACATTTTTTAAAAACATTTCTGGGTGTTTTCAAATCCTCACATTTCCCTTTGGACTCACCACACTGTCCGGATGGAAACAAATCTTGTGTTTGTCTTACTCCTCCCTATCATGTCTGAGACCTGGTGTATAATACAGGATTACTAGGGTGTCTTTGAAGATGATGAGACCTTCCTTAGGAGGTATGGTTCCAGAAACATGAAGGCCACCAAACCAACTGAAGCCAGTGATGTTTGCATTCTTGTCTCTTGAATTGAGGAATAAAATTTATAGGCCACAGAGGATGAACTTTAGAGCTTTTGTAAAATATTTTTATTATTTTTTAATTTTTCTAATGAGTTTAAAGGAGAGGAAGGGGGAGAGAGGGACAGAGAGAGAGAGAGAGAGAGAGAGAGAGAAAGAGAGACAGAGAGAGACACAGAGAGAGACTGAGAGACAGAGATAGAGGAGAGACAAAGAGAGAAATAGTAGCTTCCATGTAGAATAAGGAGGGTTAACATTAAGCTGTAATCTCAGGGATTTTGTTTTTACATAGAATTTATGGAAAAAAAAACAATGATGTGGGGAAGAAGCTGAGGCCAATCAAGTGTCTCAGTTCCTGTTTCATAATCACAAACAACCTCAGGCAGATAATAAATGGAGATGATAAACGAAAAAGAGCAAAAGCTCTCTGAAATTCCTAGCCTCTAGCAAGGGATTCATATTCTAATTTTACCAATGGCTAATAGGTGTAGTTGTTTGTTACCATGACTTGAAGGGTGAAAATGAATAAGTTGGTGTGTCCAGCGGAATTTAGTCATTGAGAGACTGAGTTTTCATTGGACACACACAGACAAATACACACACACACAGGCACACATGTACACACATGTGCACACGCAGAAGCACACACACGCACACACACACATATATATGTTTATGTATGTAACATTTTCCCTGGTACTGGTGTCGACCACTTTCTGTCATGATCCACGGCTTCTGGAGAAGGAGTTAGTCCACTCAGAAGGCTCAAGGTCCAGATCAGCCTCACTATACAAGGAGTTAGTAATTTACCCTCTCCTTGCCTCAGTGACTTTTTTAACTGGGTGAGATACTTAAATGTTCATTAAAAAAATCCAAAATGAACTTAGTCACTAATTAACTCCAGAATTATTTCTTGAGTTCAAAGTTGGTAAATTCTGAGAAAAATGCATGTTAGGGCCATCCGGGAAGAATGAACTGTCCAGCCAGGATGAGTAAGGCAAAAACAGAATAAACAAGGTTTCAAAGGTTACTGGTTCTCCTACCAGCCAGTGCTCAAGATGGGTCCCAACAGTTTATGAAGATTATATCTAAGAAGGTAAGAGGTGGCAATAGTTTTGTCCCCGGAGTCCTTACCTTCACTTTAAAATAAGAGAGATTGTTTTACTCCAGAGAATTTCCAACTTTCAGACTTCAGACAGGAAGACATAAAAACATTTGAGAGAGAATTCTTCAGAAGGCAGCTCTTCCACTGCTAACCTGAGCCTCCCGCCATCTCAGTGTTACCTCCAACATTCCCCTTCTTCACCGTCTACTGCAGCTGTGATAATGTTAATCATCATAGAGCCCCCGTTTTCTTTCTTCTCTGAGTCCTGAGTTCTGGCAAAATCAAGAACAGAAGGGACATGCAGCTATCTCTTCTCTGCCGCTAACCTCTCCCCTTGCTCTGTGGCAGTTTCCTACTGATGAATGAGTAATCAGGCATGGTACACACATAATGAAATCTTATCCAATTGTGAAGAAAAATGAATTGTGCAGAGAAACGAGTAGAACTTAAAAATGGATGTACTGAGGAGTGAACAAGGGCCAGAAGAACAAATGTCACTGGACTTTTATATGTAGATTTTAGCAGCACCTCTGAAGAGTATTTTTTGGAAGTCAGGAAAGTAGGAAGGGAGAATTGAAGGATTCATTCAGGAAGTAAGGATAACCAAACAGAGGTAAAATAAAAGTAACCAGGGAGAATACTGTGGGTTGTAAGGCTTAAGCAGGTAGAAGAGGTAGGAGGTGTGGGAGAATGAGAGTGAGGGAAGGGTGGATGACAGGGATGAGGGAGAATGAACAAGTGGCCAGGTCAGGCTCAGCTTCAGGAGGGCCCTGAGAAAGGCTGGAGTGGGAATGGCACTGATTCAATAATGACTCAGAGTCAATAGTCAATGCAAACTGTCAGTTCAGGTACTCTCTCTGTTCCTGAAGGTTCTCATCATTCTTCCTTCTTATCCTTCCTTCCTTCTTCCTTATCTTTCTTTTGCCTTCTCCTCTTTAATGATTCTTTTTACTTCTCTCCTCTCATGCTTTACCCCTCTCCCAATCAGAGAGCCTAAACCCAGTCTTTTGTTGACTAAAGTTACCCCCATCAGAGCTTTACGCATTATTAATAATATTTTCAGAAAATTTTAAATTTACATAAATTCTATGAGTCCCAGATCAATAGTTCCAACCCCTGCTTCCTTAAAACAGAAGCTAAACATAGGGAAAGCACATTTCCTTATAGGTTTACACAGCCTGTTCTTCATGGGGATCTGAACACAGTTCTTGGTGTTTTCTGGTACAGCAGACGGCAGTCCTTAGTAACAACTTTCATGTAAGAACAGAAAGGTGACAGACTACTTAGGTTGAAATGACTTCTTACAAAGTTTTGAAATTTATGCAAGTAAAGCAGCTAGTTCTCTCTAATATCTCTTTAGGCATCATCCTCATATATAGTCAGCATACATAGGTATATGTAATATGTAATTGGTATATATTACTGTACTATGTGTATATATATTATATATGTGAATTACAGGCATCATTTTTTTTCTATTTTGTATGAGATCATTTGAGATTTTCCCTTTATTCTTGTCTCTATTTGTCAAGTAGTCTTTAGTGGATACAGAGTACATTTTCAATATGTCAGAACAGTTTCCCCCCAAGTTTTAAGTCCATTTTTTTAACCCCCAAGAAATAGGAATTAGCATAATCAGGGTCTCCCACTATGTCTCCACAAACATAATTTGGATGTGCTGTTTCTAATGAAAGCCAAAACAGAACAAATAATTAGATTAAAAACAACAGCATCAATTTAGTGATTTATCAGTTAGCAATTCACTTCAATGTATTGAATAAATGCTGAGCTCACAGACACCATGCCTAGTGTTCCCGCATTAATTGGCTTCTGCAGCCTTGGACATGGCTGGCCACTGTCTTTGGCTACATGATTCGCTTTCCTTGGTGCTAGGGACACACACTTTCCCGTTTCTTTATCTCTTTCCATTTCCTCTTCTCCTACCCTCCCTAGATGTTGACTCTGATAGAGGTCTCCGATCCCTGTTTCCATTTTTTTCTGACAGTCTCCTTTGGTTCATGACTGGTAACCACCAGTTTTATGATAATGATTCTTAAATCTGTAACCCTAGCTCGGTTATCTTGCAGAATTTCAAGGTCTATGAAGACCTGTATCCTGTTGCTCTTGCTTTCTGTATATGACTCTTACCTCAAAGGTGGTCTGAGCCAGCCACTCCTGTTCTCATTCTACCCAACAGCAAAAGACCAAAGGACAATGAGAAGGATGCAGTAGAGGTAAAAATATATTATACAGGCATCATTTTAAATGTTGATAGGTACTTTCTTTTAAATTCTAACTTACGTCCTTTTCAAGTAATACTGCAATGAATATTAATTCTCAAGTCTTCACTTTAGTACCAGTTTTTAGGTCCTGTCCCATGCACGATCTCTTGCCGGCAAGAAACACGCGGGTACATAGAAATCTTTGTTGTGACCAAACTTTTATTAATACCTTAATGAGAAGCCCTGTCGCGCCAACATGGTGTGCTTATATACACCCTAGCGCGGTGCATCCACACCTGATTGGTCGCTTACTCATGATCTCATCAGGCACGCCCCGGAATGGGCAAAGACCTGGCACGAAGGCACTCTTGCACATGTGCACAGTTAATTTCCCGATAGGGAGTCGGCTGGCACAGCGAAGGCTAGCGCCATCTTGTCTAGCTCAGCCTTCCACGTGGGGCGCAGTGGAAGCCAACGCCATCTAGTGCTGGCGAATGTTATTGCAGCCCTCTACATCTCCCCCTTATCTTTTTATTAATTAATAACAGTAAATTATTGTCTAGGCTGGTCTAGGTCCCCACAGTTACGTCCATCTGCTGTGGCTCCTGTCTTAGGTCGTTCCTCTATGTCACAGCCTTATCCGTCGAAGGGTAACCCTATTGCCACCGGGCCCCGTGTCTTAGATTGGTCTGTGTGTGAGGAAAGTTGTCCGTCTCTGGATACCACAGTGCTGTGTGACAGTAACTGATAATGACCTAGGGCGAACTCTAAAAAGAGGCCAGCCAGAAGGTGAGTTAGTGGGGAGATCGTGATCACCCTATCGCGTGCAATGAGGAAACCTCAGCGATGTAGAAGGGCTGATCAAAGGAATCTTGAGTCTCTCTCATCCCAGTGTAATGGATCCACAGATCCATGGGGTGCAAGAGCAGAGAACTCAGATACTGACTAATTTTTGAAGATAGATAATCAAATTTTAGGGGAGGCCCCTTGTTCAAATGGCCACAAGTGCTTGAGTGATAACGGCCTTGTCACGTTTCTGTTGAGATCTGAGTTTGCAAACCAACCATAGTATGAACACTAATCCACAGCATAGGGCTGCACCAAACAGAGCCACCCCCACCCATTCCTTGAAGTACTAGGAATCCAAGTCCAAAGAGGCAGTGTGAGGGCTAGAGGTAGTTTCCGAGGGATCCATCTGGGAGTCATTTCTAGGCGTCAGAATTCTCCGTGTCAGTCGTTCTGGTAACCAGAATGGGTTGTCTTCTTCCTGTGGGAAAACACAAACCGCTCCCCTGGATCTTATTAAAATAGGATCCGGGCCTTTCCATAGACCAGTCAAAACATCTTTCCATTTTATCATCTCTTTTGGTCTATCAGGCTCTGAATAGTGACGTTCGGCCACAGTATGGCCTTGGGCATCAAGATTTAAAAAATTAAGGGTGAAGAGTGCCATGGAAACAGCTACTCTTGGTACTGAGGGTAGAGCCTCCTCGACTCCCCCTTTTTGTTTAATTAAATAGGATTTGAGAGTGCGATGGGCACGTTCTACAATGTCCTGTCCCTGAGGATTATACGGGAGACCAGTCAGATGAGTCACTTCCATCTGGTGGCAGAATTGTTGAAATTTTTGAGAAGTATAAGCTGGTCCATTGTCTGTCTTAAGGAGTTTGGGTTTACCCCAAGCGCTCCACGCCTTGAGGCAATGTTGAATTGCATGTGAGGCCTTTTCTCCTGTTAGAGGTGTAGCAAACATAATGCCAGAGCATGTATCAATAGAAACATGTAGATACTGAAGTTTTCCAAAAGAAGGGATATGAGTAACATCCATTTGTCAGACCTGTAGCGGTCGGATTCCTCGTGGGTTAACTCCCACATGTGGTACAGGAAGGAACTGACAACAATTTTGACATTGGGTAACTATCTCTCTAGCTTCTTTTTTAGTCAAAGCAAATCGGCGGCGTAAAGTTTCAGCCGTCACATGAAATCGTCTGTGAAATTCTTTTGTTACGTCTAATTGAGGGGACAAGGCAACTGTAATCACTCTTGTAGCTTTGTCCGCTAGGTCATTTCCGTGGGACATTGGCCCAGGAAGGCTCGAGTGAGCTCTAATATGTGTTATGAATACAGGGGATCTCCTGTTGAGAAGGGTAGATTGAATTTGTTGAAAAATTTGAGCAAGTTTGCTGGAAGGCCTGATTAATCCAGCCACCTCAAGAACCTTAACTGTATTAACCACATAGGAGGAATCTGACACAATGTTAAGCGGCCTGGGAAGGTCTCGAGGACCTCTAGCACCACTAAACATTCTACAACTTGAGGTGAGGTTTCATTATACTGCTTAGATACTACCTTATTATTGACCACATAAGCACCTATACCAGTTTTTGACCCATCTGTATACACTACAACCCCGTCAACAAGTGGTTTCTGAGACATTATGTGTGGGAACACAATGGCTTGGCTTAAAGCAAATTGTAGGATCAGGTGTTTTGGATAATGATTATCAATCTGTCCAGCAAAGGAAGTAACTAACACTGTCCAAGCATTTGAGGTAGCAGCTAATGTTTGAACCTGAATGGCTGTATATGGTATTATCAAAGTTTTGGGTTCTTTCTCAAAATGAGTAATAGCTGCCTTCAACCCGCGGAGTGTAAGCTGAGCAACAGCATTGGGATACCAGTCAATAATCTTAGCAGGAGATGTATTGGGATGGATCCATAATAAAGGCCCATCCTGTCACAAGACAGCTGTTGGCAATTGTATAATTTTGAAAACACACAAATCAAAAGGTTTGGTTTCATCAATGTGCTGCAACTGAGCATCCTGTAAGGCTTTTTCTACAACTTGTAAGGCCTGGTTTGTGGCTGGCGTCAATGCTCTCGGAGAGGAGATATGAGAGTCCCCTTCCAAAATATCAAATAAAGGTTTCAACTCAGCAGAGGAAACCTTTAAAAATGGTCTCAGCCAATTTATATCTCCCAATAATTTTTGGAAGTCATTTAAGGTATGTAAATGATCTCTGTGAATCTCTAATTTCTGGGGAACTATTTTTTCAGGATAAATGACCGATCCTAGAAATGAGCCAATTTCTGCAATTTGAACCTTTTCTGTAGCGACCTGTAGTCCCCATTGTCCCAATGTTTTGATTAAGATGGGATATGAGGTCTGTAAGGTGGTTATATCTTTATCACACGCTAAGATATCATCCATGTAATGAGCCAGAAGCAAAGATGGAAATTGCTTCCTTATAGGTTCAAGGGCTCGTTGCACATATAGTTGGCAAATAGTGGGGCTATTGGCCATGCCTTGAGACAGGACCTTCCACTGAAATCTCTTATCAGGTTCAAGATGATTAATAGCTGGTATAGTAAATGCAAACCTCTGTCTGTCTTGTGGACACAAGGGGATGGAAAAGAAACAATCCTTAATGTCTATAATTATTATTTTCCATTGCTTAGGTAAGGCAGAGAGTAAGGGTAGGCCTCATTGGATCGAGCCAAATAAACGCATCTGTGCATTAATGGCTCTCAAATCATGGAGAAGTCTCCATTTTCTTGATTTTTTCTTTATCACAAAAATAGGAGTATTCCATGGTGAAATGGAGGGTTCTAAATGACCAAGCTGTAATTGTTCATTAACCAATTTAGTGGCAGCTTCTAATTTTTCAGAGGATAGATGCCATTGAGGAACCCACATTGTCTTCTCCGTGAGCCAGGGTATGGGCATAGAACCCTCAATGGCACCTAGGAAAAACACAGGCCCTGCCTTCTTATATTACCTTCTTGTGGGACCGGTTCTAATTTTCCTTGTTCCCTTTTTCCTAATCTCTTCCCTTTCTCGTAGCCCATTCTCTTCATAATCTCGACAACTTGTCGAGAGTACTCGTTGGTCAATGTCAGACCTAGACCCTGTAAGACATCCCTCCTCCAAATGTTAACAGGAAGAGGGAGGACATAAGGAATAAACCTTCCTGATTGGCCTTCTGGAGCATGCCAGATCAAGGAGCATGAGCTGATAGTGGGGCTGACCTCATACCCTAGTCCTTGTAAGGAATGGGATGATTGAGTGACAGGCCATGCCTTAGGCCACCACTTAGAGGAGATAATGTTCTTATCAGCCCCTGTATCCAGAATTCCCTTAAAAGTTTTCCCTTCTATATTCAACTCTAAAGAGGGTCTGGAATTAAGGTCCATCATTAGATAAGCAGAATCAGTCCCGGAAGAGCCAAACTTTGCGGTGCCTCTAGGGACCCCGGAAGAAGGAAAATGATCATGTAAGCTTGGAAGAATAATCAACTGAGCAATCCTGTCACCTGGGGAAATGGAAAAAACGCCTTGAGGGCAAGAGCAGAGAACTTGAAGTTTTCCCGTGTAATCTTGATCTATTATTCCAGGGTGAACAATAAGTCCCTTTAAGGTTAAGGAGGACCGTCCCATAATAAAGGCAACACTTCCCACGGGTAGGGGGCCTTTGTAGTCAGTGGGGACAGGTTGTACACCCATCAGTGGCATTAATATGAATTGGGTGGTGGAACAGAGGTCCACTCCTGTTGAGCCTCTTGTGGCTCTGTGAACCGTGGTGTCCGTCTGTTGTAAGCTGGAGTCCCATATGTTTTGGGGCCCTGAGACCTGGGGCCCAGATACCCATTTTTTGGAATGTTTTCACCCCCTTCTGCCTGGGGAGGCCCAGGCTGAATAAGCCTGCCTCTGATATCTTTAACTGAGCGACACTCACTAGCCCAATGATAGCCTTTCCCACACTTAGTACACAGTCCTGGTGCTCTCTTCCTAGTGAGGGCTCGACACTCCCTTTTCAAATGTCCTGGTTTGCCACAGTTATAGCAGACCTTGCGATCACCTGTACCTGAGCACTTTTGGCCCTGTAGGATAGCAGCTGCGAGGCTGGCATTAGTAAGTGGGCCTCCAAGTTCTCGGCAAACTCTCAGCCAGTCCTGTAATCCTTTGCTCTTCCTAGGTGTAATAGCTGCTCTGCATTCCTGTGTGGCTTGTTCGTAGACCAACTGTTCCACTAAAGGCATTGCCTGTTCAGGGTCTCCAAAGATCCTGCCTGTTGCCTCCGTCATCCTAGCCACGAAGTCTGAGAATGGCTCCTAGGGGGCTTGTATGATTCTCGTTAAGTGTCCCCCGGACTCTCCCTTCCTGGAAAGTGCCTTCCACGCCTTAACGGTGGCAGCGGAAATTTGAGCATATGCTCCCCAGTCATAGTTAGTTTGATTATTGGCATATTGCCCTTGTCCTGTTAGCAGGTCAAGCGTCCAGTCTCTCTGATTGCCTTCAGCAATGGCATTCACTTTGGCTTGTGCCTGAGAGGCGTCATACCATAAGGCTTTCCATTCCATGTATTGTCCCATATTAGGGAGCCCAGCCTTCACTGTTGTCTGCCAGTCTCCTGGAGTCATGGCCAGAGTAGCAAGCCTTTCGACTTGAGCAATAGTAAAATTGGCACTAACTCCATAGTTACGGACCGACTCGGCAAGTTCCTTAATTTGAACATATTCTACTGGTGCGTGAACACGGCCTCCATCGGCGGCCTCAAACACCGGGAATGCCTGTTGTATCTTTTTCTGTTCCTCTTTAGTGAGGAAGGAATCTGAGTGAAATCTCTCCATATAAGATGGAGAGGCGCTGGGACTTATAGGCTGGGAAACCGCATGGTTTCCGCCTCCCACTTCCTTTTGTTTACCCAAGCTGTTAGCTCGTTGTTCATCTGGGTAGTATCTTTCTTTTTCACAGCGAGCTGCCTCATCTTCTAAATCCTCTCCCTCAGAGGAGCTAACCTCGTCTGTCTCTGAGCTATCAAGCTCTGAAGTCTTTGAATCCTTTACCGGATAAAGACTTCTGCTTTTCAAGACCTTTTTCTCCCTTCTCTGTTTTATCTCACCCGGGGCGTTTTTTCCCCACTCTCTCGCTTCCACATTGGAAGGGCCTTTTTTCTTAGGTGCATCTTTTCTCTTTAAGCTCTTTAATTCGTTATTTAACCCTGTTTCTGACGTGCCACCTCGCCCTTCCCCCAATGCTCTCCGCTTTGCTATTACAGCTGGGCAGTTCTCACACGACCTCTGACACCGTTTGGCAGTAACTAGAAACTCAAAGGTCAATAGAAACAACCCGAGGGTGGCCAGAGCAACCATAAAGGTTCCTGCCACATCCGGCAAAGGAGTGAGCTGGAACAGATCAAGGCTAAACATGGTCTCTCAGAGTCTTACCCCCACTCACAGCTTCTGGATTTCTTCTGTGAAACGGAGGCTCCCCTTGGCGCCGGCGATGATGTGGCTTTTTTGTTCCGGGTTCTCGGCACCAAATGTCCCACACGCGACCTCTCACAGTCAAGAAACACGCGGGTACATAGAAATCTTTGTTGTGACCAAACTTTTATTAATACCTTAATGAAAAGCCCTGTCGCGCCAACATGGTGTGCTTATATACACCCTAGCGCGGCGCATCCACACCTGATTGGTCGCTTACTCATGATCTCATCAGGCACGCCCCGGAATGGGCAAAGACCTGACACGAAGGCACTCTTGCACATGTGCACAGTTAATTTCCCGATAGGGAGTCAGCTGACGCGGCGAAGGCTAGCGCCATCTTGTCTAGCTCGGCCTTCCACGTGGGGCGCAGTGGAAGCCAGCGCCATCTAGTGGTGGTGAATGTTATTGCGGCCCTCTACAAGGTCCTTTGGGCATGGGAGTCAAGTTACTGCCCAATGTTCTATAGATTTCAGAGGAACTGCTGTCTTGGATTCCAAGTGGCATATCAATTTAGCCTTACCTGTAACACAAAAGAGCTCCAATGTAGCCACATTTTGCCTAACATTTTTTATTTCCCCTAAATACATTATGACAGTCACTCAAAGTCACTTTTAATTCTCATTTTCTGATGCCTAAATCCAGTGAAGCATAAGTTCTTGCATATCCACTGGTCATAGCCACACTTTTTATGATGAAGTTTCTGTTAAAGTCTTATGCCTGACATTGCATAGGTTATACAGTTTTGTTATTGAGCATAAGACTTTCCTATATGTTCTCGTTTTCCATGATGAACATATCCTCTGCTCTGATGTGGGCTACTTAACTATCCAGTCTAGTTTTAGTTTCTCTATGTATATAACATAGGGCCCAGGTCACCCTACGTTATAGGTAACACTGTTTTCTCTCTATCAACTTCTCCATTTCTTGGGTCAATGTCAGGTTACTACCTGGCCCATCCATCTTGGGCTTGAATACTGACACTTGCTTTTGTGTGCTTCAGCTCCTTTTTGCACTCCCACATCTAGGTGATAATGAAGGTGAGATGCCTTGGCTGTTCTGAGTGTGGTCACTGTGAACTTCCTCATATGACGCCAAAGTAACTGCCAATATCCTGTGCATTCTCAACTCATGTTTCTACCTTATTTTGCGGGCCAAGTACCGATGCTCAATCTGACCGTCTCTATCCCTTCTCAGAACATGGGTGAACTAATCTATCTACCTGAAAAGCCAAGGAACTGGGAGAAACACCCTGCCTAAAAGTAGTCAAACTGGGGTGAAACCTACTCGGAGACACAGAAAATGATATCAATCCCAAGCATAAGGCCTCAGAGGGTTCTGTCTATGGCACCCAGGTTTCTGACCTATATGAAATTTTGAAAAACAAGAAATTTGTGTCTACAAGTAACAAGGGAAGTAAGGTCAAAGTCAAGTGAGGTGTTAGAAGCAGAGGCAACATCCCAGGGAACTTATCACAAATGCATGGGTTATGTATAGGCAACACTGCCCAGGGTCATGAGCCCCAACATTCAGGCAGTAATGATCTATGGGCAGGATTGATGAGTTTCTTTCTCTTTCTGAGTTGTCAGAGAGCAAGGGAGGAGGCAGGTGGTTAACAAGAAGACCTGTGTGGGAGGATCTGCTTGGGATCTTCCAGTTGCAAGGCCTATTTGCCCTTCTGAGCAGCTGCATTCACCAAGCCTTCAAACACTAGTGTGAGGCAAGCTGCCCCATGGCATGGCTAAGCTACACTATCTTCTTAGTATTATGAAGAACAAGATTCTTGATGCTCATGTGACTGACCAAACTTGACACCATTCTTGCTCATCCCCAAAGAGGCTCTGACTTGGTGCACTTCTGAAGAATCACATGTGAGTGATATTAATCCCTTAATAGCCTGGGGTTCAGATTATTTTTCCATAAGAAGTGTGTTTCTTTCTCTGAGCTCTCAGACAAAAGCCCATTGTCTAAGCTTAGTGACAGAAGAACATAAAATTGTGTGAGTATAGTTATCAAATGTCACATGGGTTAGCCCTCCTGGAACATGTAGAATCCATATTGCCAGTCTGGAGGGGATACATAATACCACAGAGCACATGTCACCTTCATTCCTAGCCTCTTAACCTCCTAATGACTATTTTCCCACTAGTCTCTCTCTCTCTCTCTCTCTCTCTCTCTCTCTCTCTCTCTCTCTCTTCCCTCCCTCTCCTTCAAATAGTAAAGGAACAACACACCACGTTATGAATTTTATTGCAGGGGAGAGACAAGACTCTTAAAACATAAGCTGGTAGGTAGAGAATTTGAAGGTGAGATTTATATGGATAGAAGAGGTGACAGTCAGAGAAGGAATGTGTTAGGTTGCTGGAACAATGGCTCTTTCAGATATGCATGTCCTAATCTTGTCAGAATCAAGAACATGACCAGTATTACCACTTTATGCACAAAGTATACATACACATTGACAAGATGGAGAGATGACCTAGAGACAGAATAAGAGATGCTTAAAGATGGTGTTGGATTTTAACACTCAGATGGGCTTTTGCAACCTAGGAATGCAGCTATAGGTGATGGAAAAGGTAAAAGAGGCACAGAAATAACCAAGGGCAATGGTACTGCAATGACCTTAGCTTTATTCTAACGAAATCATAAAAAATACCTGATATCTAGAATTATAGGGCACATTTCAGCATAGGCAAACAGTAGAATGGAAGGAAATATGCAGAAAACAAGTCAGGGTGTAATTTAGGGAGATCATTAAGGTCAAAGGTCAAACATGAAGTCAGGTAGGGGACAAGTAGAGAGAAAAGCTGGTAGAAATTCCAGAAGTTGAGATAGAAAGACTGACAGACAAGGAGACCGGAAGCACAGCAGAAGGTGGGTGGAGGTGAACAAGGTGAGAAGAAAGAATGAGATGTGAGCAGATGGGGGTGGGGACAAGAGTGAGTGACAGAAAGACAAATGGCAGACAGCATGCTCTTGGAGCTGTCTTGTGCTGTGAAGATTATTGGAGCTTTTTGAGACGCAGGTAGATCCCATTCTTGGACTTCAACACAAGTCTTGGTATGGGGATTGGGATCCTGGTGGGATCTGGCAGCAGCTCAAAGCGGAGCAGGGTCAGGGCCACGGCCACCTTCAGTTCATTCATGGCAAACTGTTTCCCAATGCAGTTCCTAGGTCAGAAAGGTGCAATAAAATAACTGTCCTCAGGTTCTATTGTGAACTGTGTAGGCATTGTCCTCTGTGCCTAACAGAATGGGGCATCTAGGACAATCTTTTATAGGTCTCACCTTGACCCCTTTCCTTACAAGTCAATTGCACATATATACATACCTCTCCCTTGGACCTTAATTCTTGCTGTCCTTTTCTTTTATTGTCTTTTTTACTTTGGGGTTATAATTACAACCCTTCTCCCTTTCCTATCTTCTTTCCAAACTCTTCCATATAACCACCTAATCACTGCCACTCTTCTTGTTTCTCCTCACATAGTCCCTCTTCTTATCCCCCACTTCTCAGAGAGGTTTGAGCCCCTGCCCCCCAGTATCTCCCTACTCTGGCACACCAAGTCTCTGTAGGCTTAGGCATACCCTCTCCCATTGAGGCCAAACAAGGCAGTCTACTTAGGGGAACATATGTCACAGACAGGCTACAGCTTTAGGGATAGCCCCTGCTCCAGTTGTTGTGGGACCCACGTGAAGACTGAACTGCACATCTGCCTCATATGTGTGTAAGGGGGTTCATTTCAGCCTGTGTAGGCTCTTCAGTAGGTGGTTCAGTTTTTGAGAGCCCCCAAGGGTCCAGGTTAGTTGACTCTGTTGATCTTCCTGTGGAGGTCCTATGCCCTTTGGAGCCCTCAATCAAGCTCCATCCAATGTTTGATTATGAGTCTCTGCATCTGTTTCAGTGAGCTGCTGGGTGGAGCCTCTCAGAGGACAGATATGCTAGGCTCCTGTCATTAATGTCCTTTATTGCTGTCTTTATCTTTCACAATTCCCCCTGTATTCTACGACTGGCTCTAATCCTGCTTTGAGAGGCAAGGAATCATCCAGTTCAGACCAACCAGCCCTCTTAGTAGCATTCTTTGACTAGTTGACCCCTATCTTAAGAGTTTCTCATCCACAGTGCTCAGGACAACATGGGGAGGGGTGGATCACACTCTTAGGAATCATTGTCTTGGGGGCAAAGTCAATATGGTTCTAACCTAGGAGTCATATGCCAATGGAGAAATTCCTAGAAAACATATGGGCTAGGGGTCCTCAAACTCCTCCCACTCAGTGGTCAGACTCCAGTTCCTCCTCAGTCCACAGGACCTATAGGCCTTTAATTCTATTTCAGTACAGCCCCTGTATGTCACCACCCTCAGTTTTCTGCCTGGACTTATCTGGTTCCTCTCATTTCTCTCTCTCTTAATATTGACCATTCTATTCTACCAAACTAATAGGATGGTGTCTAGATGTCTCAGCTGCAATCACACCTCCTGTAAGTTATCCCCTCCCCACCTCCTACTATTCCAGCCCATACTTATCTCAGCAAATGTTGAGGCTGAGGAGAAACACATTCTCTCTGTCCTTCTCTCTGTGTGTCTCTCTTTCTCTCTTTCTGTCTCTCTCCCACCCTGTCCCTCTCTCTGTATCTCTCTATGTCTCTGTCCTCTTACCTCCCCCCGCCCCACCATACATGCTCAAGCTCAGAAAAATGAGCAGCAATTCCTCATCCTCTGTCAAGTTGTGCCATTGGTGCACTTCATTGGAGGCCACAGCTCAGTCCAGGACTTAGAACAGTATTAGGAATATTGATCATTCTACTAACTTCTCAGTGAGTAAAGGACAATATGAAAAAAGAAAGAAATTATGTCTGTTTCCCACAGGTGTGGCTGATTCTGTAGATGAGCTTTCTGTTCTTAGCATTCTTATTTATAATAGCCAGAAGCTGGAAAGATCCCAGATGCCCTTCAACAGAGGAATGGATACAGAAAATGTGGTGCATCTACACAATGGAATATTACTCAGCTAGCAAAAACAATGACTTTACGAAATTCATAGGCAAATGGATGGTACTGGAAAATGTCATCCTGAGTGAGGTAACCCAATCACAGAAAAACATACATGGTATGCACTCATTGATAAGTGGCTATTAGCCCAAATGCTTGATACTCTAGATGCACAGAACACATGAAAATCAAGAAGGATGTCCAAAATGCGAATGCTTCACTCCTTCTTTAAAAGGGGGACAAGAATACCCTTGGCATGAATAGGGAGGCAAAGTTTAGAACAGAGGCAGAAGGAACACCCATTCAGAGCCTGCCCCACATGTGGCCCATACATATACAGCCACCCAATTAGACAAGATGGATGAAGCAAAGAAATGCATGCTGACAGGTACCGGATGTAGATCTCTCCCAAGAGACACAGCCAGAATACAGCAAATACAGAGGCGAATGCCAGCAGCAAACCACTGAACTGAGAAGGGGACCCCAGTTGAAGGAAACAGAGAAAGGACTGGAAGAGCTTGAAGGGGCTCGAGACCCCATATGAACAACAATGCCAAGCAACCAGAGCTTCCAGGGACTAAGCCACTACCCAAAGACTATACATGGACTGACCCTGGGCTCCAACCTCATAGGTAGCAATGAATAGCCTAGTAAGAGCACCAGAGGAAGGGGAAGCCCTTGGTCCTGCCAAGACTGAACCCCCAGTGAATGTTATTGTTGGGGGGAGGGTGATAATGAGGGGAGGATAGGGAGGGGAAGCCCATACAGAGGGAGAGGGGTTAGGGGGATGTTTGCCCAGAAACCAGGAAGGGGAATAACAATCGAAATGTAAATAAGATGTACTAAAGTTAATAAAGATAAAAAAAACAATAACAGTCCTCAGGTTCTATTGTGAGCTGTGTAGGCATTGTCCTCTGTGCCTAACAGAATGGGGCATCTAGGGCAATATTTTATGGGTCTCACCCTGACCCCTTTCCTTACAAGTCATTCGCACATGTATACTTCTACCTTGGACCTTAATTCTTGCTGTCTTTTACTTTTATTGCATTTTTTACTTTGGGGTTATAATTACAACCCTTCTCCCTTTCCTATTTTCTTTCCAAACTCTTCCATATAACCACCTAATTCACTGCCACTCTTCCTGTTTCTACTAACATAGTCCCTCTTCTTATCCCCCACTTCTTCTCCTCAGAGAGGTTGGAGCCCCTGCCCCCCAGTATTTGCCCACTCTGGCACACCAAGTCTCTGTAGGCTTAGGCATACCCTCTCCCATTGAGGCCAAACAAGGCAGTCTACTTAGGGGAACATATGTCACAGACAGGCTACAGCTTTAGGGATAGCCCCTGCTCCAGTTGTTGTGGGACCCACGTGAAGACTGAGCTGCACATCTGCCTCATATGTGTGTAAGGGGGGCTCATTTCAGCCTGTGTAGGCTCTTCAGTAGGTGATTCAGTTTCTGAGAACCCACAAGAGTCTAGGTTAGTTGACTCTATTGATCTTCCTGTGGAGGTCCTATGCCCTTTGGAGCCCTCAATCAAGCTCCATCCAATGTCTGATTGTGAGTCTCTGCATCTGTTTCAGTGAGCTGCTGGGTGGAGCCTCTCAGAGGACAGATATGCTAGGCTCCTGTCTTTCATGTTCTTTCTTGCTGTCTTAATCTTTTACAAATACCCCTCTATTCTGAGACTGACTCTAATCCTGCTTTGAGAGGCAAGGAATCATCCAGTTCAGACCAGCCAGCCCTCTTAGTAGCAGTCTTTGACTAGTTGACTCCTCATCTTAAGTTTCTTATCCACCAGTGGGAATTTTACTGCTTAGGGCAACATGAAGAGGGGTGGATCACACTCTTAGGAATCAATGTCTTGGGGGCAAATTCAATATGGTTTTAACCTAGGAGTCAGATGCTAATAGAGAAGTTCCTAGAAAACATACCAAGTTAGGGGTCCTCAAACTCCTCCCACTCAGTGGTCAGACTCCAGTTCCTCCTCAGTCCACAGGACCTATAGGCCTTTAATTCTATTTCAGTATAGCCCCTATATGCCACCACCCTCAGTTTTCTGCCTGGACTTCACTGGTTCCCCTCAATTCTCTCTCTCTTAATATTGACCCTTCTATTCTACCAAACTAATAAGATGGTGTCTAGATGGCTCAGCTGCAGTCACACTTCCTGTAAGTTATCGCCTCCCCACCTCCTACCTTTCCAGCCCATACTTATATCAGCAAATGTTGAGGCTGAGGAGAAACACACTCTCTTTCTGTCTATCTCTCTGTGTGTGTCTCTGTGTCTCTCTCTCTCTGCCCCTCTCTCCATCTTTCTCTCTGCCTCTCTCCCACCCTGTCCCTCACTGTATCTCTGTCTGTCTCTGTCCCTTTACCCCCCGCCCCCATACATGTTTAAGCTCAGAAAAATGAGCAGCTATTCCTCATCCTCTGTCAAGCTGTGATATTGGTGTGCTTCTATGGAGGCCACAGCTCAGACCAGGGCTTAGGACAGTGTCAGGAATGTCCATCATTCTACTAACTTCTCAGTGAGTAAAGGATAGTATCAAAGAAGAAAGAAATGATATCTGTTTCCTACGGGTGTGGCTGGATCTGTAGATGAGCTTTCTGTTCTTGCTGCTGAACTGGAGGCACTTTTGTTACAGCATAGGAATTAGGCCAAGAAAAATAAATTTAATAAATACTTTTGTGTTTGGATTTTACTAATTTTAAAAATTAAAATTCATTAGAGTACACAAAAGGTAACCTTTTACGGTAATTGAACTACCTGATTCTCTTCTATTTGTCAATGACCTCATCACGATTTCTAACTGAGCCCTAAGAGGAAGTGTTCACCCCTAGGTAAACTTATCCTAGATAAACAATATGCTCACAGCCTGCTCTATGATAATTGATTTGGCATGGTAGAAGTCACAGAACTGTGGACAGAGAATGCATTCCTTGTCTTCATTACTTCCTTGGCATTTTGCATTCTACAAGATGATTGAGACCTTCAGCCTTTACTCATTTCTGAGCAGCTCTCTGCACTGTAACTTTCTAGCTCAACAGCTCTTTCAGGCATGTTTGTTAGTGTACACATTAGTACATGTTATGCAAGGTTATGTCTCATATACTCTTCCCAATTTCCAAAGCTGGTAAGTGGACCACAGCCCTACAGTGTAAACTTCTCTCCAAATTTTGCTCATTGGGATTCCAGACGTATTAATATGCAGTAGAAATTTTGTTGGGCTAGAAAATAAACTATATAGAAGCAGACTCATTGGTATCCACCCTACCACAGTGGGCTCTCAACTTTTCCATACATGGCTTCAACACAATTCTAAAAACACAAAAAAGTGTTTTTATAGTCATTGTTGATCGATAAATTAAACAGAAGTGGCAGGATGTGTTGAGAGTAATGGAGACATACATTCATCCTTTAACATATGTAAAAGATGAGGGAAACAAATGCCTGAGAGCCAGTTTGCACAAGAAAGCCTAAGTATGAAGATGCATATTCTAGAAATGGTGAAAATTTCAACATACACTGAAGTTAGAAGCACACACTGATGCAAAGTGTAGTCTGTCAAATCCCCAAGATGCACCCTTAAATACCAACTCTTTTGGGGGACACAGAAAATGACCCCCACCTGCAAGCACCTGAAGATGTCACATAGGAACCCAGGGAATCACAGATACTGTATATGTACCCAGAGACTACCCTTGTCTCCATTCCTTACACAAAATGTAACACCTCACCTTGCTCCTCCTGAGAAGGGCAGGAATGAGTGGCTGTGTCGGGAAGACTCTGGTGCAAATCGATAAGGGTCAAACACCTGCAGTGTGAATACCAGATTCAGGGTAAGCAGAAATCAAACTCCTGCTTTTGACTTATGAAGGAACCAAATGATCAGGAGTGAGAGTTGGGGAGGGTGTTGGTCCTGAGATATCTTCCCGTGACCTTCTCCCATCTCCCATTTTACCTCTGGATTTGGCCACACAGTTGGGTTGTGATGAAGGCCATAAATGTAGAGCATGACTGTGATACCTGTGAGTGAGTGGTACAAAGAAAGACTTGTTATGCCGATGGGTAGGGCACTAGCTCCCTTATTCAGCAGAGAATATGCACACACACACACACACACACACACACACATGGTCTGCATGCTGGAATCATCATTTTGATCACAGAGACGTAGGATGGGCTGAAGTAGGTAAAGCACTGAGTGTGAGTTACTTGTCTAAAACCATGAGCCTGGGTGTTAGAAAAAGAAAGCATTTGAGAATCACTATTATATTAAGTAAATAATAACTCTCTTTCATCAAATGCCTTTCCTGAGTCTCTGGCACACTCAAAATTCACAGGCAGCTTCCAAAAGCAACTATTGTATGCCCATTTTTAAGATAAGATTCTGGAGCCTCAGCAAACTGATTACCTATTCTTGTTCACACAGCTTCACTGTGGCACAAGGGGAAATCATGCCCAATGATAATAGATTATGTGGTTATTTTTCTACCATGATACGGAACTATCAGGTGAGCTCTCCCATCAGCTTGAGGAATCCTCAGACAATGGAATATGTTTCATCCATGACATATGAATTCCTGAAATTTCTCATTTGCCTTCACCCACAGAAAGAAACATATCTTCCAAACACTTGTCTAGTACATTTTGCATGGAGTAATAATTTAGAAACTAATGCCTAAAGGCTCAAGTTCAATATAGAGATTGGCATTTATTTCCTGAGATTTTTCTGAAGTCTAACTGTATGTAAAGCACTTCACACACTGCCTTCTAACTTAAAGTAAAATTCCTTCCAACACTACTGATAAGACATGGGAAATCCATTAGAGATTTCACTAGTTCAAAACTGCTGAAGAACCTTCTTCTTTGTCCCTGCTGAGATGGTCTGGGGACTCCATACCTTTGGGTAAAGAGCGTCCATCCGGGAAGGTGACAGGTGTGCTGAGCATTCTGCTCACAGATGGTACAGGTGGGTAGATCCTCAGAGCCTCCTTGATGCACATGGTGGTATAGGGCATCTTGTCCAGGTCGTCCCTGAAACGAGGCCCATCTGAAAGTCACACAGAGCTAGGACAACCAGGAGCTTCCCATTAACAGAAGACAGAAATCTCATCCATATTGAGCTCCCACTCACCAGGTGATAGAAGCTCCATCTCCTAGGAGACTCTGGATCTCCTTCCTGCATCTCTGCTGGTGTTCAGGATTTGTGGCCAAAGCATAGAAGATCCAAGAGATACCGCTAGCTGTGGTGTCATGGCCCTCGAACATGAAGGTATCCACTTCAGCACGCAGGTCCTTATCAGATAAGCTGCTTCCATTTTCTATCTGGATAAGGCCACAGATGAGAAAGTAATGTTTTCTTTTTATTCTGTGATTCTAGACCAAGTCTCAAGTCTCTCATGTGGTTTCCTACACTCACTCTGGCAAACAGAAGGATGTCCAGGAAATCCAATCGTCTTTTCTGCTTAACCTTTTCCAACTCTTCCTCGTCCTGAAGTTGAGCCTTCCTTGATTTGATCACTTGGTCTGTCCAAGCATAGTAGATACCAGGCAGAGATGAAAGCACCATTCCTAAGAGGCCCATGTGCCCTCTTTCCCGACCTCTACTCCCCTAGAGGCTGGGATGCATATGGCTCAGGGTTGGTTAAGTTGTGAGAAGCCAACGCACCTGACAGAGACTAGGCTGCCCCTCGGGATAACAACTAGAGAAGATCTTTTTGGATCTTGCTGGGATGATTTTACTTAATAGCACCAATGTGATGCCTCAAGTAATCACTACATATCCTACACCTTAGCTTCCTTGTGCTAAGAAAGTACCCAGATGAATTCATCTTTCATTCTCTAGAGGGCCAAAAGACCTGTCTCAGCCTCAGAGATTTTGGTGGGCCTATTTAGGCTGACCCTGGTAAAAGAGGGCAGAGAAAAGAACCAGACAGAACCTGTGTAATCATGGGCAAGTTGCCAGGCACTGCGGGCCTTGCGGCCATTAGAGGTCAGACTATAGATGATGTCATTCTGGTGAAAGATGTTCCGTATACGGAAAAAAGAGAGGTAGTTCAGGTCCCCAACTGCCTTGATGTAGGACTTGTATTTTCTGTGAACACAAAAGTACAGAACAGTGGTAAGGAGATAAGACACAAAGACAGAGCAATAATTCCCTTAATTTGGACAGAGATAATACTAGGATGCATGTTGTTTCTGTGTTCTAACCCCTGTAATCACCAGGTCTTTAGAAGATGGCATGGCCATTCAGGCTTCCACCTGTCTGGAAATCTGTGGTGTATCTGAGGCAGGGTAGAGATTCTTGTGTTTTGTGGATGTTAGTATCTAAGCTGTTCCATCTGCTTCTCAGATGAGGCCACACTAGTTGGCAAGACCAAAGACTCTATAGTTCAGCAGTATTACTCACCTGTCCAACTGGACACTGCTCTCTTGACTGAAGGCACACTTCATGATGGTGTCCAAGGTCATCAGGGTGATGTGTTGGAAGATCTCCAGGGTGGAATCCTGTCCAACAATCTGTTCCCATTTATCCTGTAATGGAAGTAGAGAACTGACTTCACATCTCCCAGAAGACTGGTGATAACTAGAACAGACTCATTTCCTTCATCTGTAGATATGACTTTATGATTCCCTGTATCAGAGGTTGTGATGGCTGATTTTCATTGTCAACTTAGTTAAATTAAGAAACAGCAAAGGGACTCCCTGTGAACACAGGGTGTTCTGACCAGGGAAGTAGGTAGGCTAATTGCATATGTTTTTTTCTCTTCTGTAGATCTTCACTTCTTCCTCCTTTCCTCTAAGTCCAATCCCCTACTTTCATACCCAGCTCCTTACAGAATTTTCTTCTCACTTTCTGCCCCCATCCTGGAGGAACACCCTGCTTTCCTCCGTCTTCTAAAACCCTTCAAGCCCATCTAATCCCAAGTCTCATGTCCCAGTACTCAAAAACAGATTTTACTTGGAATCCCCAGTGCTCATAGCTATCAGGATTTCTAAGTGGCAAGAAACAACCACAACATTCTCCTAAAAAAAAACATAGAGGAAACAGAAACTGGAAACAGAAACTGAGGAATAAATCACCTATTCAACAAAGACAAGATTTGTTATCATCACCTAGGACTCTAATCTTCCCAATCCCAGTTGCCTCGCTGCCAGCATAAAGCCACAAACAATAACAGCCAGGACAATCTGTCCTGCAACTCTCCACAGCTGGTCCTGAATATTACAATGTAGTTAAAGTACAAGTACAAGACCTTGAAGTACTCTTTATAAATGCAATAGAGGTCCTTAAAGAGGAAACAAACTCCTTAAAGAAATCTATGAAAACACAGCAATACGTGGAAGAAAATGAACAAAACCACTTAAATCCTGAAAGTGAAAATAGAATCAATAAGGGAAACTGAGGGGACTGGAGAGATGGCTCAAATGTCAAGACCACTGACTGTTCTTCCAGAGATCTTGAGTTCAATTCCCAGCAACCACATGGTGGCTCACAACCATCTGTAACGGGATTTGATGCCCCTTTCTGGTGTGCTGAAGACAATTACAACATACTCATATACATAAGTAAACAATTCTTTAAAAAAGAGTTCATCTTAAAAAAAAAAAACGAAAGAAAAAAAACTGAAGGAAATCTGTAAATAAAAAATTTAGGAACTTCAACGGGAACCAGAGAGGCAAGACTCACAAACAGAATACAAGAAGTGGAAAAGAAAATCCCAGGCACTGAGAACACAATAGAAGAAATGATACATCCGTCACAGAAAATCTTAAGTCTAAAAAGTTCCTGGGACAAAACATCCAAGGAATCTAGGATACCATGAAAAGACAGAATCTAAGAATAATAGGAAAAGATAAGGAAAAAAAAACTCAGGTCAAAGTGAGATAATTTTTCAACAAAATCATAAAAGATAATTTCCCGAATCTAAAGATGGAGATGCCTATCAGTGTATAAAAAGCACACAGAACTCCAAATACATATAACAAGAAAAGAAAGTCCCCTCGGCACAATACTCAAAGTACTAAATTACAGAACAAAGAAAAACTATTAACAGCTACAAAAGGGAAAGTCCAAGTCACATATAAAGTATTAGAACTGCACCTTACTTATCAGTGAAAACTGGACAGCAGGAACTGGATAAATGTGCTTAAGACTATATAAGATTAAAAATGCCAGCCCCAGCCAAATGTTCAATAACCTTGGATGGAAAAAAAAAGACATCCCATGGTAAAAACAAATTTAACTTCTATTCTTTCTTCAAATCCAGTCTTACAAAAGGTGCTAGAAAATAAACTCCAAGCTAAAGAACTACATCCAAGAAAACACAGGGAACAAATTATCTCAAACCAGTAAAGTCAAAAAAGGGAAACATGCCCCCCCACAATTACCATCACTAGCAACAACAACAAGAAAATGATAGGAATCAAAAATTATTGGTTATTTATATTTCTCTACATCAACTCTCCGAATTCCCCAATAAAAGGTCTAAGAGAGTGGATGTGAAACAGGATCCACACTTTTGCTGTATTCAAGCAACAAATATTAACATCACCTCAAGGTAAATGGTTGGAAAAATTTATTCTGAGCCAGTGCACCTAAGAAACAAGCTGGTGTGCACATTTTTATATCTGACTAGATAATCTTCAAACAAAAAGTAATTAGAAGAGGTAGGAAAGAACACTATGTACTTGTTAAAGTCAATAACCCTCAAGATGACATTATCATTCTTACCATCTATGCCCCAAACACAAGAGCACTCAAGTGTATAAAAAAATTACTACAGCTTAAATCACATATTAATACAACCACACTGATAGTGGAAGACTTTAATATCCTACCCTCACCTGTAATCCACACCAAAATAAACAGAAACTATGGCACTTACTGCTATTATAATCCAAATGGACCTAATGTATTTACAGAACATTTCATCTAAAGCCAAAAGAATAGACCTTATTCTTAGCATCTCATAAAACTTTCTTCATAATTGGACACATATTCAGAGAGAAAACAAGTCCCAAAATATACAAGAAAACTTAGATAACACCCTGCATCCTATATGATCACCACAGGCTAAAGCTGCATACCAGCAACAATAGAAGCACAGAAAACTTACAAACTCAGAGAAGCTGAATAACAAAAAGTGTGTCAAGACAGAAATTAAGAATGAAATTGAGGCCTTACCTCTTTGAACTCAGGATACTATTATATTAGTCTTCTCTATAGCTGGAAAGATGGCTTAGAGGGTGAGAGGGCTTGCTACTCTTCCAAGGTGGCTGAATTTGCTGATACTCACCTGTAATATCAGCTGTCAGCTCTAGGTCTGATGCTCTCTTCTGCTCACCTCTCAAACACACACACACAGCACACATACACACACACACACACACACACACACGCACACACGCACACACACACAAGCACACACACACAAGCACACAAACACACTAGCCCATACAAGCACACACAGACATATACACACACACATACAAGCACACACACACACACACACACACACACAAACACTATACTAAATAAAACAAAGAATAAACATACATTTAAAAAATTACAACTCTTCTCCTGGTTTCCAGAATTCCAATAAAAGTATCTTGACATGTGTAATTATTATTCAAGCATAAAAGATATGTTTTGAACTCAGATCTATTTTAACCATTCTTCCCATTCTTGTAGGCCACATAAATTAATATAAAACAGAAAATAAAATATCAGCTTGGTGTTTCCTAAAATCTACTTTTGTTATTCAAAGATTATGTTCATAAATTAGTATAAATTAGCATAAAATGCTTATCAATGAAAGTGGTAATTACATTAAAGTATGGTAAATTGGAAGACTTTTAGACTATAAATCTCTTCAAAATGATACATTCTATTCCTTTAAATATTGTACAGCATTTGCATTATCTGGAAGAAATTGCCTTGTGCCTAAGAAATACCTACATTATTGTATTATTTCTGGTTATATTCCTCATTATGTACTTACAAATTGTATGAGTGTTCTCTAAATAATGTATATCTGTAATGAAAAGTTGCAAAAAGTTAATTGTCAAACAGTGCGGGAAAAAAAGGAAAGAAATCAAAGTCTTTCTAGAGTTGGACAAAAAGGAACACACAATAAACACAAATGTACAGGACACAATAAGGCAGTGCTGAGGGGGTAAGTTTATACTACTAATTGCCTACATAAAAAAATTGGAAAGATCCCATAATAGCAACTTAAAACACTAGAAAATTTTAGGACAAAAAAATAAGGAATGACACCCAAAGCCATAGGCAGCAAGAAATAATCAAACTCAGAGTTGAAGTCAATAAAGTAGAAACAAACAAAAATATATAGAGGACCAAGAAACAAACAAGCAAACAAACAAAAAACCAAACCAGAATTGTTTCTTTGAGAAAATCAATAAGATTGACAAACCTTATCCAAATTATGAAGGCAGAGAGAGATGATGCAATTGAACAAAAATAGAAATTAAAAAGTGGGTATAACAACAGACATTTAGGAAGTCCAGAGAATCATAAGGACATATTTTAAAAACCTGTGCTCTACCAGATTGGAAAATCTAAAAGAATTGGATATCTTTCTCAGTACTTACTACTTACCGAAGTTAAATCAAGACCAGATAAGCAATTTACATAGAACTACAACCCTTACTAAAATAGAAGTCATTAAAAGCCTCCCAAAACAAACAAATGCCCAGGGGTAGGTTTAGCATAGAATTCTACCAGACTTTCAAAGAATAGTTATTGCCAACACTCCTCAAAGAATGACACAAAACAGAATTTTGCTGAATTCTTCTTATGAGACCACAATTATTTACCCTAATAGCCAAATCACAAAGAACGAAAAAGGAAAGGGAATTATAGACCAATTTCCCTTATAGATGAAAAAATACTCAATAAAGTACTTGTGACTGAATCCAAGAACATACAAAAAAAGATTCTACCATAATCGAGTAGGCTTCATACCAGAGATGTAGGGGTGGTTTAGCATATGAAAATCAGTCAATGAAATCCATAATGCAAACAGACTGAAAGGCAAAACTCAGACAATCATCTCATTAGAATCAGAATGGGACAATGACAAAATTCAACATCCCTTTATAATAAAAGTCCTGGAGAGATCAGAGATATACGATCAACATAAAAAAAGGAAGTTTACAGCAATCCCATAGCCAACATCAACTTAAGTGGAGAGAAACTCAAAGCAATTCTACTAGAATTATGTTGTCCACTCTTTTCATACCTATTCAATATAGCACTTGAAGTCTTAGCTAAAGAAATAGGAGAACTAAACTATATCCAGGGGATACAAGTAGAAAGGGAAGAAGTCAAAGAATCTATATTTGAAGATGACATGTTAGTATTCATAAGTGACTCAAAATTTTTCTCCAAGAAACTCCTACAGCTAATAAACTCTTTCAGTAAAGTAGCAGGATACAAAGCAAACTCACAAAAAATCAGTAGCCCTGCTAAAGACAAGTAACAGACAGTCTGAGGAATAAATCCTGGAAACAACACCTTTTGCTATAGCCTCAAATAATAAAAATATCTTGAAGTTCCTCTAACCAAGAAGGACTTGTATGATACAAACTTTAAATCGTTGAAGAAAGAAATTGAAGAAGATGCCTGAAGGTGGAAGATGTCTCATATTTATGGATCAAAAGGATTAATACAGCAAAGTGGACATCCTACCTAAATCAATCTACAGAGTCAATGCAATCCCCATCAAAATTTCAACATAATTCTTCACTGATTTTGAAAGACAATTCCCAGCTTCATATAGAAGCACACACATACACATTCACTCACCTCCTCACACACAAAATAGAGAGCTATGTAAACCAATTATGAATAATAAAGAAGGGCTGGGGCTATCACCACCCTTGATTTCAAGTTTTACTGTAAAACTATAGTTTAATAAAAACAGCATGATACTGGCACAAAAAACAGGCACATTGATCAAAGGGATCAAATTGAAGACATGAGCATAAATCCACATACCTATGGACACATGAATTTTTTTATATAGAAGCCAAGGATACCCACTGCAACAAAGATAGCACCCTCAACAAATGGTGCTGATCTAACTGTGTGGCTATATGTAAAAGTATCCAAATTGATCCATACTTATCACCCAATGCAAAACTGAACTCACAGTTGATCATGATGATAAAGGACTTCAAGAAAGACATGAAGAACTCTCTTAGAGAAACTCAGGAAAACATAAATAAACAAGTAGAAGCCTATAGAGAGGAATCACAAAAATCCCTGAAAGAATTCCAAGAAAACACAATCAAACAGTTGAAGAAATTAAAAATGGAAATAGAAGCAATAAGGAAAGAACACAGGGAAACAACCCTGGATATAGAAAACCAAAGGAAGAGACAAGGAGCTATAGATACAAGCATCACCAACAGAATACAAGAGATAGAAGAGAGAATCTCAGGAGCAGAAGATTCCATAGAAATCATCGACACAACTGTCAAATATAATGTAAAACTGAAAAAGCTACTGTTCCAAAATGTATAGGAAATCTAGGACTCAATGAGAAGATCAAACCTAAGAATAATAGGTATAGAAGAGACTGAAGACTCCCAGTTCAAAGGACCAGTAAATACCTTCAATAAAATCATAGAAGAAAACTTCCCTAATCTAAAGAAATAGATGCCCGTAAACATACAAGAAGCCTACAGAACTCCAAATAGATTGGCCCAGAAAAGAAAATCCTCCAGTCACATAATAGTCAAAACACCAAATGCACAAAATAAAGAAAGAATATTAAAAGGAGTAAGGGAGGGGTTGGGGATTTAGCTCAGTGGTAGAGCGCTTGCCTAGCAAGTGGAAGGCCCTGGTTTCAGTCCCCAGCTCCGAAAAAAAGAAAAAAGAAAAAAAAAGCAGTAAGAGAAAAAGGTCAAGTAACATATAAAGGCAGACCTATCAGAATTACAGAAGACTTCTTGCCAGAGACTATGAAAGCCAAAAGATCCTGGACAGATGTCATACAGACCCTAAGAGAAAACAATGCCATCCCAGGTTATTGTGTCCTGCAAAACTCTCAATTAACGTAGATGGAGAAACCAAGATATTCTATGACAAAACCAAATTTACACAATATCTTTCTGCAAATCCAGCAATACAATGGATAATAAATGGTAAAGCCCAACATAAGGAGGCGAGCTACACCCTAGAAAAAGCAAGAAACCAATCGTATGGCAACAAAACAAAGAGAAGAAAAGCACACAAACATAATCTCACATCCAAATATGAATACAACAGGAAGCAATAATCACTATTCCTTAATATCTCTCAACATCAATGGCCTCAACTCCCCAATAAAAAGACATAGATTAACAAACTGGATATGCAACGAGGACCCTGCATTCTGCTGCCTACAGGAAACACACCTCAGAGACAAAGACAGACACTACCTCAGAATGAAAGGCTGGAAAAGAACTTTCCAAGCAAATGGTCGGAAGAAGCAAGCTGGAGTAGCCATTCTAATATCAAATAAAATCAATTTTCAACTAAAAGTCATCAAAAAAGATAAGGAAGGACACTTCTTATTCATCAAAGAAAAAAATCCATCAAGATGAACTCTCAGTCTAAATATCTATGCTCCAAATACAAGGGCACCTACATACGTAAAAGAAACCTTACTAAAGCTCAAAACACACATTGCACCTCACACAATAATAGTAGGAGATTTCAACACCCCACTCTCATCAGTGGACATATCCTGGAAACAGAAATTAAACAGAGACATAGACAGACTAAGAGAAGTCATGAACCAAATGGACTTAACAGATATTTATAGAACATTCTATCCTAAAGCGAAAGGATATACATTCTTCTCAGCACCTCATGGTACTTTCTCCAATATTGACCATATGATTGGTCACAAAACAGGCCACAACAGACACAGAAAGATAGAAATAATCCCATGCGTCCTATCAGACCACATGGGCTAAAGCTGGTCTTCAATAACAATAAGGGAAGAACGCCCACATATACATGGAGGTTGACCAATGCTCTACTCAATGATAACCTGGTCAAGGAAGAAAGAAAGAAAGAAATTAAAGACTTCTTAGAATTTAGTGAAAATGAAGGTACAACATTCCCAAATTTATGGGACACAATGAAAGCTGTGCTAAGAGGAAAACTCATAGCTCTGAGTGCCTGCAGAAAGAAACAGGAGAGAGCATATGTCAGCAGCTTGACAGCACACCTAAAAGCTCTAAAACAAAAAGAAGAAAATACACTCAGAAGGAGTAGAAGGCAGGAAATAAGCAACTCAGACCTGAAAGTAGAAACAAAAAGGACCATACAAAGAATCAACAGAAACAAACGTTGGTTCTTTGAGAAAAATGTACAAGATAGATAAACCCTTAGCTAGAATAACAAGAAGACACAGAAGTGTGTCCAAATTAACAAAATCAGAAATGAAAAGGGAGACATAACTACAGAATCAGTGGAAATTCAAAAAATCATGAGATCCTACTTACAAAAGCCTATATTCAACAAAACTTAAAAACCTGTAGAAAATGGACAATTTCTTAGACAGATACCAGGTACCAATGTTAAATCAGGAACAGATAAACCAGTTAAACAACCCCATAACTCTTAAGGAAATAGAAGCAGTCATTAAAGTTCTCCCAACCAAAAAGAGCCCAGGTCGAGATGGGTTCAGTGCAGAATTCTATCAGACCTTCATAGAAGACCTCATACTACTATCCAAACTATTCCACAAAATTGAAACAGATGGAGAACTACTGAATTCCTTCTATGAAGCCACAATTACTCTTATACCTAAACCACACCAAGACCCAACAAAGAAAGAGAACTTTAGACCAATTTCCCTTATGAATATCGATGCAAAAATACTCAATAAAATTCTGGCAAACTGAATCCAAGAGCACATCAAAACAATCATCCACCATGATCAAGTAGATTTCATCCCAGGCATGCAGGGATGGTTTAATATATGGAAAGCCATAAACGTGATCCATAATATAAACAAACTGAAAGAACAAAACCACATGATCATTTCATTAGATGCTGAGAAAGCATTTGACAAAATTCAACACCCCTTCATGATAAAAGTCCTGGAAAGAATAGGAACACAAGGCCCTTACCTAAACATACTAAAAGCCATATACGGCTAACCAGTTGCTAACATTAAACTAAATGGAGAGAAACTTGAAGCAATGCCACTAGAATCAGGGACTATACAAGGCTGCCCACTCTCTCCCTACTTATTCAATACAGTTCTTGAAGTTCTAGCCAGAGCAATTGGACAACAAAAGGAGATCAATGGGATTCAGATTGGGAAAGAAGTCAAAATATCACGATTTGCAGATGAAATGATAGTATATCTAAGTGATCCCAAAAGTTCCACTAGAGAACTACTAAACCTGATAAACACCTTCAGAAAAGTGGCTGTCTATAAAATAAACTCAAATAAATCAGTAACCTTCCACTACACAAAAGAGAAACAAGCCGAGAAAGAAAATAAGGAAACGACACCCTTCATAATAGTCTCAAATGATATAAAATACCTTGGTGTGACTTTAACTAAGCAAGTGAAAGATCTGTACAATAAGAGCTTCAAGCATCTGAAAGAAGAAATTGAAGACTTCAGAAGATGGAAAGATCTCCCATACTCATGGATTGGCAGGATTAATACAAGAAAACTGGCCATTTTAACAAAAGTGATCTACAGATTCAATGCAATCCCCATAAAAATACCAATCCAATTCTTCCAAGAGTTAGACAGAACAATTTGCAAATTCATCTGGAATAACAAAAAACCCAGGATAGCTAAAACTATCCTCAACAATAAAAGGACTTCATGGGGAATCAGTATCCCTAAACTCAAGGAGTATTACAGAGCAATAGTGATAAAAAACTGCATGGTAGTGGTACAGAGACAGACAGATAGACCAGTGGAATAGAATTGAAGACCCAGAAATGAACCCACACACCATGGTCACTTGGTTTTTGACAAAGGAGCCAAAACTATCCAATGGAAAAAAGATAGCATTTTCAGCAAATGGTGCTGGTTCAACTGGAGGTCAACATGTTGAAGAATGCAGATCAATCCATGCTTATTACCCTGTACAAAGCTTAAGTCCAAGTGGATCAAGGACCTCCACATCAAACCAGATACACTCAAACTAATAGAAGAAAAAGTGGGGAAGCATCTCGAACACATGGGCAGTGGAGAAAATTTCCTGAACAAAACACCAATGGCTTATGCTCTAAGATCAAGAATCGACAAATGAGATCTCATAAAACTGCAAAGCTTCTGTAAGGCAAAGGACACTGTGGTTAGGACAAAATGGTAACCAACAGATTGGGAAAAGATCTTTACCAATCCTACAAGAGATAGAGGTCTTATATCCAAAATATAAAAAGAACTCAAGAAGTTAGACCGCAGGGAGACAAATAACCCTATTAAAAAATGGGGTTCAACACATGGTATGCACTCATTGATAAGTGGCTATTAGCCCAAATGCTTGAATTGCCCTAGATGCACAGAACACATGAAACTCAAGACAGATGATCAAAATGCGAATGCTTCACTCCTTCTTTAGAAGGGGAACAAGAATACCCTTGGCAGGGAATAGGGAGGCAAAGATTAAAACAGTGGCAGAAGGAACACCCATTCAGGACCTGTCCCACAGGTGGCCCATACATATACAGCCACCCAATTAGACAAGATGGATGAAGCAAAGAAGTGCAGGCCAACAGGAACCGGATGTAGATCTCTCCTGAGAGACAGAGCAAGAATACAGCAAATACATAGGCGAATGCCAGCAGCAAACCACTGAACTGAGAACGGGACCCCCGTTGAAGGAATCTTAGAAAGGACTGAAAGAGCTTGAAGGGGTTCGAGACCCCATATGAACAACAATGCCAACCAACCAGAGCTTCCAGGGACTAAGCCACTACCCAAAGACTATACATGGACTGACCCTGGGCTCCAACCTCATAGGTAGCTATGAATGGCCTAGTAAGAGCACCAGTGGAAGGGGAAGCCCTTGGTCCTGCCAAGACTGATCCCTGGGTGAACGTAATTGTTGGGGGTAGGGCAGCAATGGGGGGAAGATGGGAAGGGGAACACCCGTATAGAATGGGAGGGGAGGAGAGAGGGGGATATTGGCCTGGAAACCAGGAAAGGGAATAATATTCAAAATGTAAATAAGAAATACTCAAGTTAATAAAAAAAAAAGATAAAATAATCAGGAATGGTCCAAAAAAAGAGGGGGGGTCAGAACTAAACTAAGAATTCACAGCTGAGGAATGTCGAATGGCTGAGAAACACCTAAAGAAATGTTCAACATTTAGTAATAAGGGAAATGCAAATCGAAACAACCCTGTGATTTCACCTCATACCAGTGAGAATGGCTGAGATAAAAAAACTCAGGTGACAGCAAATGCTGGCGAGGATGTGGAGAAAGAGGAACACTCTTCCATTGTTGATGGGATTGCAGACTGGTACAACCATTCTGGAAATCAGTCTGGAGGTTCCTCAGAAAATTGGACATTCAACTACTGGAGGACCCAGCTATACCTCTCTTGGGCTTATACCCAAAAGATGCCCCAACATATAACAAAGACACATGCTCCACTATGTTCATAGCAGCCTTGTTTATAATAATCAGAAGCTGGAAAGAACCCAGATGCCCTTCAACAGAGGAATGCCTGCAGAAAATATGGTACATCTACACAATGGAATATTACTCAGCTATCAAAAACAATAACTTTATGAAATTCATAGGCAAATGGATGGACTGGAAAATATCATCCTGAGTGAGGTAACCCAATCACAGAAAAACATACATGGTATGCACTCATTGATAAGTGGATATTACCCCAGATGCTTGAATTGCCCTGGATGCACAGAACACATGAAACTCAAGAGGGATGACCAAAATGGAAAGGCTTCACCCCTTCTTTAAAAGGGGAACAAGAATACCCTTGGGAGGGAATAGGGAGGCAAAGTTTTGAACAAAGGCCGAAGAAACACCCATTCAGAGCCTGCCCCACATGTGGCCCATACATATACAGCCACCCAATTAGACAAGATGGATGAAGCAAAGAAGTGCAGGCCAGCAGGAACCAGATGTAGATCTCTCCTGAGAGACTCATCCAGAATACAGCAAAACCATAGGGGAATGCCAGCAGCAAACCTTTGAACTGAGAACGGGACCCCTGTTGAAGGAATCAGAGGAAGGCCTGGATTAGCTTGATGGGGCTCGATACCCCATATGAACAACAATGCCAACCAACCAGAGCTTCCAGGGACTAAGCCACTACCCAAAGACTATACATGGACTGATCCTGTGTTCCAACTGCATAGGTAAAAATGAATAGCCTAGTAAGAGCACCAGTGGAAGGGGAAGACCTTGGTCCTGCCATGACTGAACCCCCAGTGAACATGATTGTTGTCGGGAGGGTGGTAATAGGGGAAGGATGGGGAGGAGAACACCCATTTAGAAGGGGAGGGGGAGGGGCTAGGGATATGTTGGCCCGGAATCTGGGAAGGGGAATAACAATTGAAATGTTAATAATTAATACTCAAGTTAATAAAGATATAAAAAAAAGAATTACAGGGAAACACAACTAAAGAGGAGAAGGAAATGAACAAACCATCCAGGAGTTAAAACAGAAATAGAAACAATAAAGAAAGCACAAAGGGAGACAACAGAAGATAACATAGAAAACATTGACACAACTGTCAAAGATAATGTAAAACAGATAAATCTACTAGCCCAAAACATACAGGAAATCCAGGACACAATGAGAACATCAAACATAAGCATAATAGGTATAGAAAAGAGAGAAGATTCCCACCTTAAAGGACCAGTAAATATATTCAACAAAATTATAGAAGAAAACTTCCCGAACCTAAAGAAAGAGATGCCCATAAACACACAAGAAGCATACAGAACTCCAAATAGATTGAACGAGAAAAGAAATTCCTCCTGTCACATAATAGTTAAAACCCCAAATGCACAAAACAAAGAAAGAATATTAAAAACAGTAAGGGAAAAATGTCAAGTAACATATAAAGGCAGACCTATCAGAATCACACCAGACTTTTTGCCAGAGACTATGAAAGCCAGAAGATCCTGGACAGATGTCATACAGACCCTAAGAGAATACAAATGCTAGCCCAGGCTACTATATCCAGCAAAACTCTCAAGTAACATAGATGGAGAAACCAAGATATTCCATGACAAAACCAAATTTACACAATATATTTCTACAAATCCAACTCTACAAAGGGTAATAAATGCAAAAACCCAACACAAGGAGGGAAACTATACCCTAGAAAAAGCAAGAACGTAATCTCCTTGCAACAAAACCAGAAGAGAAACACACAAACGTAATTCCACCTCCAAATACGAAAATAACAGGAAGCAATAATCACTGTCGCTTAATATCTTTCAACATTGATGGAGTCAGTTCACCAATAATGACATAGAGTAACAGACTGGATAAGTAAAAAGGACCCAGCATTTTGCTGCCTACAGGAAACACACCTCAGAGACAAAGACAGACACTACCTCAGAGTAAAAGGCTGGAAAACCACTTTTCCAGTCCAAAGCAGCAAGCTGGAGTAGCCATTCCAGCATAGAATAAATTCAGCCAAAAGTCATCAAAAAGATGAGAAAGGACACTTCATATTCATAAAAGAAAAAAAATCTACCAAGATGAGCTCTCAATCCTAAATATCTATGCTCCAAATACAAGGGCACCTACACTTATAAAAGAAACCTTACTAAAGCTCAAACACACATTGCACCTCACACAATAATACTAGGAGAATTCAATACCCCACTCTCATCAATAGATAGATCATGGAAACAGAAATTATACAGAGTCATAGAAAGACTAACAGAAGTTATGAACCAAATAGACTTAATGGATATTTATATAACATCCCAATCTAAAACAAAAGGATATACCTTCTTCTCACCACCTGATGTTACCTTCTCCAAAATTGACCATATAATCTGTAACAAAACAGGCCTCGACAGAAACAGAAAGATAGAAATAATTCCACGCATCCTATCAGATCACCACAGATTAAGACTGGTCTTTAATAACAACAATAATGACAGAGAGCCCACATATACTTGGAAGTTGAATGGTGCTCTACTCAATGATATCTTGGTCAAAGAAGAAATAAAAAAAAACAGAAAAGAAATTAAAGACTTATTTGAATAAAATGAAAATGAAGGTACAACGTACCCAAACTTACAGGACACAATGAAAGCTATGCTAAGAGGAAAACTCATAGCTCTGAGTGCCTGCAGAAAGAACCAGGAGAGAGCATACATCAGCAGCTTGAAAGCACACCTAAAATCTCTAGAACAAAAAGAAGCAAATACATTCAGGAGGAGTAGAAGGCAGGAAGTAATCAAACTCAGGGCTGAAATCAAACAAGTAGAAACAAAAAGGACTATACAATGCATCAACAGAACCAAAACCTGGTTCTTTGAGAAAATCAACAAGACAGATAAACCCTTAGCTAGACTAACCACACGGCACAGAGAGTGTGTACAAATAAGAAAATGAGAAACGAAAAGGGAGACATAACAACAGAATCAGAGGAAATTCAGAAAATCCTCAGATCCTACTACAAAAGCCTATATTCCTCACAACTTGAAAATCTAGAGGAAATGGACAATTTTCTAGACAAATACCAGGTACTAAAGTTAAATCAGGAACAGATAAACCATCTAAAAAAATCCCATATTCCTAAAGAAATGGAAGCTGTCATAAAAAGTCTCCCAACCAAAAAGAGCCCAGGACCAGATGGGTTCAGTGCAGAATTCTATCAGATAGAATTCTATGAAGATAGAAGACCTCATACCAATACTATCCACACTATTCCACAAACTAGAAACCGATAGAGTGCTACCGAATTCCTTCTCTGAAGCCACAATTACTCTTATACCTAAACCACACAAGGACCCAACAAAGAATGAGAACTTTAGACTACTTATGAATATCGACACAAAAATACTCAAAAAATTCTTACAAACTAAATCCAAGAACACATCAAAACAATCATCCACCATGATCAAGTAGGCTTCATCCCAGGTATGCAGCAATAGCTCAATATATGGAAAACCATCAATGTAATCCATTATATAAACAAACCCAAAGGTAAAAACCACATGATCATCTCATTAGATGCTGAGAAAGCATTTGACAAAATTCAACAGCCTTCATGATGGAAAGAACAGGAATTCAAGGCCCATATCTAAATATAGTAAAAACCATATACAGCAAACCAGTAGCTAACATTAAACTAAATGGAGAGAAACTTGAAGCAATCCCACTAAAATCAGGTTCTAGACAAGGCTGCCCACTCTCTCCCTACTTATTCAATGTAATTCTCGAAGTCCTAGCCAGAACAATCAGACAAGGAAATGAGGTCAAAGAGATACAAATTGGAAAGGAAAAATTCAAAATATCACTATTTGCAGGTAATATGAGAGTATACTTACGTGACTCCAAAAGCTCCACCAGAGAACTACTTAAACTGATAAACAACTTCAGCAAAGTGACTGGGTATAAAATTAACTCAAACAAATCTATATCCTTCCTCCACTCAAAGAGTAAAAAGGCTGAGAAAGAAATTAGGGAAACGACACCCTTCATAATAGTCCCAAAGAATATAAAATACCTCATTGTGACTTTAACCAAGCAAGTGAAAGATCTGTATCATAAGAATTTCAAGTCTCACGTGCTCCACTATGTTCATCGCAGCCTTATTTATAATAGCCAGAAGCTGGAAAGAACCCAGATGCCCTTCAACAGAGGAATGGATACAGAAAATGTGGTACATCTACACAATGGAATATTACTCAGCTATCAAAAACAACGATTTTATGAAATTCGTAGGCAAATGGTTGGAACTGGAAAATATCATCCTGAGTGAGCTAACCCAATCACAGAAAGACATACATGGTATGCACTCATTGATAAGTGGCTATTAGCCCAAATGCTTGAATTACCTAGATGCCTAGAACAAATGAAACTCAAGACGGATGATCAAAATGTGAATGCTTCACTCCTTCTTTAAAAAGGGAACAAGAATACCCTTGGCAGGGAAGAGAGGCAAAGATTAAAACAGAGACTGAAGGAACACCCATTCAGAGCCTGCCCACATGTGGCCCATACATATACAGCCACCCAATTAGACAAGATGGATGAAGCAAAGAAGTGCAGACCGGCAGGGGGCGGATATAGATCGCTCCTGAGAGACACAGCCAGAATACAGCAAATACAGAGGAGAATGCCAGCAGCAAACCACTGAACTGAGAATAGGACCCCGTTGAAGGAATCAGAGAAAGAACTGGAAGAGCTTGAAGGGCTTGAGACCCCATATGTACAACAATGCCAAGCAACCAGAGCTTCCAGGGACTAAGCCACTACCTAAAGACTATACATGGACTGACCCTGGACTCTGACCTCATAGGTAGCAATGAATATCCTAGTAAGATCACCAGTGGAAGGGGAAGCCCTGGGTCCTGCTAAGACTGAACCCCCAGTGAACTAGACTGTCAGGGGGGGGGCGGCAATGGGGGAGGGTGGGGAGGGAACACCCATAAGGAAGGGGGGAGGAAGGGGATGTTTGCCCGGAAACCGGGAAAGGAATAACACTCGAAATGTATATAAGAAATACTCAAGTTAATAAAAAAAAAAAAAAAAAAGCAAAAGAATTTTTATTAACTGATATTCAAAGACTTAGGCCTCAGAGACACAATTTATGTACCTTAGCTAGTAATTGTTCCCAGAGGAATGATATTTAAAATTGTGTTGTGTACTTTTTATAAATTATTCCCCTGATCAAATAACAATTTCCTATATGTTATTTCACTAAGATCAGCAATGGCATTCATAACATTAAACAGAATGAACACTCTTTTAAGTCCTTAGCCAACTTTCTCAATTAAAAAAAAAGCTTAAAAAGCCTTTAAAAAAAAGAATTTCAAGTCTCTGAAGAAAGAAATTGAAGATCTCAGAAGATGGAAAGATCTCCCATGCTCATGGATTGGCAGGAATATAGTAAAAATTGCCATTTTACCATAAGCAATCTATAGATTCAATGCAATCCTCATAAAAATTCAAATTCAATTCTTCATAGAGTTAGAAAGAACAATTTGCAAATCCATTTGGTTTAACAAAAAACTCAGGATAGCTAAAACTCTCCTCAACAATAAAAGAACTTCTGGAGGAATCACCATTTCTGACCCCAAGTAGTATTACAGAGCAATAGTAATAAAAACTGTATGGTATTGGTACAAAGATAGGAAGATCGATCAGTGTAATAGAATTGAAGACCCAGAAATGAGCCCCCACACCCATGGTCACTTCATCTTTTACAAAGGCGCCAAAACCATCCAATGGAAAAAGATAGCATTCTCAACAAATGGTGCTGGTTCCACTGGAGGTCAGCATGTAGAAGAATGCACATCAATACATTCTTATCACCCTGTATAAAGCTTAAGTCCAAGTGGATCAAGAACCTCCACCTCAAACCAGATACTCTCAAACTAATAGAAGAAAAAGTGGGGAAGAATATCGAACACGTGGGCACTGGGGAAAATTTCCTGAACAGAACACCAATGGCTTATGCTGTAAGAGCAAGAATTGACAAATGGGACCTTATGACCCTGCAAAGGTTCTGTAAGGCAAAAGACACTGTCATTAGGACAAAATGGCAACCAACAGATTGGGAAAAGTTCTTTACCAATCCTACATCCTATCGAGGGCTCATATCCAAAATATACAAAGAACTCAAGAAGTTAGACTGCAGGAAAACAAATAACCCTATTAAAAATGGGGTACAGAAAAAGATGGGGTACAGAGCTAAACAAAGTACTCACAGGTGAGGAATGTCGAATGTCTGAGAAGCACCTAAAGAAATGTTTGACATCCTTAGTCATCAAGGAAATGCAAATCAAAACAACCCTGAGATTACACCTTACACCAATCAGTATGTCTAAGACGAAATACTCAGGTGACAGTAGATGCTGGCGAGGATGTGGAGAAAGAAGGACGCTCCTCCATTGTTGGTGGAATTGCAAACTGGTACAATCTCTCTGGAAGTTAATCTGGAGTTTCCTCAGAAAATTGGACATTGCACTAACTGAGGACCCAGCTATACCTCTCCTGGGCATATACCAAAAAGATGCTGCAGCATACAACAAGTACACATGTTCCACTATGTTCATAGCAGCCTTATTTATAATAGCGAGAAGCTGGAAAGAACCCAGATGCCCTTCACTAGAGGAATAGATACAGAAAATGCGGTAGAGGTACACAATGGAGTACTACTCAGCTATCAAAAAAAAATTCATGTAATTCACAGGCAAATGGATGGAACTAGAAAATATCATCCTGAGTGAGGTAACCCAATCACAGAAAAACACACATGGTATGCACTCATTGATAAATGGGCATTAGCCCAAATGCTCGAATTACCCAAGACGCAACCCAGACCATGTGAAACTCAAGAAGGATGACCAAAATGTTTCACCTGTTCTCAAAAAGTGGAACAAAAATATCCATAGGAGAGGAGGGGGAGGCAAAATTCAGGGCAGAGACTGAAGGAATGGCCTTTCAGGGCCTGCTCCACATGTGAGATATATATGGATGAAGCTAAGAAGTGCATGCTGGTAGGAACCAGATATAGATCTCTCCTGAGAGACACAGTCAGAACATGTAAATATAGAGGCGAATGCTAGCAGCAAACCCCTGAACTGAGAACATGATCACAGTGGAAGGAATTAGAGAAAGGACTGAAAGAACTGAAGGGGCTTGCAAGCCCATAAAAACAATAATGCCAACCAACCAGCACTCCCAGTGACTACACCACTACCCAAAGACTGCATGGACTGACCCTGGATGTGTAGCAGTGAATAGTCTTGTTGGGGCACCAGTGGAAGGGGAAGCCCTTGATCCTGCCAAGGTTGGACCCCCATTGTAGGGGATTGTTGTGGGGGGTGGTAAGGGCGAGTGGATGGGGAGTGGAATACCCTGGGCTGATGGACAGGAAACCGGGAAAGGGAATAACATTTGAAATGTAAATAAGAAATATCCAATTTAATAAAAATGGGGAAAATGAGCAGTTATTCTACAATACCATGTGGTGGATGTAATCAGATTTACCCAGTTGTCCCATCTCCATTAAGGTAGATATAATCTGGACTCTCCGATCTCATTTTCTTGCTACTAAGGGTCTGCTGGCATAGAACAGACAAGGTCTCATGGGTTGAATGTGGCCCACCACATGCCTTATAAATATCCATGGATAAATGGATGGATGAGTACTTCGTTCAACTACACAGGGAAAATTTCCACCCCAATATAATAATCACACCAGCTTACTAGACTGTCTTTTTTAATGAGTATTACATGTACACACACACACACACACACACACACACACACACACACACACACACCATACCAAAAAAATAAAAATAAATGTTCAAATCCTTAGCCATCAGGGAAATGCAAATCAAAGCTACTTTCAGAAGAAAACAAGTGACAACTCACGCTGGTGAGGATGTGGACTAAGGGGAACAGTCATCCATTGCTGCTGGGAGTGCAAACTTGTACAGACACCAAGGGAAGCGGTGTGATAGTTCCTCAGGAAGATAGGAATTGATTTATCTCAAGACCTAGCTATCCCACTCTTGGACATATATCCAATGAATGCTTCATCTTACTACAGAGACACCTCTAAACCATGTTCATTGCTGCTCTACTCAAAATAGCCAGAAATTGGAAACAATATAGATGTCCTCCAACAGAAGAATGGATAAAGAAAATGTACATTTACACAATGAAGTATTGCTCAGCCATTAAAAAGTGACATCATGAAGTTTTCAGGTAAATAGATGGAACTAGAAAAAAAATCCTGAGTAAGATATTCTAGACATAGAAAGACAAACATGCATTTTCTTATGTGTGTATATCAGCCGTGAAGTCAATGATAACCAAGCTACAGTCCATAGAACTACAGAGGGTAGGTATAGAGTAAAGGACTAAAGGGAACAGATAGGTCTTGCTAGGAAAGAGAAATAGAATGGATAGAGACGGATAAAGGGGCGGGGCTGGATCAAGTGGGTAGGGGGAGGGGAGAGGAAGTTGTGGGAGGGGATATGAGGAGAGACAGATAAATTAAAGGGCATTTGAGGTGTACTATGGAAACTTAATACAATAGGAACTTCCTAAAATATATGCATGTATGAAGATGATCTAAAAATCTTCAAATAAGAAAGGAGACTGAGTCCCAACTAGCCATCTCTTGTTACTGAACAAAGATTCCATCACAGGGATTGGGGTTCTTCTATGTTGTTGGCCAAAGTGACCTGGCAGAAATCCCCAAACAACCTAGGCTTTTGCCAAGACTCTAGGTTGTTCTCTACAAACTGGCTCCATTTCTGAAGATAACACCTATATAACTCATTGATCATGCAGATGTCAAGCTGGTGCCTACATAGAGCCTTCACCCTATGTTCCATCATCTTCAGTAGAGGAAAGTTCTCCGCATGATATGAGAAGGGAAACATAAACAACAAACCAGCCATAAGCTTCCTATCTACAATGATGTACTACTTGCAAGAAATGCTAAGGCAATGGTAGCACAAAGCTTGTGGGCACAAGTAACCAATGTCTTACTTGACTTAAGGCCCACTCTACAAGATGGAACCTATATTCAACACTGCTTGGCTTACCAAGAACCTGAGACCAGAAAGTCCAGAGACCTACGGTAAAACCAGATAATATTGGTCTAAAAAATGAAGGAAAAATGTAGTGATAAAATGACTCCTAATGACTGATATTCTGCTATATTCATAGACCAATGCCTTGTTCAGCCACCGTCAGTGCAGCCTTCCCCAGCTGCAGATGGGAACATAGAGGCCCACAGCCAGACATTATGTAGAGAGTGAAAGACCTTGGAACACTTATCCTTAAGTGAGTTTTCTCCAACAAATCCCTCCCTTCAGAGCTCAGGGAACCCCACAGAGGAGGAGGCAGAGTCTAAGAGCCTGTCTTTACTTGGTTACAGTTTGGTGGGGTTTTGGGGGGTTTATTGTTTTCATGGTTGGGGAGGAATTGATGTTATACTGGTTTTTTTTTTCATTTGAGAGAACTTGAGGTTGCGTGGGTAATGAGGGGGAGATGATCTGAAAAGTCTTTTAGGAGGGAAAGTAATGATTAAAAAAGACTTAAATTTAAAGATTGCTTTAAGAATGACACAGCTCCAACTGTCAATGCTGGCATTAATTGGGCTGGACACTTTCTAATTCAATTTCCTTCCTGCTCCAGGCCCTTCTGTATCATTGCCCCCTTCACCTTGATTCATGTTCAAAAACTATGAAAACACAGAAATCCTTACAGTAAATGGAGAATTAGTGTTCATTTAGAAAAAGAGGAGCATATTTTTATCCAACCTTAGGATTTCTTCATAATTATTCTTGTATCTTGACACATCATCAGAATAGTAAAAGAGCCATGGAATTTGTACTTGGTGAAGCAAACATCATGTATCCAGGGCTAATTCTCCTGCATCTAAGCTTTACCCTGCTGCAGAAGATACAGTTGTTGCAATCATGGCAGAAGGAAAGAAACAAGCTTTATATTGGAATCCTGAAGGTATCTGCAGAAGATTTTGAGACAGTCAACAAAGGAAATTAGCATTGAAAATATCTATTATTTAAATAAGGTGTTATGGCATATGAATATATAAAAAAGAGCCTCAAAAGAATGTGCTTGGGTAAATATGGATATTGTGCTATATCTGTTTGTGTCTGTTTGTGGCAGCATGAAGAAAATACCCCTTCAGCTATGCTGAATTCTTCAGTCACTAAAACAAATAAACACTGCTATAAACAATAAAAATATAAGTAAATAAATACATTTTAGGAATCCCCCCCCCAAAAAAAAACAGAAAGAAAAGACCAACCAAGTTCTTTATTGAGGCACACCTTTGAGTGTTGCTGTGTAGGCATGAGCAGAATCTATGTAGAGAGTAAGAACTTCTGTGGATGAGAACACAATACTCCATGGGCTAGGATTCTAGACTAAATAGAAAGGGAAAAGGAGAAAGCCAAGGAAGTGTTTGTCTTCCTCTTTCTTTTCTTGGTTGGGATCATGAAACAACTACTCATGTTTCGTCCACCTCAATGGACTGTATTCCTTAGAACTATGAGCTAAAACTAACCCTTCCTCACTTTGGCACCTCAAGGCTAAAATCATATAAACCACAGACGTGACTAATACAGACATATTTTAGAAAATTAAGTGTAAAACAATATCTGATACCCATTTGTCATAGAATTTATAAAATTAAACATGTCTTCACTTTGAATTTTGTAAATCAGTTACAACTTTTCAGGGGATGAAAACGACATGAGGGAATCCTTCATTTTTCTGATAGATGAATGAAACTTGGGAAGAACTGATGGAAAATAAGGGAAACTCAGATATGAGAATAAAAGAGTTAAGGAAAAGGAAGCCCATGGTCCTGCCCATGTGTTTCTAATGGGAATCTTTGGTCTTTAACTCTTTCTCACTCATCAAAAGTTTAATGAGTGCTATAAAGTAAAAAATGACAGTCATACAGGGTATGGGGGTGCCTCACATTTTGTTGTGAGAATGTGGCCCTGGTGTGCAATTCACCGTATGTGTCTTTCAATTCTATGTCGAAGCTCTGGGCCCCAGGACAGAGTGACATGTTTGAGAATATCCCTGGTTACTGAAGGTGCCATACTCAAGACATACAAGGAAGAGGTAAAGGCAACATTGCTGTCTGGTAGGATTCACCATTCATCAAGCATGCTGTTAGACTCGGCCATGTACCCACTATGATTTCTCTTTTCTTTTCTTCTCTCCTCTCCTCTTCTCCCCTATGCCCTTCTTCCTATCCCTCCCTCTTTATACTTGGTCTTCTTTGACTTCTGAGGAACCTATTTCACACCATGAATTGTGTGTTATTCCATATGACTGTGTGATTTTTTTTTTTTGGTAAAGAGTAGAATCTGACTTTGTGTTGTGTTGTCAGTATGTTGTAGGCATGAGTGTGAAATATAGAGACAGAAAGGAGAGAGGGAGACAGGGGCACACACACACACACACACACACACACACACACACACACACACACAGAGAGAGAGAGAGAGAGAGAGAGAGAGAGAGAGAGAGAGAGAGAGAGAGAGAGAGAGACTCACCAGCATTATACGAACAGAGTCTGCCATGATGCCCACATAAGGTTTCAGAGTGTCATAGTGGAAAGCTGGAGTCAACATTCGTCGGTGCTGGAACCATGTCTGTCCATTCAGCAGAAGCAAACCATACCCTGAACAGAGATGGTTGTGTGAATGCGTGTATAAGCAATGGTATTAGAAGACTGGGGGCACTTTCGAGAGACAAACATTGGAGGTCTTGGAGGAATAGGAAGACAAATAAGAGTGGAAAACAACTAGTACTTTTCAACACATTTTCCTCAGTTGTTCTGGTACATATGATGTGATCCTTTATCTACAGGATAAAGATTCAAAATAGTGAAGGAAGGATGTATACATGTCAGGCTGAGAATGTTCATAAAAAGGTGGTCAGAAACACAAGGAGGAGGTTAATGTCTGGTTAGAAAAGAAACTAGGTTAAGTGTAAAATCACATCTTGAAGATAATGGCCCATCTCCCATTATTCTCAGTGAGTCAGGATAACGTTCTGGACAAACTCAAGTGGAGAGTGAACACAATTGACATTTATATGGCTGTACATACCAATCCAGGGAGCTAGAAATCTGTACGAACGATGGGATTTTGGGTCTGTAAAAACAGGAAGGCATTAATTAGAAACAAAGATGGCTCCAGATGAGACCAGAGAGAGACCTGAAATCTTGTCAAGGCTCCCTGGCTGTTTACCCCATGCTACCTCCCTTTGTCTTCCACCCCCTTCTACCCACCTTGACAGTTTGACTTAGGAATGCAACCAGAAGTTCTTCATCCCCAGGATTAGAATGATAAATTAGCAAGCAATGTAGATTATTATATCCTAGACTCCAAGGATTCAAACCTTGTGGTTGGTTTTACAGCAGTGGCTTGGTTAGCTCCATGATAACCATGAACAGAACCAACTAGATGATTCAAAGTCAAGGCACCATACATATGACATTTACTTTTATATATAACTGACCACACAAATTTAGTTCAAAGAGGTAAATGAATTGAATCCATGCTACTCTTTTAATGTTGCAGTACTAAATACAAGCTAGTATTAAGTAAATATTGCTGAGTATAGGCTAGGAAAAAAATGAAAGGCACTGTTTTGGCATTAGTAACTGAACCACCACTTCTTTCTGTAACTTCATGGACCCAGGCATAAACCCAGACTAGAAGATCCACAATGATGATGGAGTTCCACTCTCACCTGATCTCCCCAGAATCAGCTTCATGTAGTCAGGGTCATACACTTGGATTCGCACATTGCTCCCCCAGAGCCACTGTGGACAGGCACTTGGGAAATTCTTTACCCGTGTTAGAATATCTTGAAACTCCTGGTCCTTTGGGATCTGATATCAGTAGAAAAATGAGATTGGGGATTTAGCTCAGTGGTAGAGCGCTTGCCTAGCAAGAGCAAGGCCCTGGCAAGGCCCTGGGTTCGGTCCCCAGCTCCGAAAAAAAGAAAAGAAAAGAAAAAAAAAAAAAAAGAAAAATGAACCATTGGAAATACTTCATGCCATTTATGGTGGGTTATATTTGTAATCCTAACATAACACTTAGGAGGCTGAAGCCCGAGGATCTCTGCTGGTATGAGGCCAATATAGGCTACATAATCAGTTCGAGGCAAGCCTGGGCTACTTTGTAAGACATTGTCACATAACAAAACAAAACAAAAAGCAAACAAACAAAACCCCCAGAGTAAAATTTAAAAAATCTTTTGTTTTAGTTATTGGTTCTAAATAGAAGGCAGAACACCATGGGGATCTAGTGAGGATGATTTAACAGAACCTAGGACTGGAGCAGAGTTTTATGGCCTATCTGTGGTATCATTCAGACCTTTGCTCTCTTCTAGGAACTGATGTGAGTCAGATGCTGTGGTCCTATTAGATGAAGCTGTGTTCCCCAGTATCTGGCCTGAAAACCTGAGCTCTGGCTCAAATTCCACATACTCTCATCTCCTCTTAAATGTAGTCAATATACAGCCCTTGTCATATGCTTCTCCCTGAATCCTTTGACTTAGTTCTGTGTCTATCCTCTCAGAGGTAACAGTTTAAGCCCTTCCTTGCCCCTGGGCTTCTTTTTCTCCTCTCATTCCTGGAGATTGCCCAATTTTGCCAGGCTCTTGGTTGGGCACTGAGGTGTACAGTGCTCTTAGCAACATGGAGCATACACTACAGGGTATGCAGGAGGAGGGCTCATAAACAAATGGACTTCGAATAACAGTGCATCGTTAGCAATGGACCCTCACATCTGAAGAACCACTTCTATGACCATCAGGTTTTCAACCTATAAATCATTTACCAAGGCAGCTCTTTCACTCTTATGTAAACATATAGGGTCAGCTGCTTTACCCAGTGACAAAGTGAGTCCCTTTAGGACACCAGGCACCTCTTGTGATTCCTGCCTTTTGTGATTCCTGCCTGTTGTTACCCTACACAGGACAGATTCTACCACACTTGTAGCCATGTTCTCAAACAATCTCTGTGCCAGGGTGGTGGTGGTGGTGGTGGGGAGGATAACAGAGAAACGGGGGCAGGGAACCACCAAGAAGCTCAGCTTATTTAGAACAGGTAAGGTTGCAGGTGTTGCTCAGCCTGGAAAGAAAAAGGCTGAGGTAGGACCAACCACAAGCTTCCAAGTCTGGGGCTCTCAGAACAGATGATAGATCTGCCTAAGTGAGCATCAGAGCTGACAGTAGCAAGACCAGGGTCTTTGAGCAGTGAGCCCCTGTTGCTGGAGTAAGTTCAGCTTGAGCTGTGTCCCATCCCTGCCTGTCCCATAAAGAAACATTGCTTTATAACAAACTCTGTTTTGTAAGTTTGATGCTTATTCTCTGAGAGCCCCATCCTCCCTGCTCTCCCACCCACCCTCTCTTTCCTTCCTACCTTATGCCCAAAGAACCAGTGAGAAGGTGGGGATGGGAACTGCTGGGTAGCTCTGAGTAACCATCGCCTGTGCAGGTAGAACTGGGCTGTCTTGAAGAGCAGCAGGAGCAGGCTGAGCACAGTGGCTATTTGGAGGAACCCAAGGATGCTTCCTGGGAATATGGTGAAGCTCAGAGCCGAGCCACTCATGATACCACAGCTTCTGGATCACCGACTGTCCTTCTCTTTCACTGAACACCCTCATGTTTGCAAATCCAGAAACATTGCCCCTCCTACTTGTGGGCGGGAGATGGGTGAGAGTAGAGCTTGATTTCAAGTCCAGGGTTGATGAACCTGTACAACCTCCTTTGGGAAGCAGTGAAATGTAAGACATATCATGTGACAGTGATAAGTGTCACTTTATCCACATAGCTCACAGATATTTGTGAAAGAGCTGCAAAAAGCAGATGGAAGATTAATTGAAGGAGTTCATGATTTAGTTCATTAAAAATTCATTAGAAGTGGATTTTGTATAATATTTAAGATTTTAGGGATGGAAAATTATGACAAATATGTAAATTGAAGGTTTAGGTGGGACTCTTTGAAAGCATGTAGTGCTACAGGATGTCCTAGCTGTCTCTTCCAGGATCTCTGAGGTACTCCCCTGGTCTTGGAACATTCACCATCCAATCATGACTTACAGTGATTGTGCTGGTGAAAGGTGCATTGAACTTGGATTCAGGAAGTTTAAAACTGAGGTCAACCCCATGATATATGCAGCCAGCAACGTCACTTCCCTGAGTTCAGTGTCTTTTCTTGTAACATGTGATCTTTGTGCCTTTCTAGATATCTAATATAATACACTCTGGGTTTTTTTCCCACTACTAAACAAATTCCACAAATAATTGTTGAACTGACAGTCTTGTGATCAATGGTAGAAAACAGTATTTGTGAAATAAATTTTACAAAGGTTGCATTGGAGGAATGGTATGTTGTGTTAGTTATTTCCTGTGGCTATGATAAAATACAGTAACCAACATAACTTATAGAAAGAGAACTAATTTGTACTTTTGGATCCAGAGGGATCCATGTCTATCCTGGCAGGGAAGCCTGGTGGATAGATCAGGAATCTAAGAATTCATATCTTCAACTACAAGCATGATGTTGTTGAGAGAGAGAGAGAGAGAGAGAGAGAGAGAGAGAGAGAGAGAGAGAGAGAGAGAGCGCTAGAAGTGGGGTGAGCTCTGGATTAAATCTCACTATGAATGGTGCATTTCCCTCAGAAAGGTTTCATCAACTCCCCAAACCACACAACCAAACACAAACCACTCTTTCAAAAAGCTGAGCATATGGGGGACATTTATCATTTAAACCACCACACATGTCTATCATAGAAGGGAACAATTAAAACATACGGATGACTCTTAACATGATTTTCTAAGATCAACCAGGAAGTTCCAAACAAAAGACACTCCAGAAAGAGTCCCATGAAGGTGACTCTCCTGAGGCTGTACATTCCTGCTCTGTCACCCTCCCTAATACTTTTTCCCAACACACATTCTTAATTGTCTTACGTCTGACAGTTGTCTTCTCTTTTCTCAAATTGTGAACTCTGTCAGAACCCATGCAGCAATGCATACCTGAATTTACTCAATACCCCCAGTTCTGAGATTATTTTCATTTTGAGTTCTTCAAACTCAGTCTCATAACTGCTAACATGAGCTGAACATACTTTGTTTAAAGGAACTATCTGCACTTGTTTTCTCTTTTAACTACCTAAAAATTTAAACGCCACAATCTGAAGTAGAAAGCCTAGGATGATTCAGACAATAAGATTTGCAGCCAGGCAGTCTGGGTCAAAAAAAAAAAGTAAAGTATTACTATGGAAAAGCAAGCACTACTTTGAGCAATTGTTCCATGTAGCAGCTCTGATTGTAACAGGATCATTCTGTTCATTATACTTTTTCAGTGTTCAAGTGGCAAGAAGATGTGGCCCATTATAAACCCCACATGCTGGCATGAAAGTTGTTCTCTCCCTATCCAGAAAAGCTCCTATTAGAAGATATACAGCAAGCCCGTGGCTGTGTGCAGTCTGTGGACCCAATGCTCATGCAGAATTCTGGAGGACTTTTGGAAACCTTACAACAAAGTAATGAATACAGAGTGTAGGGGGCAGAGAGATGCCTCATGGTTAAGAGCACTGGCTGCTCTTCCAGAGGTCCTGAGTTCAATTCCCAGCAACCCTAGGGTGGCTTACAACCATCTATAACTTTAGTTCTAAGTGATTTGATGCTCTCCTCTGACACAGACATATGTGCGGTCAAAATTTTCATACACATATAATAAATTAAAGTGGAATTTAGAATTGTGCATTGACTATGAATTTTATTAAGACTGTAACTTAGTCTCACATGTCCTTATGTATTGTGTGGGATGATGGGCAGTTCTGTGACTTCTATGATCACTAATAAATACTGACTAATTACAAGAATGACAGAAATTAAATGTAGAAAGCTTAAGACTGATGATGTCTGAGTTCAGCTTCAGTTACTGCAGTTTAACAGGAAATAAATGTTTTCATTCCTATGTGCTTTCAGATTTGTTTTATTTGGCAAAGGCAAAGGTGGCCCAGCTGGTTCCCAGGGCTGCAATTAAAGGATATTTTCCTCTAGATTGATCACATCAGTATGTTTTTTATTTTTGATTTTGGAAAACTTGAATTTGATCCCAGCACAAATTTATATTACATATAATCTAGCTGGTACCTGAACCTCACTGATCCTGGCCCACAGCTCCCTGCTGCCAAATGCCCTGGGAGGGAGAGCTCATCGCTCAGACAGGTGGGCACTCCTGAGACTGCAAGGCAGGACAGACCGCCAGTACTGCCCAACTTTGTCCACGTCACTGGCCCAAGAGGAGACTGTATGGGACCTCTAGGAACAGGAAGATAGGGCCACTGAAGTAGCAGGAGCCGTGTGGCACAGACTGCACCCGGATCGGAAGGGACCCAATCAAACAGCTCTCTGAACCCAAATCCCATGGGAGGGAGAGCTAGACCTTCAGAGGGGCAGACATGCCTGGGAAACCAGAGGAGACTACTCTCTGTGCACATTTCTGACTCTACAGGCAGACACCTAGTTCCATCTGGGCCCCCTGTGCACAGATACCCCAGAAAAGGAAGGGCAGGCCCTCCTGGTTTCTGCCCTTAAGGAGAGCTGAAACCTAGCCCCAAGTAGGGACTTCAGACCCAAGGCCAGAGGTAAGACCAACTTTTCAGCTCCAAGTGACCTGCCTGGTGGACTTAGGACAAATGCCCACAGGAACAGCTGAAAGCCAGTAGACAGGAATGACTACAAGCCTGAAAACAGAACACTCTGTTCCCATAACTGGCTAAAAGGAAACAAGGAAACAGGAAACAGCTCTACAGCACTCCTGACACACTGGCTTATAGGACTGTCTAGCCACTGACAGAAATAGCAGAACAAGGTAACACCAGAGACAACCTCATGGTGAGAGGCAAGTGCAGGAACCCAAGCAACAGAAACCAAGACTACATGGCACCATCGGAGCCCAATTCTCCCACTAAAGCAAACACTGAATATCCAAACACACCAGAAAAGCAAGATCTAGTATTAAAATCACATTTGATCATGATGATGGAGGACTTTAAGAAAGACATAAAAAACTCCCTTAGAGAAATACAGGAAAACACAAGTAAACAAGTAGAAGCTCTATAGAGAGGAAACACAAAAATCCCTGAAGGAATTACAGGAAAACACAATCAAACAGGTGAAGGAATTGAAAATTGAAAGAGAAACACTAAAGAAAGCACAAAGGAGACAACCCTGGATATAGAAAACCAAAGGAAGAGATAAGGAGCCATAGATACAAGCATCACAAACAGAATACAAGAGATAAAAGAGAAAATCTCAGGAGCAGAAGATTTCATAGAAATCGACACAACTGTCAAAGATAATGTACAACGGAAAAACATACTGGCCCAAAACAAACTGGAAATCTAGGACATAATGAGAAGATCATAGGTATAGAAGAGAGTGAAGATTCCCAACTCAAAGGGTCAGTAAATATCTTCAACAAAATTATAGAAGAAAACTTCCCTAACCTAAAGAAAGAGATGCCCATAAACATACAAGAGGCCTACAGAACTCCAAATAAATTGGACCAGAAAATAAATTCCTCCCATCACATAATAGTCAAAATACCAAATGCGCAAAAGAAAGAAAGAATATTAAAAGCAGTAAGGGAAAAAGGTCAAGTAACATATAAAGGCAGACCTATCAGATTTACACCAGACTTCTCACCAGAGACTATGAAAGCCAGAAGATCCTAGACAGATGTCATACAGACCCTAAGAGAACACAAATGCCAGCCCAGGTTACTCTATCCAGCAATACTCTCAATTAACATACATGGTGAAACCAAGATAGTCCATGACAAAACCAAATTTACACAATATCTTTCTACAAATCCAGTGCTACAAAGGATAATAAGTGGTAAAGCCCAACATAGGGAGGCAAGCTACACCCTAGAAAAGCAAGAAACTAATAGTTTTGCAACAAAACAAAGAGAAGACAAGCACACAAACTGAATCTCACATCCACATACGAAGATAACAGGAAGCAATAATCACTATTCCTTAATATCTTTCAACATAGGTGGACTTAATTCCCCATTATAAAGACCCAGTTTAGAAACTGGATACACAATGAGGACCCAGCATTTTACTGCCTACAGGAAACACACCTCAAAGAAAAAGACAGACACTACCTCAGAGTGAAAGTCTGGAAAACAACTTTCTGAGCAAATCGTATGAGAAGCAAGCTGGAGTAGGCATTTTAATATCGAATAAAATCAATTTTCAACCAAAAGTCATCAAAAAAGATAAGAAAGGACGCTTCATATTCATCAAAGGAAAAATCCACCTAGATGAACTCTCAATCCTAAATATCTATGCTCCAAATACAAGGGCACCTACATACATAAAAGAAACCTTACTAAAGCTCAAAACACACATTGTATTTCACACAATAATAGTAGGAAATTTCAACACCCCACTCTCATCAGTGGACAGATCATGGAAACAGAAATTAAACAGAGACATAGACAGACTAAGAGAAGTCATGAACCAAATGCATTTAATAGATATTTATAGAACATTCTATCCTAAAACAAAAGTATATACCTTCTCACCACCTCATGCTACTTTCTCCAATATTGACCATATAATTGGTCATAAAACTGGCCTCAAGAGATACAGAAGAAATAATCCCATGTGTCCTATCAGACCACCACAGGCTAAAGCTGGTCTTCAATAACAAAAAGGTAAGAACACCCACTTAGACATGGAAATTGAACAATGCTCTACTCAAATGATAACCTGGTTAAGGAAGAAGTAAAGAAAGAAATCAAAGACTTTTTCGAATTTAATGAAAATGAAGGTACAACATAACCAAACTTATGGGACACAATGAAAGCTGTGCTAAGAGGAAAACTCATAGCGCTGAGTGCCTGCAGAAAGAAACAGGAGAGAGCACATGTCACCAGTTTAACAGCACACCTAAAGGCTCTAGAACAAAAAGAAGCAAATACACCTAGGAGGAGTAGAGGGCAGAAAATAATCAAACTCAGAGCTGGAATCAACCAAGGAGAAACAAAAAGGACTATACAAAGAATCAACAGAACCAAAAGTTGGTTCTTTGAGAAAATCAACAAGATAGATAAACCCTTAGCCAGATTAATGAGAGGACACAGAGAGTGTGTCCAAATTAACAAAATCAGAAATGAAAAGGGAGACATAACTACAGAATCAGAGGAAATTTGAACAATCAGCAGATCCTACTACAAAAGCCTATATTCAACAAAACTTGAAAATCTGCAGGAAATGGACAATTTCCTAGAGAGATACCAGGTACTGAAGTCAAATCAGGAACAGATAAACCATTTAAACAACCCCATAACTCTTAAAGAAATAGAAGCAGTCATTAAAGTTCTCCCAACCAAAAAGAACCCAGGTCCAGATGGGTTCACTGCAGAATTCTATCAGACCTTCATAGAAGACCTCATACCAATACTATCCAAACTATGCCACAAAATTGAAACAGACGGTGTACTACCGAATTCCTTCTATGAAGCCACAATTACTCTTATACCTAAACCACACAAAGACCCAACAAAGAAAGAGAACTTTAGACCAAATTTTCTTATGAATATTGACGCAAAAATACTCAATAAACTTCTGGCAAACCGAATCCAAGAGCACATCAAAACAATCATCCACCATGATCAAGTAGCCTTCATCCCAGGCATGCAGGGATGGTTTAATATACGGAAAACCATAAACGTGATCCATAATATAAACAAACTGAAAGAACAAAACCACATGATCATTTCATTAGACGCTGAGAAAGCATTTGACAAAATTCAACACCCCTTCATGATAAAAGTCCTGGAAAGAATAGGAATTCAAGGTCCATACCTAAACATAGTAAAAGCCATATACAGCAAACCAGTTGCTAACATTAAACTAAATGGAGAGAAACTTGAAGCAATCCCACTAAAATCAGGGACTAGACAAGGCTGGCCACTCTCTCCCTACTTATTCAATATAGTTCTTGAAGTTCTAGCCAGAGCAATCAGACAACAAAAGGAGGTCAAGGGGATACAGATTAGAAAAGAAGAAGTCAAAAATCACTATTTCAGATGAAATGATAGTATATTTGAGTGATTCCAAAAACTCCACCAGAGAAGTACTAAACCTGACAAACATCTTCAGCAAAGTGGCTGGGTATAAAATAAACTCAAATAAAGCAGTAGTCTTTCTCTACACAAAGAGAAACAAGCCGAGAAAGAAATTAGGGAAACGACACCTTTCATAATAGTCCCAAGTAATATAAAATACCTCGGTGTGACTTTAACCAAGCAAGTAAAAGATCTGTATGATAAGAACTTCAAGCCTCTGAAGAAAGAAATTGAAGAAGACCTCAGAAGATGGAAAGATCTCCCATGTTCATGGATTGGCAGGATTAACATAGTAAAAATGGCCATTTTACCCAAAGGGTTCTACAGATTCAATGCAATCCCCATCAAAATACCAATCTAATTCTTCAGAGAGTTAAACAGAACAATTTGTAAATTCATCTGGAATAACAAAAAACCCAGAATAGCTAAAACTATCCTCAACAATAAAAGGACTTCAGGGGAAGCAGTATTACAGAGCAACAGTGATAAAAACTGCATGGTATTGGTACAGAGACAGACAAATAGACCAGTGGAATAGAATTGAAGACCCAGAAATGAGCCCACATACCTATGGTCACTTGATTTTTGACAAAGGAGCCAAAACCATCCAATGGAAAAAAAGATAGCATTTTCAGCAACTAGTTCTGGTTCAACTGGAGGTCAGCATGTACTAGAATGTGGATCGATCCATTCTTATCACCCTGTACACCTTGTACCTTAAAGAGATCCAAGTGGATCAAGGACCTCCACATCAAACCAGATACACTCAAACCAATAGAAGAAAAAGTGGGGAAGCATCTCCAACACATAGGCACTGGAGAAAATTTCCTGAACAAAATACCAATGGCTTATGCTCTAAGATCAAGAATCAACAAATGGGATCTCATAAAACTGCAAAGCTTCTGTAAGGCAAAGGACACTGTGGTTAGGACAAAATGGCAACCAAGAGAGTGGGAAAAGATCTTTACCAATCCTACAACAGATAGAGGGATTATATCCAAAATATACAAAGAACTCAAGAAGTTAGACCGCAGGGAGACAAATAACCCTATTAAAAATGGGGTTCAGAGCTAAACAAAGAATTCACAGCTGAGGAATCCCAAAGGGCTGAGTAACACCTAAAGAAATGTTCAACGTCTTTAATTATAAGGGAAATGCAAATCAAAACAACCTTGAGATTTCACCTCACACCAGTGAGAATGGCTAAGATCAAAAACTCAGGTGACAGCAAATGCTGGCGAGGACGTGGAGAAAGAGGAACACTCCTCCATTGTTGGTGGGATTGCAGACTGGTACAACCATTCTGGAAATCAGTCTGGAGGTTCCTCAGAAAACTGGACATTGCACCACCTGAGGACCCAGCTATACCTCTCTGGGGCATATACCCAAAAGATGCTGCAACATATAACAAAGACACGTGCTGCACTATGTTCATAGCAGCCTTTATTTATAATAGCCAGAAGCTGGAAAGAACCCAGATGCCCTTCAACAGAGGAATGGATACAGAAAATGTGGTACATCTCCACAATGGAATATTACTTAGTTATCAAAAACAATGACTTTATGAAATTCATAGGCAAATGGATGGAACTGGAAAATATCATCCTGAGTGAGGTAACCCAATCACAGAAAGACACACATGGAATGCACTCATCGATAAGTGGCTATTAGCCCAAATGCTTGAGTTACCCTAGATGCATAGAACACATGAAACTCAAGACGGATGACCAAAATGCGAATGCTTCACTCCTTCTTTAAAAGGTGTTGGGAGCAGCCTTGAGATGGCGAAAGCAGCCTTCAAGTTAAAAAGCAATTGTGTTCTAGCCTTATGCTAGAATAATAAGCAATAGTCTTCAGGTTAAAAAAGAATTATATTTTGGCCTTATGATAGAACAAAAGCAATAGCCTTAGGTTAGACAAAAGCAGCACCTGCAGCTCTACATAAATTCAATAGATAGCATAAATCTAGGGTGTCAGATCACTGAGTACCGTGGTCAGGCACTGATGGTCAGGTCACTAAGCAACCCACCCTGCTGTTCCCCCGCTTGGCCGAGTTACCCAGCCAATATCCTGGTTATCAAGCCAGGCCCATTCTTTGTGGTCACCCAACCCCTCCCCACATTTTGCTTCTACCAGTATATCTTCAGCCTGAGAAAAATTAAAATTGTCAGCTTGATTAGACTTCTTGACTTGCTGTCTGTTTTTGCGCCTCTTGTCCCCATTCTCTCCTAGGTGGACCCCAGACCCTGGTCAGAGCTGCCCCAGTGGACGGGGAAAAAAGGAACAAGAATACCCTTTGGGAGGGATTAGGGAGGCAAAGTTTAGAACAGAGGCAGAAGAAACACCAATTCACAGCCTGCCCTACATGTGGCCCATATACATATACAGCCACCAAACTAGACAAGATGGAGGAAGAAAAGATGTTCAGGCGACAGGAACCGGATGTAGATCTCTCCTGAGAGACACAGCCAGAATACAGCAAATACATAGGCGAATGCCAGCAGCAAACCACTGAACTGAGAACGGGACCCCCGTTGAAGGAATCAGAGAAAGGAGTGGAAGAGCTTGAAGGGGCTCGACCCCATATGAACAACCATGCCAACCAACCAGAGCTTCCAGGGCCTAAGCCACTACCCAAAGACTATACATGGACTGACCCTAGGCTCCAACCTCATAAGTAGCAATGAACAGCCTAGTAAGAACACCAGTGGAAGGGGAAGGCCTTGATCCTGCCAATACTGAACCTTGAGTGAACGCGATTGTTGGGGGGAGGCGGTAAATGTCGGGAGGATGGGGAGGGGAAGTCCAAATAGAAGGGAAAGGGAGGGTTTAGGGGGATGTTGGCGTGGGAAACCGGGAAAGGAATAACAATCAAAAATGTAAATAAGAAAAATACTCAAGTTAATAAAATAAAAAAAATAAGTGGCTATTAGCCCAAAACTTGGATAACCCAAGGTACAATCCACAGGCCACATGAAGCTCAAGAATAAGGACAAATTGTGGATGCATTAGTCCTTCTTAAAAGGGGGAACGAATATTCTTAGGAGGAGATATGAAGACAAAGTTTGTAGCAGAGACTGAAAGAGCAGCCATTCAGAGCCTGCCTCATATGGGGATCCAACCCATATACATACAATCACCAAACCCAGGCAATATTGCTGATGCCAAGAAGTGCATGCTGACAGTGCATGGTGCCAAGAAGTGCATCCTGATGTAGTTTTCTCCTGAGAGGCTCTGTCAGAGCATGACAAATACAGAGATGAGTGTTCACAGCTAACCATTGAACTGAGAACAAAAGTCCCCATTGGAAGAGTTAGAGAAAGGATTGAAGGAGCTGAAGGGGTTTGCAACCCCACAAGAACAACAATATCAACCAACCAGAGCTCCCAGATACTAAACCACTACCCAAAGAGTACACGTGGACAGACCCATGGTTCCATCTGTATATGAAGCAGAGGATGGCTTTGTTCAGCACCAATGGGAGGAGAAACCCTTGGTCCTGCCAAGTCTGGAACCGCTAGTGTAGGGAAATGTCAGGGAGAGAGGCAGGAAGGGGGTGGGTGGGACAGGGTTAACACCCTCATAGAAGAAGAAGGAGGTAGGGGAGGTGATAGGAGGCTTTTGACTGAAACCTGGAAAGAAGATAACATTTGAAATGTCCATCTTAAAAAATTCCATTAAAAAAGGCAGTAAGGAAAAAAGATCAAGTAACATTAAAAAAAGCAGACCTATCCATATTACACCAGACTTCTCACCAGAGACAGTGATAGCCAGAAGACCCTGGGCATACATCACACAGATCCTAAGAGAACACAAATGCCAGGCCAGGCTACTAGATCCAGTCAAACTCTGAATTAACATAGATGGAAAAACCAAGATATTCCATGACAAAACCAAATTTACATGATATCTTTCCATAAATACAGCCATACAAAGGATAATAGATGGTAAACTCCAACAAAGAAGGGAAACTCCACCCTGGAAAAAGCAAGAAAGTAATCTAATTTCAGCTACTCCAAAAGAAGATAGCCACACAAACATAACTCCACCTCTAACAACATAAGTATCAGGAAACAACAATCAGTGGTCCCTAATATCTCTCAACATCAACACACTCAATTCTGTAATAAAAGGACATAAACTAATGGGAGATAGAGTTTTAAATTAGCCCAAAACTCAGCAACGGGACCTGACTCAGGAAGACAGATTAAAAATGCAAGACAACTACTTCGCTTATCACCCAGTGTGAGTAACTGTTCTGCCCCTGTGATGTTTGTTTAAGCCCCCATTGTGCCTTCCAGCCATTTTGTCCTGCAGAGAGCATTCCTGGAAGCCAGCAGCCCAAGCCTAACCAGATGTGTTTCAAATGCAGATTCTTCATCAACTCTGACAAACTTTTACCCTGACAGGACAAGAGATAAAAATAATGAGGACCTGAGGACTGGACCCTTCTCCTGATTTAGTAGCTCTGTTCCAGGAACCAGGGGGCCATAAAACCTCTTGGCATCCCCTTATCTCCTGGAGCCATAAAACAATCCTGTAACTTGTGGTATCTTTGACATCCCCTCACCCCCTGGGGCTCACAGCCTCTTCCTTTAAATACTCTTTCTCCCAGCCTCTCATGGTCGAACTCCAATGCCCCTGCGTGGGATATGAGTCTTGACCCCAGTGCACCGGTTCCTATCGATAAACCTCATGTGATTATAGCAAGGATGGTCTTGTGTGAATTTTTGGGGTCACGTCATCCCGAGACTTGAATGAGGGTCTCCCCACTCTGGGGATCTTTCACTAATAGACTGGTCGTGTAAAGAGGACCCAATATTTTGCTGCATACAGGAAACACACCTCGGTGACAAAGACAGTAAAAGGCTGGAATACAATTTGTCAAGCAACTTACTAAAAAGCTCAAATCACGCATTGCACCTCACACAATAATAGTGGGAGACTTCAACACCCCACTCTCAGAAATGGACAGATCATGGAAACAGAACATAAACAGAGACACAGAGAAACTAACAGAAGTTGTGAACCAAATGGATTTAACAGATATCTATAGAACATTTCACCCTAAAAGAAAAGACTATACCTTCTTCTCATGGTACCTTCTCAAGAATTGAACATATAATCAGTCACAAAACAGGCCTCAACAAATACAAGATGATTGAAATAATCTGATGCATCCTATCACATCAACTCGGACTAAGGTTGGTCTTCAACAACAACAACAACAGAAAGCCCACATATACATGGAAGTTAACAATGCTCTACTCAATGATAACTTGGTCAAAGAAGAAATAAAGAAAGAAATTAAAGACTTTTTAAAATTTAATGAAATTGAAGACACAACATACCCAAACTTATGGGACACAATGAAACAGTGCTAAGAGGAAAACTCATAGCGCTGAGTGCTTCTAAAAAGAAACAAGAGAGAGCATACATTAGCAGCTTTACAGCATACATAAAAGCCTAGAACAAAAAGAAAATACACCCAAGAGGAGTAGACAGCAGGAAATAATTGAACTGAGGGCTGAAATCAACAAAGCAGGAAATAATTGAACTGAGGGCTGAAATCAACCAAGTAGAAACAAAAAGGACTATACAAAGAATCAACAAAACGAGGAGCTATTTCTTTGATAAAATCAACAAGATAAACAAACCCTTAGCCAGAATAACCTGAGGGCACAGAGAGTGCATCCAAATTAACAAAATCAGAAATGAAAAGGGAGACATACCAACAGAATCTAAGAAATTAAAAAAATCATCAGATTTTACTACAAAAGCCTATGTTCAACAAAACTGGAAAATCTGGATGAAATGGACAATTTTCTAGACAGATACCAGGTACTAAAGTTAAAACTGGGTCAGTTAAACCATCTAAACTGTCCCATAACTCCTAAAGAAATAGAAGCAGTCATTAAAGTCTACAAACAGAAAAAAAAATCTCAGGACCTGATGGGTTTAGTGCAGAATTCTATCAGACCTTCATAGAAGACCTAATACCAATACTGTCCAAACTATTCCACAAAATATAAACAGAAGGAACACTACCCAATTCCTTCTATGAAGCCACAATTTCGCTTATATCTAAATGACACAAAGACCCAACAAAGAAAGAGAACTTCAGACCAATTTCCCTTATGATATTGATGCAAAAATACTCAAAAAAACTATCCTCAAAAAAGTAACCTCAAAGGTAAAAAAAAAAAAAAAGTGATCATTTCATTAGATGCTGAGAAAACATTTGACAAAACTCAACACCCCTTCATGTTAAAAGTCATGGAAAGATCAGGAATCCAAGGCCCATACCTAAACTTAGTAAAAGCAATATATAGCAAATCAGTAGCCAACATCAAACTAAATGGAGAAAAACTTGAAGCAATACCACAAAATCAGGGATGAAACAAGGCTGCCAATCCTCTCCCTACTTATTCAACATAGGACTCAAAGTCCTAGTCAGAGCAATCAGGCAATAAAGGAGGTCAAATGAATACAAATTGGAAAGGAAGAAATCAAAATATCACTATTTGCAGGAGATATGATAGTTTACTTAAGTATACTATCATATCTTCTGCAAACAGTGGCTTGACCCTCCTGTAGACCTGTTTTCTTTGAGCTGTATCTGGGACGAGAGAGATCTGCTCTCAGGTGCATAGGTGCTCCTGGCAACTGTCTTTCAGCTCTCAGGGCAGCCAGAAACCCGAAGGGTCTTGCCCCTGACTGCTCCGAGGTCCTTATGCCCAGAGGACAGAGATGGCAGTAGGCAATTTCCTCTCGGTTCAGGAATATGAGCAGAAAGTAGTTGACTCCTCTGAGTTCTCACACTTCTGAGGGTGCAGATCTGTCCCCCTTGGGATTTGAGTGAAGGGAGCTGTGGGATTGGTTCAGTTTAGTCCCAGGCACAGGCAGAAATCAGCAGGTTCCTGCAGCTGACTTCTTTTTTCTTTTCTGTGAATAATGAGATAGGAGTTTTTTAAACCCTTAGAGAATATAGGGCTACAGTTAACATAGCTCAACATAATAAAAGCTATATATAGAAACCCACAGCCAATATCACACTAAATGGGGAGCTTGATGCAATCCTACTGAGGTCAGGAATGAGACAGGGATGTCCACTATCTCCATTCCTAATCAATATTGTGTTCAAAGTACTAGTTGAGGCAATAAGGTAAGGGAACAAAGTTAAAGAGAAACAAATAAAGAAATCAGACTATCCCTATTTGCAGATGTTATGACACATATCACATACATACCTATAGAGATTCTAAAACTTCTATCAGTAAACTTCTAGAAATAAAAAAATAAATAGTGACAAATACAAAATCAGCTTCCACAAATCAATGTCTTGCCCGTAGATCAACAACAGAAGAGAGGGGGGTTGATAAATAGATCTTGGACACATGCAATTCCATTCTCAATAGCCTCAAAGAAAATAAAATGTCTAGGAATAAAATTAACCCAGGAAGAGAACTTCTACAATAAAAGCTTTAAGACACTGAAGAAATAAAGACATAGAAGTTTTAAGCACATCCCTTCCTCTTGGATTAGTGGAATTTGTATTTTGAAAACTACCATTTTACCAAAAGAAACTTAGAGATTCAATGCCATACCAATTTTAAATACCCCTATCTCATTATTGACAGAAAAGAAAAAAGAAAAAAAACTATCTTAAAATTCAGATGGAATCATAAAAGACTAAAACAATCCTGAACAAAAAGATCAATGCTCTGAACTGAACACAGTTCCCTGCACCCAAATCCCATGGAGGAGACAGGAGATCTGAATTCCCAGAAGTACAGACAATCTTGAGACTTCAGGACAGACCAACACTTCTGCCAACTTCTGCCCACATTCCTGGCCCAAGAAGAAACTGCATAGTGCCTCTGGATATAGGAATATAAGAGAAGTCAGCAGCAGGAACCTGCTGGTTTCTGCCTGTGCCTGGAACTGAACTGAACTGATCCCACGACTCCCTGCACCCAAATCCCAAGGAGGACAGATCTGAACCCTCAGAAATGAGGACACTCTGGAGAACTCAGAGGAGTGAACGACTTTCTGCTCATATTCCTGAACCAAGAGGAAATCGCCTACTGCTATCTGCGCCCTCTGGGACCTAGGAGCGGTCAGGGGCAGGACCCTTTGGGTTTCTGCCTGCCCTGAGAGCTGAAAGCCAGTTGCCAGGAACACCTATGCACCTGAGAGCAGAGCTCTCTCTTCCCAGATACAGTTCAAAGAAAACAGGTCTACAGGAGTGCTGACACATAGGCCAACAGGAGGGTCAAGCCACTATTTGCAGATGATATGATAGTATACTTAAGTGACCCCAAAAGTTACACCAGAGAACTTCTAAGCCTGATAAACAACTTCAGCAAAGTGGCTGGATATAAAATTAACTCAAACAAATCAGTAGCCTTCCTCTACTCAAAGAATAAACAGTCTGAGAAAGAAATTAGGGAAATGACACCCTTCAAAATAGTCACAAATAATATAAAATATCTCAGTGTGACTCTAACCAAGCAAGTGAAAGATTTATATGACAAGAACTTCAAGTCTCTGAAGAAAAAAATTGAAGAAGATCTCAGAAAATGGAAAGACCTCCCATGCTGATAGATTGGCAGGCTTAATATTGTAAAAATGGCCATTTTGCCAAAAGCAATCTACAGATTCAATGCAATCCCCATCAAAATTCCAACTCAATTCTTTATAGAATTAGAAAGAGCAATTTGGAATAAGAAAAATCCCAGGATATCAAAAACTATCCTCAGCAATAAAAGAACTTCTGGGGGAATCACCATCTCTGACCTCAAGCCGTATTACAGAGCAATAGTCATAAAATCTCTACGGTTTCGGGACAGATAGAGGCAGGTAGATCAATGGAATAGAAATAAAGACTCAGAAATGAACCCACACACCTATGGTCACTTGATCTTTGACAAAGGAGTTGTCCCCTCCAGTGGAGAAAAAAAGATAACATTTTCAACAAATGGTGCTGTTTCAACTGGAGGTCAGCATGTAGAAGAATGCAAATCAATCCACTCTTATCTCCCTGTACAAAGATCAAGTCCAATTGGATCAAGAACCTCCAAATCAAACCAGATACACTCAAACTAATAGAGAAAAAAGTGGGCAAGAGCCTTGAACACATGGGCACTGGGGAAAATTTACCGAACAGAATACCAATGGCTTAGACTCTAAGATCAAGAGTTGACAAATGGTACATCATAAAATTGCAAAGATTCTGTAAGGCAAAGGACACTGTCATTAGGACAAAACAGCAACCAACAGATTGGGAAAAGATCTTTACCAATCCTACATCTGATAGAGGGTTAATAGCCAATGTATACAAAGAACTCAAGAAGTTAGTCTATTTCATAGACTCAAATAACCCTATGAAAAAAATGGGGCACAGAGCTAAATAAAGAATTCTAAACTGAGTAATATCGAATGGCTGAGAAGTACCTAACCAAATGTTCAACATCATTGGTCATCAGGGAAATGCAAATCAAAACAACCCTGAGATTCCACCTCACACCAATCAGAATAGATAAGATCAAAAAACAGGCTACAACAGATGCTGGCGAGGATGTGGAGAAAGAGAAACACTCCTCCATTATTGATGGGATTGCAAGCTGGTACAACCACTCTGGAAATCAATCTGGAGGTTTCTCAAAAAATTGGACATAGTGCTACCTGAGGACCTAGCTATACCTCTCTTGTGTATTTACCCCAAATATGATCCAACATATAACAAGGACACATGCCCCACTATGTTCATAGCAGCCTTATTTATAATAGCCGGAAGATGGAAAAGTCCCTGGTGTCTCGCAACAGAGGAATGGATACAGAAAATGTGGTATATCTACACAATGGAGTTCTACTCAGTTATTAAAAACAATGACTTCATGACATTCATAGGCAAATGGATGGAACTAGAAAATATCATCCTGAGGCAGGTAATCCAATCACCAAAACACACATATGGTATGCAGTCACTGATATGTGGATATTAGCCCAAAAGCTCAAATTGCCCAAGATACAGTCCACAGACCACATAAAGCACAAGAAGAAGGACAACCAGAATGTGGATACTTCATTCCTTCTTAGAACTGGGAACAAAAATAATCATAGGAGGAGATATGGAGACAAAGTCTGAAGCAGAGACTGAAAGAAAGACCATCTGACACTGTCCCACCTGGGGACCCAGCCCATATACATACAGCCACCAAACCCAGACAATATTTCAGATGCCAAGTAGTACAAGCTGACAAAAGCCCAATATAGCTGTCTCCTGAGAGACACAGTCAGAGCGTGGCAAATACAGAGGCGAATGCTAGCAGCAAGCCATTGAACTGAGAACGGGACTCCGCTGGAGGAAACAGAAAAAGGATTGAAAGAGCTGAAGGGGCTTGCAACCCCATAAGAACAATGCCAACCAACCAGACCTCCCAGGTACTAAACCACTACCCAAAGACTATACATGGACTGAACCATGGCTTCAACTGCATATATAGCAGAGGATGGCCTTGTTGGGCACCAATAGAAGGAGAAGCCCTTGGTTCTGCCAAGGTTGGACCCCCCAGTGTCTGGGGGGGCAGGAAGGTGTGGATGGGAAGGAGAATACCCTTATTGAACAAGGGGAGGGGATGGGATAGGTGGCTTATGTCCAAGAAATCGGGAAAGGGGATAACATTTGAAATGTAAATAAAATAATCCAATAAAAATGTCAGTGTTAGAGGTCTTAAGGCACACATTGCAAAACCATAATGATGAACAACAGTCTGACACTGTCACACAAACATGTAAGCCAAAGAAAGAAAAATCAAAGAACCAGACATGAGTACACAGATCATGAGCCACTGAATATTTAACCGAGATTTCAAAAACATAAGCTAGAGAACAGAATGCGTCTTCAACTACATTAGTGCAGGGATAGCTGGAAATCCACATGCAGGCAAATGAAATTACACTCATATCTATTACCTTGGCAAAACACCTTCCTCCAACAAAATCCAAGGCCTAAACATGAAATCTGAAAACAGTGACATAGGTGCAGAAAAAGACTTTCTAAACAAGACTCCATTTGTCCAACAATTAAGGCCAAAGGTTGGTAAGTAGTGCTTCGTAAAACTTCTATGTGTCTAGAGAAACAGTCAATAGATGAGGAATAACCATATAGGATAGAGAAAAATCTTCATAAGCAACACCTCTGACAAAGGGTTAATATCCAAAGGATATAAAGAACTCAAAACGGAGCTAAAAAACATGACCCATTTAAAAACTCAGCCTGGTATATGAACAAAATGTTCTCAAAAGAAGATTAAAAACAGACAGACATACAAAGGCTAAGAAATACTTCAAAAAAAAAGTTAGTCATCCATAGCAATTAGGGAAATGCAAATCGAAACAACATTAAGAGTTCAATTTACTTAATCAGAATAGCAAAGCTAAAAAAAAACCAACCGACAAATGCTGGTGGTGGGTATAGGAAAGGCTGAGGAACCCTCAGCCACTGCTGGTGGGACTGCAAACTGGCGCCACCACTCTGGAAATCTGTGCAATCAGGTAATCTACCTGTACCGCTCCTTGGCCCATGACCAAAGGACTCCACAGATGCTTGCTCAGCCTTGTTCACTGCTGCTCTCTTCACAACAGCTAAGGAATGGAAACAGCATAGATACCTTTCAACCAATTAGTGGATGATGAAATTATGTATACACTGTGGAATACTATTGATCTGCGAAGAAAAATGAAATCATGAACACTGCAGGTAAATAGATGGAACTAGAAAAGGTCATATTGAATGAAGTAACACAGACCCAGAAAGAAAAACCGCTAGATGTTCTCTGTCTCTCATTTGGGGACCATTATCAGTTTAGTTGTCTGAATGAAAATACCCCCCCCACCCCAGACTCAGAGGCATTGTTGAAGGCATGGCATTGTTGAAGAAGGTATGGCCTTGTTGGAGAAGGTATGGCCTTGTTGGAGAAAGTGTGTCATGGAGGGGGGGGCTTTAAGGTTTCAGATACTCAAGCCAGGCAGGCCCAGTAACTCACACTCTTCCTGCCACCTGCTAATCCAGATGTAGAAGTCTCAGCTACCTCTCCAGCTCTCTGTCTGCCTGCATCATGCTGTTTCCCGCAATGTTTCCCACCATGACAATAATGAACTAAATCCCTGAATTGTAAGCCAGCACCAGCTAAATGTTTCCTTATAGAGTTGCCATGGTCATGGTGTCTATTCACAGCAATAGAACCCCTAACTCAGACAGGCTGTCTTCCTCATATTGGCTATAGCACTGCTGAGAGATGACTGAAGGTTTGCAGGTGTAACAAAGCAGAAGAATATTTTTCCCAGCAGGGAGCAGGTCCTTCATTTCATTCCTGGACATCACCAGAAGAAGAAGAAGAAGGAAGAAAAGGAAGGACAGAAAAGAGACAGTTGATCTCCTCATACTACCAGAATAATCCTCACTAGCACAATCTGAGTTAAAAGAACCATCCCAATTACAAGGCACTGAGCTTTAATGCCCCCAAATAAAAATGTGAAGTGTGTGTGTGTGTGTGTGTGTGTGTGCGTGTGTGCACGTGCGCACATGTACGTGCACACACTCACTCACACACGTGTACCTTTGTAAGTCTATTGCCACCATGTAGATACATGGGACTGCAGAAGCCAGAAAGAATCAAATTCTATGAAACGAGTTAACTGACAGTGTTGCTGGAAACCACAGCCCAGGGTCCTCTGCAACAACAGGAAATGCTCTTTATGACTGCGCCATCTCTCCAGTGCCCACAACATAAGTTTTTATTGGTGTTTGGCTCATAGCCTGACCTTACTTGCTATCTACTCAGGAGATCTTTCTTGAGGTGCCCATTAGACAACAGACTGGATTATCGTTAATCACAGACGTTGTCCCTCACTCGATTCCACGCAAGGAAAACCAGTGTTTGCTGGTTTTGTTTCCCTCTGGCTCTCCACCCACAAAGGTTGGTTTTATCAGGCGGAGAGCTTCGATTAATAATTTTTAAATGATGGAAAATTCTTCCTCTGTGCTGGCTAGTTTTATGTCAACTTGTCACAAGCCCTAGTTATCTGAGAAGGGGGACCTTGGTTGGGGAAGTGCCTCCAGAAGCTCTAGCTATAAGCAGTCAAGCCTACATTTTCTTAATTAGTGATTGAAGGGGGAGGGCCCAGCCCATTGTGGGTGGGGCTACTCCTGCACTGCTAGTCCTGGCTAGTCCTGGCTTCAGGGCTGAACAGTGATGTGCAAGTGTAAGCCGATTAACCCTTTCCTCCTCAGGGCTCTTTGCTCATAGTGTTTCATCACAGCAGTGATCAGCCTAAGACACCATCCTATGTGATCTAGGGTAAATGACTCAATTGTTAAAGAGACTCAGTTACTTTTGCTGAAGTATTAAACACCACCCACTCCTGGGTTTATAAGGAATTGTAGAGAAGGGACAGGAGTGTGGAACTCCATGTGTGCAGTCCTGATGAGATGTGTATCTTCAGCCACACTGACTTTCCAACCCTGACTGTCTTCTCATCTCCAAACTCTAAACCCATGGTCCAGTTCTCCCTCCCCTCTGCTAGAGTAGTGCTAACAAGTAAAGAATATGACACCATGATGGTGAGAAAATAGGGTTATAGTCAGAGGGCCAAATAGGATCATAGTCCGAGGGTCAAAATGGGGTGGGGGTGGTGAGATTGGCAGTTGCACAGGACCCAGGAATTGTGCTATGTAACTTCAACTCAGGATGTGTCTGTGGAATCAGGGGCTGTCTTAGTTAAGGTTGCTGTCGCTGTGACGAAACACCAAAACCACCTTGAGGAGGGAAAAGAGTCCAAGAGAAGATTTGCACTTCCACATCTCATATCTCTGTTCATCATTGAAAGAAGACAGCACAGGCATTCAAGCAGGGCAGGAACCTGGAGAAGGAGCTGATGCAGAGGTCGTGAAGGAGTGCTGCTTGCTGGTTGCTCAGCCTGCTACATTATTGACCCCAGACCACCAGCCAAAGATGACGCCACCCACAACAATGTGCACCCCTCCCTCCCCAATCACCAATTTTAAAATGTCCCACAAGCTTGCCTGCAGCCTGATATCAGGAAGACATTCCTTAACTGAGGCTCCTCCTCTCAAATGACTTTAGCTTATGTCAAGTTGACATAAAACCATTAGCACAGGGGTACGAAGGAAATGAATTCTAAAGGGCCATGGAGGATCTTCCAACCTAGGTAGTAAGTTGCTTCTGCAGCTACTGTCGCTCGCTAACCTGTGTTAATACAGCTTTGTTAGGACAGCACAGTTTCTACTTCCTAGAATCCCTTTAGAGCAAAGAAAACTGTTTAGTTTCACTTTCCTGTTCTTAGAAATGCAGGGTCTCTTGAGCCTAGATACACCCTCCCCTGTGATTGGCTAGCACAGGGGAGACAAAAGCCAGAAGAGTGTACGAGCCCTGCCCAACTTCCTTTTTTCTCTGAAGAAGCAGAGTAGACCTCAAGCCTAGAGCACACCGGAGGGCTAGAGGGCTATTCCTTTCCGGAGCAGTGAGCACGCCCACTGGACACAGGATTTTCTGGTAACTCAGCACTCAGATCTGGTTTTTCACTATCATCTTCTCTTTCCTAAGGAGCTTGTGGGTGACAAGGCATCTAGAGACCTAGCCTCAGAGCTGGGCTCCTCAGTTTGAAAGCCAGTGGGCTTTGGGGGCTTTGTTTGCAGGTACTGAGGACTTGTTTATAGATGTTCTTCAGAGAGGCCTAAACTAAATGACCTGAGTATTATTTAAAACTTACCCAGTTTTTTTATGGGGGGGGCGCGTGGGGGTGTTGTTCCTTTGTTCTCTACTTCCTGTAAGAGTTGAAAATGAACCTTGCAGGGTATGTGTTATGAAGTATCACTACAGAATATATGAAAACTGTTTTTTTCTCAATCCTACCGCTTCCTACTACTATTTTCTTGCCTTTTTCCACCTAGCTCAGCATATTTATTCTAAAGTCCAGTGCAGTGCAGTAAAAAAAATAATGCCCACTGTGCAATGATTCTGCCAGAACCTGCTGGGGAGAAATTCTAGGATTTGTTTGTTTTGCTTAAAAAATATTTTTTTATTTATTATTTTATTTATTATTTTATTTTATATTTTATTTTTTATTTATTATTTATTTATTATTTATTTTATTTTTATTTATTTATTTTTTTTTATTTATTTTACAAAGATTTCCTATGTGTATATTACATTTTGACCATCTTCCCCCATCGTTCCTCTCTCTTTTCTCACCCATATTTTCTCTGGTATTCTTCCCCTTCCCAATGACTGCTGCACTGTTCTCTTTTCTTCCTTTTTTTTTGGTTTTTTTCTTTTGTTTTGTTTTTTTGATTTCTAATACACTGATTTTAGGGTCTCTTGCATGTTCTGGGTATAGAGTCATTTACTGGATTCTGGGCAATTCTCTAGTAGCTACATCTCTAAAAAGAAAAAAAAAATGATACTCCCTCCCCCACTAGTCAATCTAATATTAAGCTAAGGATAAGGCCTCCTGTACCCCTAGTCTCAGGAATGCTAAAATGTTGACGGGCTAAATCTCATGTAATTCTGGTGCAGCTGCCATGAGTCCAAATTCCACATGACATTATAAGACATCAAGTCACACCACCCCTCCGGCCTCCTCCCCTGACTCCTCCACTGTTTCCTGAGCCGGACTAAGGTGGGGGTTGATCTAGATGTCTCTCCCAGTTCTATTTAGAACAAGCACTCAACAGTCTCCTCTTTTTGGCCCTTTGACCACGTATGAGACTACGCATTAAAATCCTCCCCACTGCAAAAATGAAACAAATGGGACACAAAGTACAGCAACAAAACCCTTGTCTAACAAAGGCTGAGATATCACTAATCTCTGGCATAATCAGAAATATGCAGAAGGGCAACTTGAAAACAAGTCGTGCTGTGAACATTTTTAGCCGGGCAATCCTCTCTAACATCGTGGTTATTAGTGTAGAGTTGGAGTGCTAATGAAGAAATGTGTCCTTCTGCAATGATTGATGGTTCCTTTCACTGTCACTTGCTGTGGTCACACGCAGCGCAAAGACATTGAAGACCACTTTTTGCTGTGATTTATTTTTCTCTTTATCATTCTAGCAATTCTTTGAGAATTTTGTACGATGCATTTTACTTATTTTCATTACATTTATTTATTCATTTTGTGGATATTCGTGTACTGGGACTGGGTGCTCTCATGCCACAGTGTGCACAAGCTGTGGTCGTCACTTCTCTCTCCCCACTGTGTGACTCTCGGGACGAGAACTCAGATCACCTAGCTTAGCAACAAGCACTCTTATCTATCCAGCCGTCTTGCTGGCCCAAGACAAACTTTAGTGTGTAATGAGAACAGAGGATGGGTTCTAAAAGAATGGAAAGCTTTGGTGAAACAATCCTCTGCATCTTTTGTCTTCCTTCCTCCCCTCAGACTAAATACAGTGTGTATTTAATACAGTGTGTATTTAATACAGTGTGTATTTAATACAGTGTGTATTAAATACAGTGTGCTCGTGGTTGCACTGATAGATATAATTGTGTTCAATTCCATCAGGGTCCAGTTAGCTTTTGTGACTGGCCAAATTTATTAACCAATAATTAATTTCAGTAACTATGAGGAGAGCTTCAATCTGCCCATCGATGCATCCTCCTCCCCATTAGTTTTATCTAAAGCTGAGTGATTCAAAGGGGAATAGATTATGGCGTCTCATGAAGTTATCCTGAAAATTTAGCAGGAATTACCAAGCCAGGAGGCTATGGGCTGAGCAGCCCCCTACCTGTGCATGATGTGTTATTTCTCTGTAAGCTCACCCTTTTTTTCTGAATATGGGGAGCAGAGCTCTGGTTTTGTCACCACTGTTGCTTGGCACTTTGTTGTGTTGCTAACAACAGCGCTGGGGCAGAGGGCCTGTGCTTGTCAGCAGTCACATGTCAGGAGAAAATGCAAATAGTTATCTTAAGGAAGCATCAAGCTCAGATAATTTTACAAGAAAGGTATATATGAATTTAGGTATTAGGATATTGTATCCCATAACACTAAATAAAAATGTATGCTCTACTAGCCCCATGAATTGCTGGTCGAATACAGTTTATTTTGTAACTCCTCACAATTTTTACCTTATGGCTGTGGTGAATGATATTCTACTTTTGTAAGTGAAACCAAAACCATATCGATATCTCAAGGGAACCTCGTTGATATAAACAAGACTAGATTTCTAGATTTGTTTCAGTGAATTTGACCTTGGGAACTTTTAAAAATCTTTTATTATAGCCAACTAAGTCATACCCATGGACTTTTTAGCTTTTACAAAACAGTTATGGCAGATTATATTTTGGGGTTTTAGTGTGTTTCATCTGTCACCCTGGAGCCATTCTCTTAGAACAAAACCAATTTAAAAGCTAAAATTTCTTCTCTACAACATTTTCTTTAAAAATGTATCTGCATACTTATGACCTCTGAAACACCTTTTTACCTACTTATTGGATCCTGTTTTTATTTTTAATACTGTAAAGCATATTGAAACACACACACACATACACACACATACATACATACATACACACATACATACACACACACACACACACATACACACACACACACATACATACATACACACACACACACACACATACACACACACACACACACACACACACACACATACACACACACATACACACACACACACACATACATACATACACACACACATACACACACACACACATACATACACACACATACACACACACACACACACACACACACACATACACACACACACACACACACACACACACACACACACATACACACACACACCTACACACACCCACACACACACACACACACACACACACACACACACACACACACACATACACACACATACACACATACATACACACACACATACACACATATACACATATACATACATACACACACATACACACACATACATACACACACACACACACACACACACACACACACAATGTATTTGTTGCCCCAAAGAACTCTCGGGGTTGAAATGATTGCTTTATCATAGGGTCATAAGCATCATTAGACCAATTTGTCAGAACAGGCCCCGTGGAGTTACTATCAAAATCAGACTATGTCCCCCATTGCAACAGTCAGGACTCTGGAAGGAAGGAGAAAACAGAACACAGGGATACCTCACAGAGGCCACACAACTCTGTGTGCATTTAAATTAGAAGTCAGATAAGTTTTAACTGAAAAGTTTGTAAATCTTAAGAAACGTAAACAAATCTGTGGATGCCATTCTGGGCAGTGTCTGTGCTCAGTTTCATTGCTTATGCTATTGTTCTGTAGCAGGGCAGGCTCAGAGAAGACCCTCCATTGTCTCTGGGTAGGAACTTTATCTTAGAGGGAATTAATCATAAAAGTTCTAGCTGCTGTCTGTCTCAGGGAAGCATTTAAGAGACAATTATTAACCCAATTGGCCAGCACCCCAGGAAGAATGCACGTTAGCAATTCTGAAGGCAGCCTCACCCTTTACCAACAAATCTAAGTTATTTCTCAAAGATTTATTTAAGTTATGTGAACTAGAAGGCATTTATGTTAATCTACCAATTATAATTTAGATTAATGCCCACTACAAGGCAATTTGGTGCCACATAAGCAATACATGAGTATAGGCATACATGTAGATGTGATACAACATACACATGCATGAAAACATACATCAAACACATTTTAAGAAAACCACAAGAATTGTTTTTGCTAAATTTATCATGTCAGGATTTTTTAAAAGTCTTCTTCTCTGGTTATTTTTCTCTAAGTCTCTAAGTAAGCTTCAATCTTTTTTTTTTTTTATTAACTTGAGTATTTCTTATTTACATTTCGAGTGTTATTCCCTTTCCCGGTTTCCGGGCAAACATCTCCCTAATCCCTCCCCCTCCCCTTCTTTATGGGTGTTCCCCTCCCCATCCTCCCCACTTTGCCTCCCTCCCCCAAACAATCACGTTCACTGGGGGTTCAGTCTTAGCAGGACCCAGGGCTTCCCCTTCCACTGGTGATCTTACTAGAATATTCATTGCTACCTATGAGGTCAGAGTCCAGGGTCAGTCCATGTATAGTCTTTAGGTAGTGGCTTAGTCCCTGGAAGCTCTGGTTGCTTGGCATAGTTGTTCATAAGGGGTCTCGAGCTCCTTCAAGATCTTCGAGTTCTTTCTCTGATTCCTTCAACGGGGGTCCTATTCTCAGTTCAGTGGTTTGCTGCTGGCATTCGCCTCTGTATTTGCTGTATTCTGGTTGTGTCTCTCAGGAGTGATCTACATCCGGCTCCTGTCGGCCTGCATTTCTTTGCTTCATCCATCTTCTCTAATTGGATGGCTGTATATGATTGGGCCACATGTGGGGCAGGCTCTGAATGGGTGTTCCTTCTGTGTCTGTTTTAATCTTTGCCTCTCTATTCCCTACCAAGGGTATTCTTGTTCCCCTTTTAAAGAAGGAGTGAAGCATTCACATTTTGATCATCCGTGTAAGCTTCAATCTTAAATTTGTTCTTTAAAAGTTTTCATTTCCAATAGGAGAAAATTAGGAAACTTGTATCCCAGTATGTAGCCTTTACCTTAAACAGGATAACTAAACAGGAAGTGGTATGACCCTGGGTGCTTGGGGGGCAGGGAAGGCTAGTCAACATGCAAACTCTTTTCTTTACTCAGTTGAAATTTGATTTTGGTGTTTACAGGACTGAATTGCAAAAATCATGTACCTGGACAATCTGAAGCATGAAAATGAAACCAACCTACTAACACACACACACACACACACACACACACACACACACACAGAGAGAGAGAGAGAGAGAGAGAGAGAGAGAGAGAGAGAGAGAGAATGGCTTTACCTTGATGCAGATCTATAGGATGAGATATTCTACCTCCTTATCATCAGAAAAAATCCCAAGTCTGAGGTTCAAGAAGCACATTGGGGTAGATAAGGGATTGTGTACACCATAGAGGAACAGGCAGACAGCAGCACAGCAGAGGATCTGAGGTCAGGCCCACGTGGAAGAGTGGGAAATCCCTTCTTTGGCTCTCAGGGGAAGAGGGGATTTCTAGCTTGGTGAGGAGGACTCAAGCAGTCTACAAGAGTGTGGACAGCAAAAATCTGGATTGGGTTTTTCATTGGGTTGTTTGGATTTTTGATGGTAAGCTTCTTGAGTTCTTTATATATTTTGAATATTAGCCGTCTATTGGATGTGACGGTTACTGAAGGTTTTTTCCCCAATCTGTAGGATGCCCCTTTGTTTATTGACTATGTCCTTTGCCTTACAGAAGCTTTCCACTTTTATGAGGTCCCATTTATCAATTCTTGATCTTAGAGTGTAAACCATTGGAGTTCTGTTTAGTTCTTATTTTAGTCATGGAGACCTATCATACCTGAAATTATAACAATTCAACATGAGTGTGGTTGCTTGACAAAATGATTTGGCCCTGGCTAACATTTTAAATTGCTAGAAGTTAAACCCAGAATCTCTTCCAATCTTCCCAGAACTCCTTTGAGGCTTTCACAGTAAAGTTTCCCTGACGAGACTCCCCATTCCAGATGCAGCAGACTCCTGTTAGTCTCCCTGGAGCCTGTAAGGACAAGAATATCTCTCAGTTCTCCAGACCCCAAACTCAAGATGCAGTCTAAAGCCTGTGGCTGAGCCCTGCATGCTTCTCTGATCCGTCTGGTCTTTTTCCCTCTATCACAGAACTGTTAGCTGGCTCAAGGGTCCTACAACATTAGCAAGATTGAAACAATTTCTGAAGATTCTGAGAAGCTACAAAGCTTTCTCAGGACCACCTGGCTGTGCCTGAGCTGAAATCCAGGTCCCTGACCTGCTTCCCTTACCTGTTTTATATCCAGCAGTGCAGAGAGGTCTTTCCTGAAAGGGGTTCTTTAATGTAACCAGCAATTCAAAGCTTCCCTGGGGTAACACCAGTGAGTAACCTGATCCAGCAAGTCTAACTCAAAGCCAAAATAAACAAGGAAATAGGACACCAGTGGAGAGATACTTAGTGCCTGAATCAGGCAAAGCTGGTACAGGAGTCATTTCCAAAGCAAAGCTCTGACTCCCTCCCCAACAAAGGAAGCATAGGAATGTTATGTAAGGGTGCATACATCTTCATAGAGAGGGGTGTGAACTTTCACTCATGAGCATGTTAGGATCACATTCCCTGAGCATGCTCACTTTAAAGTGAGGTACAGAACTGCCTCCCAGAGTCCTCAGCTTTCATGATATTTTAGTTGGCAATAAAAGAAAGGATAGGTTGAAGGTGCTGAGTGAAGGGATCTGTCCATGAAGGTGCCTGCCTCGATTGATCAGTAACAGATTGACACATCTTGTTGTCCTTGGTGGTTTTTTTGTTTTGTTATTTTTTTGTTTTCTTTTGTGGTGACCCACTTTTTTATTTATTTATCCCCACCTGCCCCCTTTTAATTTATTTTTCCCCTCCTGGTCCACACCCCTACCCCTGAGAGTTCTACATCCCATAACTCCTCCCTGCCCCACCCCACTCACCCCACCAGACGTCTAAATTTCCTTCTGCTGTGAATGTTGGAGACTTCATCTCACCTGGTATATGCTGCCTTCCTGGTGATCCAGTATCTGAGAGATTTCAGAGGTCCAGGTTAATTGAGACTGCTGGTCTGCCTACAGGATTGCCCTCCTCCTTAGCTTCATACAACTTTTCCCCAATTCAACCAGAGGGGCCAGGAGTTTCTGTTCATTAGTTGGGTGCACATTTTTTTTTTTTTTTTTTTTTTTGGAGCTGGGGACCGAACCCAGGGCCTTGCCCTAGGCAAGCACTCTACCACTGAGCTAAATTCCCAACCTGGGTGCACATTTCTATATCTGACTCTATGAGCTGCTTGTTGGGTCTTTTGGAGAGCAGTCATGGTAGACCCTTTTTTGTAACTAAGGAAGTAACTTCCTTTAAAATATTGTAAGAACTGAATACTTCATAAAGGCCAAATAGCATAGATTATAAAGAATGATGGACACAGTTACAGACATACAACCCAAGTAGGGCAATTGAGAGTCCATGACCAGATACAGATGAATAACACTGGAAGCTGGAAGGGGAGGGACCTCTGCTGGCATGGTCTACATGTCACAAAGACACAGAGGGGTTTGAAAGGTAAAATAGACCTGTGGAGAGACAGTGGAGAATAAACCATTCAAGTCTAATGTGCTAGTCTCAGCTACCTGCAGAAGGAATGGTCCTACACTGTCACTCATGGGTAAAATCTAAAGTATCCAAACTCAAAGAACTGGAAAGCAGGGTGGTGGTCTGTCACACTATGAGAAGAGAGAAATGGGATAATGGTAGTCAAAGGACTCAAAGACCCAATTGTGTGAAAGGAACATCTGGGAGATTGAATGCATAATTACAACCACTAAAAATAGTGTATGTGCCAATGTGCTTGAAATTTGCTACAATTAAGATCTTAAATTTCATACTCTCTTGGCTCTCCTTTCATTCTTCCAGTGGCTTTATTTGCTTGAAGTCATGGGTCAGTGGTTCTCTTCGCTGAAGAATGAACAGCACCAAGATTTGGCCTCCAGTTTTAAAGAATATTTTAAGAAATTTAAGACGGGACACAAAATCATTTCTGAGGAAATCATCACTTCAGTTGAATTAAGCATGACAAAAGGGAACATTCAAATGGCAAACTCTGCAATCAGTGAGGCATTAAGAGAAATCGATGGTACACCGCTCAATGTTGCTGTCACCGGGGAGTCTGGAGCAGGAAAGTCCAGCTTCATCAATGCCCTGAGAGGCATTGGGCATGAAGAGGAAGGTGCAGCTAAAATTGGGGTGGTGGAGACAACCGCGGAGAGATGGCCATACCAACACCCCAGTATGCCTAATGTGGTCATTTGGGACCTGCCTGGAATTGGAACTACAAATTTCCCACCAAAAACGTATCTAGAGAAAATGAAATTCTATGAATATGACTTCTTCATTATTATTTCAGCCACCCGCTTTAAGAAAAATGATATAGACCTCGCCAAAGCAATCAATATGATGAACAAGGATTTCTACTTTGTGAGAACCAAGGTGGACTCTGACTTAAGAAATGAAGAGGAATTCAAACCACGATCCTTTGACAGAGAGAAAGTCCTGCAGGACATCCGCCTTAACTGTGTGAAGCACTTCAAGGAGAATGGCATTGATGAGCCACCGATCTTCTTGATCTCTAACAGAAATCTTTCTGACTATGATTTCCCAATCCTGGTGGACAAGCTGATAAGTGATCTCCCTGTATACAAGCGACACACGTTTATGCTCTCCTTACCCAATATTACAGATTCAGCCATTGAAAAGAAGCGACAATCTTTGAAGCAGAGGATTTGGCTCGAAGCCTTTGCAGCTGACCTATTGAGCATCATCCCTTCACTGACCTTCCTCTTGGACAGTGATTTGGAGACTCTGAAGAAAAGCCTGAAGTTCTATCGCACTGTGTTTGGAGTGGATGATGCAGCTTTGCAGAGTTTAGCTAAGGACTGGCAAATGCCATTGGATGAGCTCGAAGCCAAGATGAAATCTCCGATTGTGTTCAAACCTACAGATGAAGAAACGATACATGAAAGGCTTTCGAGATATTATCAGGATTTCTGTTTGGCTAATGGGTATTTAGTTACTAAAAATCTTTATCTTAGAGAAATATTTTACCTGAAATTCTATTTCCTTGACATTGTGACTGAGGACTCAAAGACTCTTCTCAAAGAGATATGTTTAAGAAACAAGTTGGTTTCTAATTAGGCTAAAGTCGTACGGCTGTCAAAGATTCAGGACCAATGACAGAAAAATAGGATGGTGATATTGGAAAACAATATACTGTGTTTATACAGGCTATTCAGACTTAATCCATATTTAGTGATTACATAGCCACACTAGCTGTAGCAAGGGGATCACATATGTATAAATAAGCTTACAGCACTGTAGAATCGCATATAAGATTAACCTCTGAGCTTGCATTTAGGAAATTATTTTACTTAAGTTAATTGAGGTAGGAAGCCCTGTCCACTGTGGGTGGCACCATTCCCTAGCTTGCACTCTTTGTGTATATGGAGAGGGAGCTAATCAGCAGCATAGTAGCATTCTTTCATAGCTCTTAGGTTATTGATTTTTAAACTGTGGACAAGTAGTACTAGCTGCCTCAAGCTACCGCAAGGAATTCTTGATAATAATGGCCTCTATAACCTTGAACTTAATACCGCAGGCACTCATTACAGAGATGTTAAAGAAGAAACCATAACTAGGCAGGAGAAATAGCTCCATTAATAAAGTAGACCTTGAAGTAGACCTGAAGACCGAAGTTCAGATTCCCAGAACCCACATAAAGCCAGCATCTGTAATTCATGTACTCCTATGGTGAGATGGGAGGCAGAAAGAGGAAAATTTTGGAAGATATGGGGCCAGCAATCCTGACACATGCTGCAGTGAACAAGAGGCCCTGAAACAAGCAAGTAAAAGGTAAAATCCAAGACGCAAGCTTGTCCTCTGATCTCTGCTTATATACCATGTAATGTTCATGCCTATAATCACACATGGAAATCCACACACAAAAAAAGATTTTCATTTAAAAAACAGAAGATTTGAGGCAGTAGTTCAGTGGTATAATACATGCCTCACATTCATAAGGCCTCAAATTCAATCACACCAGAAAAAGGCAAAAGTTGTGGGGGCGGGGTCCAGGGATTGCTCCAAGGTTAAGAGAGATGGTTCAGAGGCTAAGACTACTGGTTGCTCTTCCAGAGGACCAGCATTCTATTGCCAGAACACATGCAGTAACTTAAAGTTGCCTGCAAACCTCATTCCAGGAAATCTGATATCATCTCCTGACCTCCACAAGGACTAGGCACACAGACATACATGCAAGGCAAATATTCATATGATAAGGGTAAATAAAGGAAAAAATTTTCAGATATGTGGTTAAATTAAAAGGGAAGAGAAAAGCAATAACTGAGAGAGCACAATAGCCTTAATAATGACTAAGAATTTCCCAAAGAAATCCAATTAGTCAGAATCTTTGAGAAAATACTAAGGAAGCTCTCTATTCTATACCAGAAGTAGGGGAAATGAGGAAATTTCTCTGCTTTATAATGATTGGTGTTTTGAATGCTGTGATAGCAAATATCTGCTCTTCTCCACATCAATACCAAAAGTCATTTAATAAATTCTTCTGAAAAACAGGATGACGTGTGTTGCTATTTGACATCCCAGGAACCCATCATAGCTTCACAGTGACTTGGCCTTAGTATTACTGTTAGGTGCTGATTGTCTCGTTGCCCATTCCCTCATCTACATCATATCTTCCTTGAAATAAAGTAAAATAAACAGCATTTGTGTTAGTAAGACAGAAAGGGAAACAGAAGAAAGGGAAAATTTATTCTTGGTGGGGAATGATTTTTTTCTTTTAAAGATTTACTTATTCATGTATTCATGAATATGATGAGTACACTGTTGCTGTCTTCAGACACACCAGAAGACGGCCTCAGAGCTCCTTTTAAACGAATTTGACCCACTATGTGGTTGCTGCGAATTGAACACAGGACCTCTGCAAGAACTGGCAGTTCTCATAACCTCTGAGTCATCTCTCCAGCCACCTAAATTATTTCTTAAATAGTTTGAGCTGATATAATCCTATAAACTAGGTGGCTTAAATAATAGAATTTTGTTCTTACACTTCTAATGACTGATGTCTGAGATCAGGGTATCAATGTGGCCAAATCCTCAGTGAAAGCATCCTTCCTGGTAATGCCTTCACTTGGTCTTCCACATTATGTGGAGAATGATTGCCTGTTGATTTTTCCTATGATCACATCATTTGGAAACCATTTTCATGAATTAGTCTGAGCATAGATGCCTCCCAAAGACTTTCCTCCTAACATTTTCCCACAGAGGGTATGGGTTATTAACATATGACTAACATATTAACATTCAGAGAGAAAAACAACCAGTCCCTAACAAGCTATGCAAATTATGCTGGCGATTCAGCTGCTTTCTTATTAGAAACTATGTCACTCACAAACACATTACTCCAAAGTACTTTTATCATAAATGGAGATACAGACTTGCCAGAAAGATAGCTAATGAGAATCACCAGACAACCCCTGCTTCATTTAAGAAATAAAACCAAAGAACATGCACACAATGTCTATTGATAATATTTAGATAATACTAGAATACAATGCACATGAAAGAGAATTACAGCAAATAGTAACTCCCAGTTGTAAGGTCAAGAAAAGAAAAAAGCCCCTTGCATAAAAGGTGCTCTTGAGGGGGTTGGGGATTTAGCTCAGTGGTAGAGCGTTTGCCTAGCAAGCGCAAGGCCCTGGGTTCAGTCCCCAGCTCCAGAAAAAAAAAAAAAAAAAAAAAAAAAAAAAAAAAAAAAAAGAAGGTGCTCTTGATTCCCAGCCTGGATTTGTCTGAATACGGAAAGTCATCTCACATCTCAGGAACTATAAATAGTAGAGCCTAAACTGACCACATCAGCACCATAGAGACAAGGCATTTTTTTCCTTAAGGTAATACTGAAACCATCAACGGTTTAGAGCTCCACAAGGAGTTGGAATGGCATACACAACATTGCACTGGTTTACATGGATACCTCTACTTACATAGTTCCCTCCCCTATGTAAGCTATACCTCAACCTGACTTCCATGTGTGGGATACCCTCAAAGACTGCTTAAGAGGCTCAATCATGGTACCACAAATTGTATTTATGTCTTGGCTGTTAGAATGTCATCACCCTGTGGGACCTGCTAAAGATCAGGGCATAAGACCTTGTTATCATATTCATCAAGTCCTCAGAGTCAGAGTCATGAATTATAATTGTGGAGACACCAATGATGTCCAAATAGAACCAAAGCCAATGCAGCCTCTATAATAATACCCAATATTCAGGAGAAAATCTTTTCCTGCTTAATTCTCCTACTCAATTAGTAAGACACAGACACACCTTACTGTAATGATGGTTTAGACTCTGATAATGATGGTATAAGTTGAACAAAGACCTGCCTGGAGACAGAGCCTTCCATGACACTTTATACCTTGGGCTAGCACAAAGAAGGTGGGAGATACCAAGAGAAATGACAACTTGCCCTGAAGTGGAAAGTTCAGTGATAATGCCAAGCACACCCCCACAGATTGAGTGAACAAACACCTCAAAGGTCATGCAAACACCAGCTTAGAGTTCACCTGGTCACAAACTCACAGAAGCAAACACGGGTGGTGGAAGAAAACCAACCCCAGCCCTGTCAAAATGAGGGGATCCAGCAGCAAAAATCAATACATACGCTTGCCTTAGATACTGAAATGTATGCCTGCAACCAGCCAGTACCCAAAAAATTAGCTGTTAAAAGCACATCCCACCCACACCCCACATCTCCTAACTCCCAACAGAAACTGAAGATAACCTGGCATAACTAGCTATTCTGCTATCTGACAAAATTAACTCCCAGCCAGAACTTGTCAGAAGAGATAATGACGACTGCTGTACACTAATAAATTACAATATATCAAGGACACCTAATGATTATAAATACACATTCACCAAACTTTGAGGACACCAACGAAGAAAATAATTGGTTTTTCAAAATGATAAACAAAATTGACAGACCTTAGGCCAAAATAACCAAAAGAAATAGAGAAGATACAAATTAATAAGATTATAGATGAAAACCTTATAACAAATATAATGAAAGAGAGCTAGGTCATTGAGATATACTTTGAAAAATCTATATTCCAAAAAACTGGAAAATTAGAAACACAGGGAGAGATGTCTAAACATATTTGACTTACCTAGAGAATATATAACACCAAAACAGATCTCTAATGGGCAAACTGGGCCTAGAGTTTTGCTAGTGAATTTCTTTATTATACAAAAGGCTATACAGGTAGTCTATTTCCTCTGGAGTCATGCAAATGGACACCATTCAAAGGACTGCTCCTTTTGTCAAGTGGTCCAATTTGTAGACAGATATGAACTATCCATTTTCCTATATCATCCTATTGTTATAGTGATGCTAAAAGAACTATGTCAATATTTTTGATCTGGGAAAATAGTTAAGATACTCAGTCAAATGAAAAAACCCTTAAGGTGACCATGGAATTCAAGTGTTAATCACATTGAATAGGCAACTTTAAATAGGCAACTTACTCCAGATTATCATACTAAAAACCAAGAGGCCTTGTGTTAGTTAATTTAGTATTACTGTAATAAATATCACAGAAAATCATCATACAGAGAAAAAATGTTTATTTTGGCTTATAGTTTCAGTGTCTGTGGGCTGTGATTAGATAGCCCCAGTGCTATGGACCTGCAGTAAAACCTCAGCTTGGAGAACACATGAAATCTGATCATTGGTGAGGAGCAGTCCCAATGTCCCCTCCACAGTATACCACTAATGACATTATACCTTCTTAATAGGCCCCATTACTTAAAGGTTCTACTACATCACATGCTGGTGACCAATGGACCTTGCTTTGGGAACACTTTAAACCCAACTGTAGCATGACACTACTTTCACAAGAGGGAAACAGAAGAGATCTGAATGGGTCTTCGATGCGAAACAGGGGTCATGTAGTTACAGCACTCACAGTTTGAAGATGATGAAAGAACCACGATTCTGAAACCATGAGGAACTCTGAAAGAAGGTGAAGCAAGAGAATGGACTCTCGTGAAAGAGAATGTCCAAAGAGAATCGGGCTAACACTTGGATTTAGAGACCCTTGAGTCTTACTTTTCCTCATATACTTATTTATTCACTTTACATCCCAGTATCTATCCCCTAAGCTCCCATGCCTGCCCCTCACACAGCCCCACCCCCACCCCGAGAAGGAGGAAGTCTCCCTGGGTATTACCCCAGTCTAGCACATCAAGTCACTGCAGGACCTGGAGCATCCTATCCCACTGAGGACAAAGAAAGCAGCCCAGTTAGGAGAATGGGATCCACAGGCAGGCAGGCAACCTGTTCAGGGACAACCCCTACTCCAGCTGTTGGGGAACACACATAATGACCAATCTGCACATCTTCTCCATATGTGCAAGGGGCCGAGCCCATGCTAGCTCTTTGGTTCATGGTTCAGTCACTAGGAGCCCTAAAGGTTCAGGTTAGTTGACTCTGTTGTTCTTCCTTTAGAGTCCCTATGCCCTTCAAGGCCTTAAATCCTCCCTCTAAGTCTTTCATAGGACTCCCAGAGCTCCATTTAATATTCGGGTCTCTGCATCTTTTTCCATCGTCTGCTGGGTGGAGCCTCTCAGAGGACAGTTATGTTGCCCCCCATCTGCAAGCATAACAGAGTATTATTAATAGTGTCAAGGATGGTTTCTTGCCCATGGGATAAGTCAAATTTGGGTGTCATTGGTGAGCCAGTCCCTCCATCTCTGCACATACTTTGTCCCTGCACATCTTGTAAACAAGACACATTTTAGGTGGTGGTGGCCACTTCAGGGGTCATATTCCGCACTGCTAGGAGTTCCAGCTAGAGCTGCCCCTACAGACTCCCTGGGCCCCCCTCCGCACCCCATCTCAGGTCTCTGGCACATTATAGAGATCCCCACATTCCCACTGTCTTATTTCTTTCATTCTTGCCTGCTGTTCCTTCACCTGATACCCCCACCCAACTCCCCTCACCATTTCATCTCCCACTCAATTCCCTCCCTCCACCCACCTCCGAAGTCTACTTTATTTCCCCTTCTGAGAAAGATTCATTCATCCTCCATTGGGCCCTCCTTGTTATTTGGCTTCTATATGTCTGTGGATTGTAGCATGTTTATCCTCTACTTTATGGCTAATATCCACTTATAAGGGAATATATACCATGCATATCCTTTGGGGATTGGGATACCTCACTTGGGATGATATTCTCAAGTTCCATTCTTTTGACTGTAAAATTCATGATGTCCTTGTTTTTAATAACTGAATAGTATTCCATTGTGTGAATGAACCATATTTTCTGTATCCATTCTTCAGTTGAGGAGCATCTGGGTTGTTTCCAGTTTCTGGCTTTTGCAAATAAAACTGCTATGAACATAGTTGAGCACATGTTTTTGTGGGATTGTGAAGTATCTTTCGGGTATATGCCCAGGAGTGGTACAGCTAGGTGTTGAGATAGAACTATCCCCAGTTCTCTGAGAAATCACCAAATTGATTTCCAAAGTGGTTGTACAAGTTTGCACTCCCACCAGCAATGGAAGAGTGTTCACTGTATTCCACATCCTTGCCAGCATGGCTATCCCTTGACTTATTAGCCATTCTCATAGCTGTAAGTTACAATCTCAGAGCCATTCAGCAATAATTTCTTTCTTTACTATGTTTCAATAAAATTGTCATTTTAATTGGGCCTCTTAAACCATATACATTTTATACATGTGTTGATATGGTCATACTTAAGTCGCCAAATTGATGTTTTTTATTTTCTTGCCTCTTCGTTCTCTTTTTTCATTGCATATTTTTAATTAAACAGGGATATACGACTTTTGATTTCTGGCTCATCATTTCTTCACTATGTATTTACAAAAGAGTCCTCAGGTTTGCAGTGAACACTCATTGTTTACCACAGTCTGTGAATAAAATGAATGTATAACAAGTTTGTTCTCTCCTTTCACCATGTGGGTTCTGGGATAATGATCAGGACTTCAGGCAGAGAGGCAAGTGGTTTTTTCTACTGAGCCTTCTTGGCCTCCTTCCCATTTCCTTTCTCTCACCACTTCTAATACTGTAGTAGTTTATCTCTCAATACTTCACATGGTTGAGGTAATAATAACATTTTGTTGTTGTTGTTGTTGCATCCCTCAGATATCTCAGGAGCTGGCCTGGAGAAATAGTTTAGAGTACTTGACACAAAATAATGAAGATCTGAGTGCAAAGAAAATGTGCAACGAGGTAAAAGGCTGGTATGGGACCCTGCGGAGAGTGTGAAGACAGGGGCCATGCCAAGGCTTTCTGGCCTGCCAGTAACATAGCCCTAGACTCGGTGAGAGACCCTCTCTCAAATGAATAAGGTGGACATGAACTAATGGGACATGTAGCATCTTCATTTGACTTCTCTGTACCCATAATTACACACACATACATTCACATAAAACCACATACATACAACATATTCACAGGTATACAAGCACACAGGTACACATGCCACACAGAAACAGGGAATATCTCAAATTTACTTGTAGATTTTGGCTGAAAATCAATGCCTTAAAACTACTGCTTCACAGATTCATTTCTCCTGTTCAACAAATATGGGAGAAACCACTTCACACTAGAGCACATGCCTCACAGATAGATTTCCACTGTGCATTTTAACCATCGTGGCCAGCAATCCAGAATTTATATTTGTTTTACCAAGTCTTAAAATAGATTGCTGAGTTTGGATGGAGTGAATCAACACTTCTCTAAGCCTATGACCACTCTGACTGTGGTTCACACTTTATCTTCCAATCTTGCAGGGGGTTGCTTTATTTTGTTTTGTTTTGTTTTGTTTTTTAGTGGAAATAGATTGTATTGGACAAGAAAACCCAATAGGAAGAAAGGATCCCTAAAGCAGGCAAAAGAGTAAGAGAAAGCCCCTGCTACCAGACACATCCTGGACAGCCAGGACACAGAGGCTAGAAACCCAAAAACCAAGGATGAAAAAATTACCCCTAATAATATTCTGCTATATTCATATATGGGTGCCTAGCCCAATTGTCACCAGAGAAGCTTCCTGCAGAACTGATGGAAACAGATACAGGGACCCACAGCCGAGAATTAGGCAGAGCTCTGGAACCGTTCAGCATTCTTATCCATCAGGGAATGCAAATTAAAACTATTCTGACATTTCATCTCACCGGAGTTACACTGGCTAGAAACAAGAATACAAACAGCAACAAATGCTGTTGTGGGTGTAGGGAAAGGAGAACACTATGTACCTGCTGGTGGGAGTGCCAACTGGTGCAGCCACCAAGGCAATTTCTGTGGAAATTCCACAAAAAGGAAAAATAGTTTTAACATACCAATCCAGCTGTACCACCCTGGGAAACCTTCTCAAACTCCTCTGTTTCCTCCTACACAGCTACTTGCTCACTCATCATTCCTGATTTATTCACAATAGCCAAGAACTGGAAAGAATTTAGATTCCCATCAGCTGAGGAATGCATAATGAGATATGCTATTGTACAGAATGGAATATTACTAATCTGTGAAGCAAACTGAAACTATCGAATTCATGTGGAAATGGATAGAGGTGGAATCATCATTCTGAATGAGGTAGCACAGACCCAGAAAGATAATCATTTCATTTTTCTCTCTGTGGACGTGAGCCTTCACATCCATATGTGTGCTCCATTTGGAATACTTACAGAGGTTTTAAAATTACTGTGGTGCCATCGAGTGGGACTCTCAAAAGAGGGGAAATAGGACACTCTGGTAGAAAAGGTTAAAAGAGAATTACAGGATAGGAAGATTTAAATTGGGTAGGAGCGGGAGGATATGGTAGAAGGAGATGTGGGAGGCCATAAAGTCTTTTCAAAATGGAATGGACTACTGCAGAAGCTTCCAAAAATACACACACACTACACACATACACACACACACAGACACATGCACACATTTGAGCACATGTACACACACTTATGGAGTGGGAATTTCAAGAGAGGAAAGATAAGATTTAAAAGAGAATTATAGGTAAGGATATGTTAGATTAGATAGAAGGGAAAAATAGAGGAGAAGGAGGAAAGTAGGAAAGATAAATAACATCAGATTTTCATAATGTCATATGTCATCTATTAATGTAGAAGCTTCCTAAAAGTATACCAATATACATTTTTTTAAAAAAGATGGAGTCACACTATACTGCGGCTACAACACTTGTGCTAGACAACATGGGATAACTAATACAGAGCCAGATCCAGGAATTACTGAGCTTTTTTGTACCTGTTGGCCAATGAGGTAATCCCTGGACATTACAAGACACTGTCACTGCTCTTGGTTACCTTCCAGACCTTATTGGAAAGATGCTACTATGTGCCTAATTAATAGAACATGAAAAAATCAAGCTATTACTAACCTATTGATACTGGCTTTATCCATACTGGTTAGATTTCATACTGTTGGAAATTTCTAGCCACACTACCACAAGTGAAAATGAACCATAAATATCCAGGTATAAACTTTGTGAGAAACAATAATGACTGAACAGATAATACATAACCAATGTGATGGCTTGTATATGCTCAGCCCAGGAAGTGTCACTATTAGAGAGTGTGGCCTTGTTGGAGTAGATGTGTCACTGTGGGTGTGGGCAGTCTCCCACTAGCAGCCTTCAGATGAAGATGTAGAACTCTCAGCTCCTCCTGTACAATGCCTGCTTAGATGCTGCCATATTTCCACCTTGATGATAATGGACTGAACATTTGAACCTGTAAGACGGTTCCGATTAAAGTGTTATAGATAGGCAAGAAACTAAGATTATACTGCTCATACACCCTAGGTCAGAATCTAATACTATTTACTCTGCTAAATGGATTCAATGGTAAACCAGCTCCTAATGATTTGCCATTATACCTATAGATTAAGGCATCAATAAACCCTTATGGGAGCTCATATATGCAGTAGATGATAATCAATACAACTGGCCAAGGTACAGAGAATTAGACATCAATAAATGTCCAGCATTAAATAAAATATACAGGGATACTAAATAAAATATGCAGAGATGCCTCCAAAGGCACAGGATTGGCTGTGGAAGAGGGGGTGAAAGGACTATAAGAGCCAGAGTTGGTGGAAATACAAGAAAACAGTGTATTTGGCACACTGCAGGAAAGCTACATGTAGAAATTCACAGTGATTGTGACAGCATGTGTAAGTCCTTTCAAGCTGTAGCCAGACCAAATCTCAACAGGACAGGGGAGTTGACCAGAATTAAGGAACGTGGATCTACAATGGTAGGGAAATAAGGTTATAGTCAAAGAGGAGGAGTCCAATTGTGTCTTAAGTGAGACCAAAATTAGCATCTGCACAGATTCCCAAAGTGTTGTGTGACTTTAGTTTAGCATGCATTTGTGGAGCCAGGTATCAGAAAAACACACAGGTTTGGTTCAAGCCAGTTAGTAAACTCTTTTTTCATGAACCCTCAGTGTCGAAATCCCCCACTGTTGTTAGAACTGTCCAGCTTTCTCTGCCAAGAAATTATTTCTGGCATGGAAAACAGCTCTTTGTTTCGTTTCACTTTCGTCTTCTTGGAAATGCAGGAGATTCTGGAAAGCAAATAGATCTCTGCTCCTCCACGATTGCCCATCACACACTGAGAGGGGAGACACATGACCCAGAAAAATGTGTAATTCCTATATAACTGAGTTGAACCTGCTGCCTTCCACAGAGCGAGCAGGGGTGGGTTTCATGTGAGGAGGCTGGAGCACAGTGAAGGGGGCTTCCTGTAGCTAAACTACAGCAAACAAATCCACTGCACATAGGAGTTTCTGGTGAGCGGGCAGGAGCATTCAGATCTAACTTCTAACCCTCACTATTTGCTTTCTCTGAAGATCTTCTAGGTAAGAAAGCGTTCAGGACATGCCCAGACAATGGAGATCCTCAACTTGGAAGTTAGAAGGACTTTGGTGGGAGGTGGGCAGAACTGGCTGTTCAAGTTGAGGTAGATCTAAGGGAGATGACATAGATGTTGGTTTTGGTAAAAACTTATTCAATTGATATGATTGCCTCTTACTCCTCCCCCTAAGATGGTTGAAATGCATGTGTCAGGTAACAGAAAATGTCTTCAGTGTGTATGAAGTTTATTGTGTCCTAGGTTCATCTTGTTTCCCAGTTAATTATTCAACTAGGTCTCATGAAGTTATCCTGATAATTTAGTAGGAATTACCAAGTCAGGTTGCCATGGCCTGAGCATCCCACAGCTGTGCATGATGTGTTATTTCTCTGTAAGGACACCAGTTTTTTCTGAATATGGGGAGCAGAGCTCTGGTTTTGTCACCACTGTTGCTTGGCACTTTGTTGTGTTGCTAACAATAGTGCCCTCTGGGGCAGAGGGCCTGTGCTTGTCAGCAGTCACATGTCAGGAGAAAATGCAAATAGTTATCTTAAGGAAGCATCAAGCTGAGATAATTTTACAAGAAAGGTATATAAGAAATTAGGTATGAGGATATTGTATCCCATAACATTAAATAAAAATGTATGCTCTACTAGCCCCATGAATTGTTGGTTGGATTCATTTTTTTTCTATAACTCATCACAATGTTTACCTTATGGCTGTGGTGAATGATATTCTACTTTTGTAAGTGAAACCAAAAGCATATCAGTATCTCAAGGGAACCTCGTTGACATAAACAAAACTAGATTTTTAGATTTGTTTCAGGGAATTTGACCTTGGGAATTTTTAAAAACTTTTTACTGTAGCCAACTTAGTCATACCCATGGACTTCTTTTGCTTTTACAAAATATTTATGGCAGATAATAGTTGAGATTTTAGTATGTTTCATCTCTCACCCTGAAGCTATCCTCTTAGAACAAAACCAATTTACAAGCTAAAATTCTTTCTCTACAACATTTTCTTTAAAAATGTATCTGCATCCTTATGACCTTTAAAACACCTTTTCTCCCACTTATTGGATCCTGTTTTTATTTTTATAATATTGTAAAGCATACGGCTATAAATAAGTAAATAAGGTTGTTGCTGCCCCAAGGAACTGGCAGGGTTGAAATGATTCTTTATCATAGGGTCATAAGCAACATTAGAACAATTTGACAGAACAGGCCTCATGGAGCTATTTTCAAAATCAGACTCTGTCCTCTATTGCCACAGTCAGGACTCTGGAAGGAAACAGAAAACAGAACACATGGATACCTCACAGGGCCACACAGCTGTATCCTCAGAGGTCTAAACAGAATACATGTGTGCATTTAAATTAGAAATCAGATAAGTTTTAACTGGAAACGTTCATAAACCTTAAGAAACATGAACAAAACAGTGGATGCCATTCTGGGCCGTGTCTGTGCTCTGTTTCATTGCTTATGCTATTGTTCTGTGGCAGGGCAGGCTCAGAGAAGAGCCTCCATTGTCTCTGGGTAGGAACTTTATCTTAGAGGGAATTAATCATAATAGTTCTAGCTGCTGACTGTCTCAGGGAAGCATTTAAGAGACAATTATTAACCCAATTGGCCAGCACCCCAGGAAGAATGCACGTTAGCAATTCTGAAGGCAGCCTCAACTTTTACCAACAAATCTAAGTTATTTCTTAAAGATTTATTTAAGTTATGAGAACTAAAAGGCATTTATGTCAATCTATCAGATATAATTTAGATTAATGCCCACTACAAGGCAATTTGGTGCCACATAAGCAATACATGAGCATAGGCATACATGTAGATGTGACACAACATACATATGCATGAAAACATACATTTTAAGAAAACCCTAAGAAATCTTTTGCTAAATTTATCATGTCAGGATTTTTTTTCTCCATCTTTATTAAATTGGATATTTCTTATTTACATTTTTTTTGTTTTTTTTTCTCCATCTCTATTAACTTGGGTATTTCTTACTTACATTTCAATAGTTATTCCCTTTCCTGGTTTCCAGGCAAACATCCCCCTAACTCCTCTCCCTCCCCTACTATATGAGTGTTCTCCTCCCCATCCTTACCCCATCATAGCCCTCCCCCCAACAATATTGTTCACTGCGGGTTCAGTCTTGGCAGGACCAAGGTCTTTCCCTTCCACTGGTGCTCTTACTAGGCTATTCATTGCTACCTATGAGGTTGGAGCCCAGGGTCAGTCCATGTATAGTCTTTGGGTAGTGGCTTAGTCCCTGGAAGCTCTGGTTGCTTGGCATAGTTGTTCATAAGGGGTCTCGAGCTCCTTCAAGCTCTTCGAGTTCTTTCTCTGATTCCTTCAATGGGGGTCCCATTCTCAGTTCAGTGGACTGCTGCTGGCATTCGCCTATGTATTTGCTGTATTCTGGCTGTGTCTCTCAGGAGAGATCTACATCCGGCTCCTGTCAGCCTGCACTTCTTTGCTTCTTTGCTTGTCTAGTTTGGTAGCTGTAAATGTATGGGCCACATGTGAGGCAGGCTCTGAATGGGCATTCCTTCTGCCTCTGTTCTAAATTTTGCCTCCATATCCCCTCCCAAGGGTATTTTTGTTCTCCTTTAAAAAAGGAGTGAAGCATCCACATTTTGGTCATCCTCTTGAGTTTCATGTGTTCTGTGCATCTAGGGTAATTCAAGCATTTGGGCTAATAGCCACTTATCAATGAGTGCATACCATGTGTGTTTTTCTGTCATTGAGTTACCTCACTCAGGACGGTATTTTCCAGTTCCATCTAGTTGCCTATGAATTTCATAAAGTCATTGTTTTTGATAGCTGAGTAGTATTCCATTGTATACATGTACCACATTTTCTTTATCCATTCCTCTGTTGAAGGGCATCTGGGTTCTTTCCAGCTTCTGGCTATTATAAATAAGGCTGCTATGAACATAGTGGAGCATGTATCTTGTTATATGTTGGGGCATCTTTTGGGTATATGCCCAAGAGAGGTATAGCTGGGTCCTTAGGTAGTTCAATGTCCAATTATCTGAGGAACTTCCAGACTGATTTCCAGAATGGTTGTACCAGTCTGCAATCCCATCAATAATGGAGGAATGTTCCTCTTTCTCCACATCCTCGCCAGCATCTGCAGTCGCTGGAGTTTTTGATCTTATCCATTCTGACTGGTGTGAGGTGGAATCTCAGGGTTGTTTGGATTTGCATTTCCCATATGACTGAAGATGTTGTACATTTCTTTAGGTGCTTCTCAGCCATTCGACATTCCTCAGCTGTGAATTCTTTGTTTAGCTCTGAACCCCATTTTTAATAGGATTTTTTAAGTCTTCTTCTCTGATTATTTTTCTTCATATCTCTAAGAAACATGCTATCTTAAATCTGTTCCTTAAAAGTTTTCAGTTCCAGTAGGACAAAATTAGGAAACTTGTACCCCAGTATGTAGCTTTTACCTTAAGCAGGATAACTAAACAGGAAGTGGTATGGCCCTGTGAGTTCGGGGAGCAGGGAAGACTAGTCAACATGCAAATACTTTTCTTTATACAACTGAAATTTGATTTTGTTGTTTACAGGACTGAGTTGCAAAATCATGTATCTAGATGATGTGGAACACAAATGAAGCCAACCGATCAACACACACACACACACACACACACACACACACACACACACACACTGAATATCTTTACAATGATGCAGATATATCAGATGAGAAATTCCACCTCTTTATCACCAGGAAAAATCCCTTATCCCTCAGTCTTTTTCCCTCTATCACAGAACTGTTATCTGGCTCAATAGTCAAGCAACATTGGCAAGACTGGAACAACTTCTGAAGATACTGAGAAGCTACAAAGCTTTCTCAGGACCACCTGGCTTTGCTGAGCTGAAATCCAGGTCCCTGACCTGCTTCCCTTAAATGTTTTATTTCCAGCAGTGCAAAGAGGTCTTTCCTGAAACAGGCCTTTTTAATGTAACCAGAAATTCAAAGCTTTCCTGTGGGTAAGACCAATGTGTAACCTGATCAAGCAAGTCTACCTCAAAGCCAAAATAAGCAAGCCAAATAGGACACCAGTGGAGAAATACCTAAAAAGCTGGTACTGGAGTCATTTCCAAAGCAAAGCTCTGACTCACTCCCCAAGAAAGGAAGCATAGGAATTTTATGTAAGGTACATACATCTTCATAGAGAGGGGTGTAAACTTTCAGTCATGAGCATTTTAGGATCACATTCCCTGACCATGCTCACTTTAAAGTGAGGTACAGAACTGCCTCCCAGAGGCCTCAGCTTTCAGGATGACATTTTAGTTGACAATAAAAGAAAGGATAGGTTGAAGGTGCTGAGTGAAGGGATCTGTCCATGAAGGCGTCTGCCTCGACTGATCAATAACAAATTGACACATGTTGTTGTCCTTGGTGGTTTTTTGTTCTGTTCTGTTTAGTTTTGTTTTTGTAGTGACCCACTTTTTTTTCTATTTTCCCCTCCTGATCAACCCCCCTCAAAACCCTCCCCCTGAGAGTTTCACATCCCATCCCTCCTTCCTGCCGGACCCCACCCACCCCACCAGACCTCTAAACTTCCTGCAGCCTCCAGTCTCTTGAGGGTTAGGTGCATCTTCCCTGACTAAAACCACACCTGGGAGGCCTCTGCTGTATATGTATTGGAGGCTTCATCTCAGCTGGTATATGCTGCCTTCTTGGTGATCCACTCTCTAAGAGATTTGAGGGGTCCATGTTAATTCAGATTGCTGGCCCACCTACAGGGTTGCCCTCCTCCTTAACTTCCTACAGCCTTTCCCCAATTCAACCAGAGGGATCAGGTATTTCTGTTTGTTGGTTGGGTGCACATTTCTATATCTGACTCTAACTTGCTTGTTGGGTCTTTGGAGAGCAGTCATGGTAGGTCACATTTTGTGAGTAAGGAAGTATCTTCCTTTAAAATACCATAAGAACTGAATAGTTCATAAAGGCCAAATAGCATAGATTATAAAGAATGATGGACACAGTTACAGACGTGCAGCCCAAGTAGGGCAATGGGGAGTCCATGACCAGATACAGCTGAATAACACTGGAAGCTGGAAGGGGGCAGACCTCTGCTGGCATGGTCTACATGTCACAGAGACACAGAGTAGGTTGAAAGATAAAATAGACCTGTAGAGAGACAGTGGAGAATAAACCATTCAAGTCTAATATGCTAGTCTCAGCTACCTGCACAAGGAATGGTCCTACTCTGTCACTCATGGGTGAAATCTAGAGTAGCCAAACTCAAAGAAGTGGGAAGCAGGATGGTGGTCTGCCAGGCTATGGGAAGACAGAAATGGGATAATATTAATCAAAGGACTCAAAGCCCCAATTGTGTAAATGGAACAGCAAGGAGTTTGAATGCATAATTACAACAACTAAAAATGATGTATATAGCAATGTGCCTGATATTTGCTACAATGAAGATATTAAATTTCATGTTCTCCCTTCTTTCTTCCAGTGGCTTTATTTACTTAAAGTCATGGGTCAACTGTTCTCTTTGACAACTAATGAACAGGATGAAGATTTATCCTCCAGCTTTGCAAAATATTTTAAGAAATTTAAGACGGGACACAAAATCATTTCTGAGGAAACCATCACATTGGTTAAATTAAGCATGACAAAAGGGAACATTCACGGGGCAAACTCTGCAATCAGTGAGGCACTAAGAGAAATCGATGGTACACCGCTCAATGTTGCAGTCACCGGGGAGTCTGGATCAGGAAAGTCCAGTTTCATCAATGCCCTGAGAGGCATTGGGCATGAAGAGAAAGGTGCAGCTGAAATTGGGGTGGTGGAGACAACCATGTGGAGACACAAATACCAACACCCCAGTATGCCCAATGTGGTTATTTGGGACCTGCCTGGGATTGGAACCACAAATTTCCCACCAAAAACGTATCTAGAAAAGATGAAATTCTATGAATATGACTTCTTCATTATTATTTCGGCCACCCGCTTTAAGAAAAATGATATAGACCTCGCCAAAGCAATCAATATGATGAACAAGGATTTCTACTTTGTGAGAACCAAGGTGGACTCTGACTTACGAAATGAAGAGAACACCAAACCACGATCCTTTGACAGAGAAAAAGTCCTGCAGAACATCCGCCTTAACTGTGTGAAGCACTTCAAGGAGAATGGCATGGATGAGCCACCAATCTTCTTGATCTCTAACATAGATCTTTCTGACTACGATTTCCCAATCCTGATGGACAAGCTGATAAGTGATCTCCCTGTATACAAGCGACACACTTTTATGCTCTCCTTACCCAATATTACAGATTCAGCCATTGAAATGAAGAGACAATGTTTGAAGCAGAGGATTTGGCTCGAAGCCTTCGGGACTGACCTACTGAGAATCATCCCTTCACTGACCTTCCTCTTGGACAGTGATTTGGAGACTCTGAAGAAATGCCTGAAGTTCTATCGCACTGTGTTTGGGGTGGATGATGCAGCTTTGCAGAGTTTAGCTAAGGACTGGCAAATGCCGTTGGTTGAGCTCAAGGCCATGATGAAATCTCCTATCATGTTAAAACCTACAGATGAAGAAACAATACATGAAAGGCTTTCAAGATATTATCATGATTACTGTTCGGCTAATGGATATTTACTTACTAATAATCGTGATCTTAGAGAAATATCTTACCTGAAATACTATTTCCTTGACATAGTGACTGAGGATGCTAAAACTCTTCTTAAAGAGATATGTGTAAGAAACAAGTTGGTTTCTAATTAGCAAGAAGTTGTGTGGCTGTCAAAAAATCAGGATCGATGACAGAAAAATAGGATGGTGATATTGGAAAAAAATATACTGTGTTTATTCAAGCTATTCAGACTTTATCCATATTTAGTGATTACATATCCACACTAGCTGCAGCAAGGGGATCAGATTTGTATAAATAAGGTGATAACTAAAAACTGTCTCCTCACTTTAAGTAAACTCTCAGATCAAGTAATTCTACTTGCATTTTAATTTGTTAAGTACAAATTGACATCCACATTCAGGGTTAACATTGTGGTGGTTAGTATTGTCAACTGGACAGACTCTAGAATCACCTGAAAGATTAATCTCTGAGCTTGCATTAGGGAAGTTATTTTACTTAAGTTAACTGAGGTAGGAAGCTCTGCCCACTCTGGGAGGCACCATTCCCTAGCTTGCATTCTTTGTGTATATGGAGAGGGGGCTAAGCATCAGCATAGTAGCATTCTTTCATAGTTCTCCAGTTGCTGTTTATTTAAACTGTGCACAAGTGGCACTAGCTGCTTCAAGGCACTGCAGGGACTTCTTGATAGTAATGTGCTGTATAACCTTGCACATGATAATGTAGGTGCTCTTTACAGAGATGTTAAAGGAGAAACCATAACCAGGCGGGAGAGATGACTCCGTAAACAAAGTAGACCTTGCAAGTCTGAAGACCTGAGCTCATATTCCCAGAATCCACATAAAGCCAGCATCTGTCATTCATGCACTTCTATGGTGAGAGGGGAGGCAGAAAGAAAAAAATTTTGGAAGATCACGGGGCCAGCTATCCTGCCACATGCAGGAGTGAATAAGAAGCCCTGAAACAAGCAAGTGAAAGTAAAAGCCAACACACAAGCTTGTTCTCTGATCTCTGCATACATGCCATGTAATGTTCATGCCTGTATCACACGTAGAAATGCACACACACACAAAGATTTTTCGTTAAAAAAAGAAGGAAGATTTGAGGCACTACTAGCTCAGTGGTATAGTATATGCCTCACATTCATAAGGCCTCAAATTCATTCCTAGCACTCAAGGAAAAGGCAAAAAGTGTGTCCAGGGATGGCTCCGAGGTTAAGATAGATGGATCAGAGTTTAAGAATACTGGTTGTTCTTCCAGAGGACCAGGATTCAATTGCTAGAACACATACAGTAGCTCAATGTTACCGGCACCTCACATCCCAGGGAATCTGATATCATCTCTTGATCTCCACAAGATTAGGCATACATGCAAGGCAAACATTCACACAATAATGGTAAATACAGGAAAAAATTTAGATATGTGGTTAAATTAAAAGGGTAGAGAAAAACGATAACCTAGAAATCAAAATAGCCTTAATAACGACTAAGAATTTTAAAAAAAAAAATCTATTTAGTCAGAATCCTTGAGAAAATAAAGAAGCTCTCTAATTCTATACCAGAACTAGGGGAGAAGAGGAAATTTCTCTGCTTTATACTGATCGGTGTTTTGGATGCTGTGATAGAAAATGGCTGCTCTACTCCACATCAATACCAAAAGTCATTTAATAAATTCTTCCTGAAAAAAAAAAAACATGCGTATCTACTTGACATCCCCAGAAGCCCATCATAGCTTCAAAGTGATCTGGCCTTAGTATTACTGTTAGATACTGATTGTCTTGTTGCAAATTCCCTCAGCTATATCATATCTTCCTTAAAATAAAGTACAAATAAACAGCATGTGTGTTAGTAAGACAGAAAGGCAAACACAGAAGGAAGGGAAAATTTATTCATGGTGGGGAATGATTTCTTAAATAATTTGAGCTGCTATACTCCTATGAACTAGGTGGCTTAAAGAATAGAATTTTTTTCACACTTCTAATGACTGATGTCTGAGATCTGGGAACCAGTGTGGCCAAATCCTGAGTGAAAGTGTCCTTCCTGGTAATACCTTCACTTGGTCTTCCACAGTATGCAGAGAATGAGTACCTGTCGATCACATCATTTGGAATCCATTTTCATGACCTAATCTGAGCATAGATGCCTCCCAAAGGCATTCCTCCTAACATTTTCCCACAGAGGGTATGGGTTATTAACATATGACTAACATATTAACATTCAGACAAAAAACAATCAGTCCTGAACAGGCTGTGAAAATTATGCTGGTGATTCAGCTGCTTTCTTATTAGAAGCTATGTCACTCACAAACACATTGCTCCAAAGTATTTTTGCCATAAATGGAGATACAAACTTGCCAGAAAGATAGCTAATGAGAATCACCAGACAACCCCTGCTTCATTTAAGAAATAAAACCAGGGTCCAAACACCGCCCTTACGTGAAGGGACCTGGTCAACAGTTCTCTGCACCCAAATCCCATGGGAGGGAGAGCTAAACCTTCAGAGGGGCAGACACGCCTGAAGGAACCAGAGAAAGGACTGGAAGAGCTTGAAGGGGCTCGTGACTCCATATGAACAACAATGCCAACCAACCAGAGCTTCCAGGGACTAAGCCACTACCCAAAGACTATACATGGACTGACCCTGGCTCCAACCTCATAGGTAGCAATGAATAGCCTAGTAAGGGCACCAGTGGAAGGGAAGCCCTTGGTCCTGCTAAGACTGAACCCCCAGTGAACGTGATTGTTGGGGGATGGCAGTAAGTGGGGGAGGGGATGGGGAGAGGAACACCCATATAGTAGGGGAGGTTTAGGGGTTAGAGGGATGTTGGCCCAGAAACTGGGAAGGGGAATAATAATCGAAATGTAAATAAGAAATACTCAAGTTAATAAAGATGGAAAAAAATAAAATAGAAAAAACAAAAAAAAAGAAATAAAACCAAAGAACATGTACACAATGTCTACTGATAAAATTTAGATAATACTAGAATACAATGCACGTGAAAGAGAATTACAGCAAATGGTAACTCCCAATTGTAAGGTCAAGAAAAGAAAAAAGCACCTTGCATAGAAGGTGCTCTTGATTCCCAGCCTGCATTTGTCTGAATACGGAAAGTCATCTCACAACTCAGGAACTATAAATAGTAGAGCCTAAACTGACCACATCAGCACCATAGAGACAAGGCATTTTTTTTCTTTAAAGCAACACTGCAGCCATCAATGGTTTATAGCTCTGCAAGGAATTGGAATGGAATATACACCATCGCACTGTTTCACATAGATACTTCTACTTACATAGTTCCCTTCCCTATATAAGCTATTACTGCATGGTCCCATTGTAAGACTGAATATAACCGTACCTCAACCTGACTTCCATGTGTGGTGTACCCTAAGAGGCTGCTTAAGTGGCTCAATCTTGGTACCACAAATTGTACTTAGCACTTTGGCTGTTAGAATGTCATCACCCTGTGCCAGCTGCTGCAGATCAGGGCCTCTAACCTTGTTATCAAATTCATCAACTCCTGAGAGTCATCGTTATAATTGTGGAGACAGCAATAATGTCCAAATAGAATCAAAGCCAATGCAGACTCTATAATAACCCAATATCTTCAGGAGAAAAGCAGTTCCTGCTTAATTCTCCTACTCAATTAGAAAGACACAGACACACCTTACTGTAATGGTGGTTTAGACTCTGATAATGATGGTATAAGTTGAACAAAGACCTTCCTGGAGACAGAGCTTTCTACAATGCTCTATACCTTGGGCTAGCACAAAGAAGATGGGGGATACCAAGAGAAATGACAAATTGGCCTGAAGTGGAAAGTTCAGTGATAATGCCAAGCAAACCCCAACAGATTGATTGAGCAAACACCTCAATGGTCATGCAAGCAACAGCATGGAGTTCACCTACTCACAAACTCACAGGAGCAAGCATGGGTAGTGGAACAAAAGCAACCCAACCCTGACAAAATGAGGGGATCCAGCTGCAAAAGTCCATATATACATTTGCCTTAGATACTGAAATGTATGCCTGCATCCAGCCAGTACCCAAAAAATTAGCTGTTAAAAGCACATCCCACCACACCCCACATCTCCTAAACCCTGCCCCAGAAACTGAAGATAATCTGACATAGCTAGCTATACAGCTATCTGACAAAATTAACTTCCAGCCAGAACTTGTCGGAAGAGATAATGGTGACTGCTGTACACTAATAAATTAGAATAAATCAAGGACACCTAATGATTATAAATATGCATTCAACAACCTTTGGGGACACCAATGAAGAAAATATTTGTTTTATCAAAATGATAAACAAAATTGACAGACCTTAGGCCAAAATAACCAAAAGAAATAGAGAAGATACTAATTAATAAGATTATAAATGAAAACCTTGTAACAAATATAATGAAAGAGAGCTAGGTCATTGAGAAATACTTTGAAAATCTATATTCCAAAAAATCTGGAAAATTAGAGATGTCTAAATATATATGACTTACCAAGAAACTATAAAACACCAAAACAGATCTCTAATGGAAAAACTGGGCCTAGAGTTTTGCTAGTGAATTTCTTTATTATCCAAAAGGCTATACAGGTAGTCTATTTCCTTGAGTCATGCAAATGGACACCATTCAAAGGACTACTCATTTTATCAAGTGGTCCAATTTGTTGTCAGGTATGAACTATACATTTAACTATATCATCCTATTGTGGTAGGAATGCTAAAAGAACTATGCCAATATTTTTGATCTGTGAAACTAGTTAAGATACTCAGTCAAATGAAAAACCCTTAAGGTGACCATGGAATTCAATGTGTTAATCAGTTGCCTTTAAATAAGCAAATCACTCTGGATTATAATACTATAAACCAAGAGGCCTTGTGTTAGTTAACTTAGTATTACTGTAATAAATATCACAGAAAATCATCATATGCAGAAAAAATGTTTATATTTGGCTTATAGTTTCAGTGTCTGTGGTCTGTTATTAGATAGACCCAGTGTGATGGACCTGCAGTAAAACCTCAGCTTGGAGAACACATGAAATCTGATCATTGGTGAGGAGCAGTCCCAATGTCCCCTCCACAGTATACCACTAATGACATTATACCTTCTTCATAGGCCCCATTACTTAAAGGTTCTACTACATCACATGCTGGTGACCAATGGACCTTGCTTTGAGAACACTTTAACCCCAACTGTAGCATGACACTACTTTCACAAGAGGGAAACAGAAGAAGGGATCTGAGTGGGGCTTGAATACTAAACAGTGCTCATGTAGTTACAGCACTCACAGTTTGAAGATGATGGAAGAACCACCATTCTGAAACCAAGAGGAACTCTGAAAGATGGTGAAACAAGCTAATGGACTCTCCCAAAAGAAAATGTCCAAAGAGAATCGGGCTAACACTTGACTTTAGAGATCCTTGAGTCATACTTTTTTCATATATTTATTTTTTTACTTTACGTCCAATATCTGCCCCCTCAGCTCCCAGGCCTACCCCTCACACAGTTCCTTGCCCCCTCACCCTCCTCCTCTGAGAAGGAGGGAGTCCCCCCGGTTATTACCCCACTCTAGCACATCAAGTCACTGTAGGACTAGGAGCTTCCTATCACACTGAGGCCAAACAAAGCATCCCAGTTAGGAGTACGGGAGCCACAGGCAGGCAGGCAACTTGTTTAGGGACAACCCCAACTCCAGTTGTTGGGAACACACATCAAGACCAATCTGCACCATATGTGCAAGGGACCTAGGTCTAGTCCATGCTAGCTCTTTGGTTCATGATTCAGTCCCCAGGAGCCCTAAGTGTCCAGGTTAGTTGACTCTGTTGGTCTTCCTATACTGCCCCTATGCCAGTCAAGGCCCTTAATACTCCCCCAAAGTCTTCCATAAGGTTCCCAGGGCCTCATTTAATGTTTGGTTGTGGGACTCTGCATCTTTTTCCATGGACTGCTGGGTGGACCCTTGACCCAGCCCTCAAGGCAGTCAGCGGAGGTTAGGGACCACCTAGGAGAAAATGGGGGACAAGAGATGTGAAGAAGGATGCCAAGACAAGAGTCTGATCAAGGCAACAAATTTTATTTTTTCCCAAGATTGAATTTATAACATAGCAGGGGTAACAGAGGGAGAAGGGAAGCGAGAAACATATACGCAAGCCAAGGACACAGTGTTCTCATGGTCAGCTGATGTCAACAAGATATTGGTTTCTCAGAAAGGTCACAAATTTATCATATCATTAGACAACCTGACCACCAGATATACTTCTTTAAAAGGTCACAACTTTGTCATATCATTAGGCATCCTGACCACCAGATTTGTATTAGCCTTCTACAGCTGACTGGGGAGTTTTCATCATCCTGACCTCTTAATGAACCTAGTCATACTTAACTCTAACTATAATATTAACATCAATAATGGAGGGTTTTAAGGGCATAGCTCCCAACATCTCCCTCTTCCTTATTATCAAATAAAATGGTGACCAATAGCCATGCTGTCCTGGAATGAGCCCCTTGGAAACTGTGTCTGTCTTAGGTTGGAGCAATATTTGTCACATGGACAAGAGAATCTCATGGCCAGGTATAAAGCAGCAGCTAATGATGTCCCTCCTGTCTTAGGCCCTTTATTCATGAGTATATAGCTCTCTTACCCATCATTAACAGTCCAGCTCAGCACACAGGGGTGACAATTCATTGATGTTTCAGCAAAGGCATCAGGACAGCAGGCAAGAAAAGAATATTGGCCTCATTTGGCCCAAGGACAAAAAGGTCCTTGCCTGGGCTGGGAGTAGATGTGTAGGTGAGCTTGGCCCTCAGCAAAGGCATCCTCCATAGCTAGCCTATGATATTATACCTGAATAGGTTTGGGTGCCATATTATCTACCTGTTGTTTAATAAGGCTGGTTAAACTATTAAATGCCCAAAGGCCAAAAGATAAAAGCAAAAGAAGGCCTACTAGGGGGCCCAAAGGTGATGGAAGCAGGGTGGACAACCAAGAGGAGATGGAGAACCAATTTTGGTACTAGCTCTCAGCTTTTCTTTCTCATTTTCTCTTTTCTAAGCCTTCTCTGACCTTTTTAATACTCTCTTTAACCTTATTCTAAGACACAGGAAGTATCCAAGCACTGCCTTTCTCTCACAAACCAGAATTTACTCTGATTGCTCAAAGTTGGGAAATTTAAGGTAAAAAGCCAATCAGAAATAAGTACACTTATTAGCATGTATGGTTTATGTAAAAGGGGAGCCAGACAATTGTTCTTTCTGATTAACCTCTGACTCTTAAAGACAGTGTGAGTCAAAACTGAAATAGTCAAGTATACTTAAAACACTGCTTCATTTTGGATAGGTGTAGAAGTTTAAAAATTGAATGAATTTATATGATTGTAAATATTTACAGTGAAATATCACAGAAGGGATGCCACCAGGCAGGGAATTACAATTTTAACTGATATTAAACATCTTAATAATTTTCAGAAACCTCAGCATTGAATTATAACCATCATGGAAAAAAAACAAAAACATAAGTAGATATCCCATACATGTTATGTAAGAAAAAAGCAAACCCCAAGTCAGTACAGTATAGTATCAATGATTGAAAATTAAATAATATGTTGATTCATAGAAGGAAAAGATAACATGTTGACTGCAATTGTTGAAATTCCCAAAATAATTGCACTAGAAATTTCAATTTGGGTACCTGAAATAATCATAATTGTATTATCCAAAAAGCCAAACCGTAGGAAAAGGTATAGCATTGTTCAAGAATGCATATCGCAGCTGTCCTGGAGTGGGTGGTAGAGCTTCCAGTTTTTCTAGTGTGATGGCAATGGACTCAAAGTGGTGCAACCTTTGAGCAAGCACCTCCTCTCAGTGGAGTGAAGGCTGTAGATGAAGTCACATCTGGGGAATTTCAACAGAACCGGGAATCCTAGGGACTGCACTGTTCTGGCCCCGCCTAAGATTGCATGCAAAACCTAGGGCTCCAGCAACAGGGCAGCTTGAGTTGGACTGGTGATGAAAGCACTGAGCATGCTTAGAGCCTAGGGAGCCCAGCGTCCAGAAGGAAGAATCCCCTGGAGGGGTTGGCATTTTCAAAAACAAGCTGTTTAATAAAGGGGTTTTCAAGCTCTTGGACAACAAATAGGCTGTCTCCACCAAGAGACCAGGGGAGAAAAGCATTTGAGCCTCTAGAGTTTTGAAGGGAGGCTCATCCAGGGGGTGTGTGTTTGATCCTATTGAAGCCTCTGGTATCAGAGAGTAGGCTATAGTCAGAGATAACTGGCTCGCCTGGGGATATAAGGACTCTTTCCACTGCCATACCTGAGGCAGGAGTCACACTTGAGGTGGGCTTCCTGCCTGTAGCATCCAATAAAGAGATTGCTAACACTAGAGTACTTATCTTTAATAGAACTACAGCCCTCCCCATGCTTCTGAATTCCAGGACTCCAGTAGTAGTCCCCAGCCCTTCAACAGGCTGTCTCACTGGGTTAGAGGCCCATGGAAAAGAAAACATTGCTCCTGACCTTGGCCACAGCCTCCAGTTGGAGTAAGCTGAAGAGCCCATGCCAAGACTTCCTCCTGATATCATCCTAGGGTAAACCCAGCCAAAGTCTGTTTCAAATTCTGTCTGGCAAAACAAAGTTCCTCTCAGTCTACTACAGACTCTTTCTGTAACTACTTTAGGGGTTCCCCTGCCCTGTAACCAGGGGCATTTTGACCACACAGGCAGGAACTGACTGATGACTGACCGGGACGGTGACTTAATGCCAGAGACAGACTCCTCTTCTGGAATAGGGTCAGCAGATAAGGGGAGGGAGGCAGGCTCCCTCAAAGAACGTTCTCTTAATGAATGCTCTCCTTCTGTGACCAAGTGTTGAAGGTCTGGCCACTCCAGGGGTGGTCCTAAGGATATCATTAATAAGAGACCAGTAACTGAAGACAGTGACTGGAATTTTTCAGGGCCAAAAGTCTGATAATACTCTTTAACACAATCACCAACTGGGTGCCATCTTTTGGCATCAATTGTTCCCTCCTGGGGGAATCATGCACAAATATTTCTCACAAAGTCTAAGAATTTCTTTAGATTTCTTTTTTTTCTTTTTAACCTTCTTCCTCAGGTCTTGAGTGACTCCTTGGGTCCTGTCACGAAAAGTTACTGTTAAAATGCTTGTCCCATCACTTAAACTTACGTTAAGATCTGTCCCTGCTCTATATTCTCCTGGACTGTCTCACGGTGGGTACCTTGGCATTGTATCCTGCCAAAGTCACTCTCTGGTGCTTCTGTAATGAACTGATGGGCCTATACTTCCCTAGTGAGCATTGTTCTCTCCTCTGCAACACTAGTAAGCCTCACATCTGGGTGCTAGTTTGCCCTGGCACACAAAGCAGACAGAAGAGGTTGGGGACCATCTAGGAGAAAATGGGGGACAAGAGATGCAAAGAAGGATGCTAAGAATCTGATCAAGGCAACAAATTTTATTTTTCCCAAGAATTTATATGATAGCAGGGATAACAGGGGATGGAGGGGCAAGAAACATGTACACAAACCAAGGACACAGTGCTCTCATGGTCAGCTGATGTCAACAGGATGTTGGTTTCTCAGGAAGGTCACAAATTTGTCATATCATTAGGCATCCTGACCACCAGATTTGTATTAGCCTTCTGCAGCTGGCTGGGGATTGTCCATCATCCTGACCTCTTAATGAACCCAGTCATACTTATCTCTAGCATAATATTAACATCAATAATGGAGGGTTTTAAGGGCATAGCCTGCAACAGAGCCTTTCAGAGTACAGATATGCAGCCCCCCCCATGCAAGCATAACAGAGTATTATTAATAGTGCCTTAATGGGATGGTTTCTTGCCCATATCCCCCACTGCTACAAGTCCTAGCTACACTGCCCCTATAGACTCCCTGGGGCCTCCCCTTCCCCACCACATCCCAGGTCTCAGGCACATCGTAAAGATCCCTGCCTTCCCACTACCTATTTGCTTTCTTTCTCCCATGCTCTCCCTACACCCGATACCCACACCCAACTACCCTCCATCCCCCCTCTTTCACCCAGTTCCCTCCTTCCATCAACCTCCAAATCTACCTTATTTCCCTTTCTGAGAAAGACTCACCTATCCTCCCTTGTGCCCTTCCTGTTATTTGGCTTCTATGTGTCTGCGGATTATATCATGGTTATCCTTTAGTTTACGGCTAATATCCAATTATAAGGGAATATATATACCATGCATATCCTTTGGGGATTGGGTTACCTCACTCAGGATGATATTCTCCAGTTCCATTCTTTTGCCTGTAAAATTCATGATCTCCTTGTTTTTAATAACCGAATAGTATTCCATTGTGTGAATGAACCATATTTTCTTTATCTATTCTTCAGTTGAGGAGCATTTGGGCTGTTTCCAGTTTCTGGCTATTGCAAATAAAACTGCTATGAACATAGTTGAGCACATGTCTTTGTGGGATGGTGAAGCATCTTTCAGGTATATGCCCAGGAGTGGTACAGCTAGGTGTTGAGGTAGAACTATCCCCAGTTCTCTGAGAAACTACCAAATTGATTTCCAAAGTGGTTGTACAAGTTTGCACTCCCACCAAAAATGAAGGAGTGTTCACTGTATTACACATCCTTGCCAGCATGTGCTATCCCTTGTTATTAGCCATTCTCATAGGTGTAAGGTAGAATCTCAGAGTCATTTAGCAATAAGTTTTTTCTTTATTATGTTTCAATAAAATGGACATTTTAATTGGGCCTCTTAAAACTTTTACATTTTATATATGTATTGATATGGTCATACTTAAGTCTGCCAATTTGCTATTTTTTATTTTCTTGCCTCTTTGTTTTCTTTTTTCCTTGCATATTTTAAGTTAAACAGGGATACACTACTTTTGATTTCTCCCTTATTATTTCTTCACTATGTGTTTACAAAAGAGTCCTCAGGTTTGCAATGCACATTCATTGTTTACCATAGTCTGCAAATAAAAAGAATGTATAACAAGTTGGTTCTCTACTTTGACCATGTAGGTTCTGGGTTAAGGCTCAGGACTTCAGGCAGAGAGGCAAGTGGTTTTTTCTACTGAGACTTCTTGGCCTCCTTCCCATTTCCTTTCTCTCGCCGCTTTTCTTACCATAGTAATTTATCTCTCAATAACTCACATGGTTGAAGTAATAATAGCATTTTATTGTTGTTATTGTTAAATCACTCAGATATCTCAGGAGCTGAGCTGGAGAAATGGCTTAGAGTGCTTGACACAAAATAATGAGGATCTGAGTGCAAAGAAAATGTGCATTAAGGTAAAAGGTTGGCATGCCACACTGCAGAGAGGGTGAAGACAGGGGCCATGTCAAGGCTTTCTGGCCTGCCACCAGCAGGACCCTAGATTCAGTGAGAGACCCTCTCTGAAAGAACTAATAGGACATCTAGCATATTCCTTTGACTTCTGTGTATTCATAGTTACACACACACACACACACATACATGCACATATACAACATACATACAACATACACACAGGTATACAAGCACACAGGCACACATGCCACACAGAAACAGGGAATATCTCAAACTTACTTGTAGATTTTGGCTGAAAATCAGTGCCTTAAAACCACTGCTTCATAGATTCATTTCTCCTTTTCAACTACCTTGGGGAATCCATTTCTTACTAGAGCACATGCCTCACAGATAGATTTCCACTGTTTGTTTTAACAATTGCGGGTAAGGTTTCTAGAATTTATCTTTGTTTCACCAGGTCTTTAAAGTCCCCTATTTTCATATGTATTCTAACATTGTAACAGGCCCCCAGACCTTAGCACAGATGATGTCATATGATAGAAGTGCCATTCAGCCCATAAAAGTCCACACATGGACTACACTACATACCTGAAAACAAAGGCTTAATTCACCAAAATCCATAATGCTAGGAAAACCCCTTGTTTTTGGCTTCTGTAGTTCTACTTGTGGCTAATTGAAGCATGTCAACTAAGGATGTGACTTTTGTGCTTAAAAGCTCACCCTGAGTCCTGAACACCGAGTGCAGTTAGTTACCAAGCCAGCTAATAAAGACTTTTTATTGGTTTCAATCCAGATAATCATCTCTGCTGGATATCCCATAACAGCATGGATGTCATCTATTTTTAAAATCATTTCTAAGTTGATATGCTAACATTGGCTTTTCTTGCAGCCGTGGAGTTCCACCTTACCCTACCTCCAGAAATGCTCTGACAAAGGCAGACTTTTCTAAGGTTTGGGTAATCTTTGGTTACTGAAGCAAATTTAAGGGAATATTTGGGTATCAGTCTGCCTTACTGAGTGAAATCTTCCTTCCAAGTCTTCTACTTTTGCAGATAGTGAGGCATTTGGGAAACCTCTATCTAAGTTCTGATCCAATGAGACCTAGGTGAAGCATTAGGATACAAATGGAGTTTTCAGCTCAGTTTCCTTTCCTTGCCCTTCTCTAGGGAACCATATTCATACCATGTTTCTCTGATATTCTGGTTGATTGTGCTTTCAACACATGGCTTGCCCTGTTGGAAGCAGATGGGGAATGCTGCTGTTCAGATCCTGAAATGTGAACATTACAATTTTCCACCAAAAGAAGGTGGAATTTGCCAGACACTTGCTCTCTAGCTTCTCAGTCAGATTCTGTCTGATCTGGACTATGGGGTATGTGGGATGAGTTCTCCAAAGTATCATGGGGAATGTTCAGGAGTCTTCATTCTCTTACCATCTTAGAAATAAAGGATGTTCTAGCCTGAGGTTTTACTGATGCTGTTTCCCTTCTTTTCTTTTTCCTGTTTGGTTTTCAAAATCTATTTCATCTTTGAGCTTAACAATAGAGTAAGTCCTTCAGTCTTTGGCTCATGTTACTTGTAAGAATGACCACACATGCTTTTTCTATGAATAAGGAATTCAAAAATAATTGACTGAGGCAACCAAAGCCAAAAACTTGGAGCAAATAATGAAATTGTATTAATGAAAATATGTTTTATATGAAAAAGAATACTACAATTAATGTTGATATAGAATTTAAGAGTCTTGCTAATATTTGAGCAATGTACTTGAAAGTGATTGAAATAGTAATGGATTCTTTACTTTCTTACCTTCTTCCTCCTCAATGAAAGACTTCACAATTTAAATATGTTGCTGAGTTTGGATGGAGTGACTCAACATGTCTCTAAGCCTATGACCACTCTTACTTTAGTTCCCACTGTATCTTCCAATCTTGCAGAGGTTTGTTTTGTTTTGTTTTTTTAGTGGAAAGAGATTGTAGTGGTAATGGCTGCTAGTTTTGGTTTGTTTTTTTTTAAGACTTTTCTGTACTTCCTTACTGTTACATTGTCTTTGGTGAAACTGCTTTGCAAATATTCCTGACTTTACTCCTCAAAAGGGACCTGTCTTAGTTAGAGTATCCTTGGCTATGAAGAGAAACCACGACGAAGGCAACTCTCATAAAGAACAACATTTAAATGGGGCTGCTTTACACTCTCAGAGGTTGAGTCCATTTTCATGGCAGGAAGCATGGCAGCACAAGGCAAGCAGATGTAGTGCTGGAGGAGCTCAGAGTTCAACATATTGATCTGAGGGCAACCAGGAAGAGACTGGCTCTTCTGTAGGCTGCCAGCTGGAGGGTCTCTTCCATGCTGGGCACAGCTTCAAAGCCCACCTCGACAGTGATGCCCTTCCTCCAACAAAGCCACTTCCCATGGGTCAAGCATAGTCAAACCACTACAGGACCTACGTAATAGAATCAGGGTTAATCTATTTAAGTAGACTTAGGAGGCAGTCACTGGCCTGCTCTATGGTGCACCACAATAAAAATAAATTTTACTTCGAATTTTGCTCAAAATTGTGATAGTGGTCCTACTCTTACTCTGTGGGATGAACACAAAAGGACATTGCTTGACCTTGCCCCAAAATAGGGAAATTCTTGAAATAAAGACATACACTAAAAAATGTTAAGCATAAATAAAAGAAGCTATATTAAAATCTATAAGGAAAATCATAAACTTGTGAAAGAAAATACATCAAAATAACAGTAAATCTCTAATCAGCAACCTACGTAATAGAGCGCTGCGTCCTTGTTAATTTCGAGCCCTAAATGTAAATAATTGCCAATTACTATCACTTTATCCACAAAGCCAGCTTCTAAAATTGAAAGAAAACTAACAGCATTTTAAGACAAGCACAAATTTAGAGTTCTGACCACTAATCTTGTACACCAGAACATCCCTAAACTAATACTATACACAGAAGAAGAGAGTGTCAGTCCTGACAGCTTGGGAAAGAAACTATCCCAGGAGAGGACAGTAAACAGGGAGAATTCAGAAGGAATGCATAACATGTCTCAAAACTCTCTTTTGAAAAAGACATGATCACAAAGTAAAGGGGTAGTGTTCAGAATGGAAAAAAAGTCTGCCAGTATGTACCCCTTAGAGGGTTAGTATCTGGAATCTATGAAGAACAATGGCACATCAAGAAAACAAGTAACCCAACACTAAATTGGGACAGAGTCCTAAACACAGGGCTCCAAAAAGATGATAAACAAGTGGCTAAGAAACACTTTTTCAAATGTTCAACATTCTTATCCATCAGGAAAATGCAAATAATAACTACTTTGAGATTTTATCTCACCTCAGTCAGAGTGGCTAGAAACAAAAGAAAAAGTGGGAAAAAATGGTCCTGATGTAGTTGTAGGGAAAGCAGAACACTCAGTCCCTGCTGGTAGGAGTGCCAACTAGTACAGCCTCTAAAGTGATTCCTGTGGAAATTCCACAAGAAGGAAAAACAGAATTGCTACCTAATCGAGCTTTATCACTCTTGGAAATCGTCTCAAACAACTCTATGTCAACTTGAGCAATTGGTTCATCCATCCTCCATGCTCTATTCACAATAGTCAGGAGATGGAAAGAGTCTAGATGTCCACAACTGATGAATGGATACTGAAAAGGTACAACTTTACACAGTGGAATATTCAGCTAAGCAAAGTAAAACTATACCATTCATGGGAAAATGGACAGTGCTAGAAATATCATTCTGATTGAGGTAACACAGGCCAGGAAAGACATTTAATCCCTCTCATTGGTGGATGGGAGCTTTCACTCTTCAAATATGTGTGTTCCATTTGGAATACCCATGGAGGTTTTAAAATTACTATCGTGCCATGGAGTGGGATTTTCAAGAGAGGGGAGAAATGGACAACTGTTAGAAAGAGGAGAAAGGGAATTATGGAACAGGGCTAAAAGTGGAAGGAATGTGGGCAACAGAGAGAAGAAAGAGAGTGGGAGGGATAAATAATTCTAGAGTATTTGTAAAAATCATATGAAAATCTATCACTGTAGAGGCTTCCAAAAATAAATCTATAAACATCTATGAAAAGAGTTAAGATAGAGTTGCCCTCAACTTAGGCAGCACTGCCCCATTATACACCACAAGGCAACAAGAAGCCTACTCCCAGGAGGTAGTTCGATTTTAGCGTTGCTAGACAGAGTGGTCTCTAACCCTTATAGGCCATTGTCCCTGCTCATCTTTAGTTTCCCAAACTTGGAACTTCCAATAAGTGAAGATAAGACAGACACATGCTTGAGTTATAAAACATGGCAAAAATCAAGCTAATACTGATTCAGAAGTTTCAATTCTACTGGACAGTGTTCATAGTGCTAGAAGGAACTGTCTTTAATACCAGAGGAGAAAAGGAATCATTAACCAGCCCCAGATGTGAGATAGAATAATGAATAAATGGGAAAGACATACTCACTTATGTCTTTAGCAAGCACTAAATAAAGCTAAAGACATGTAAAGTGTAGTAGTGGCAAGAATGTCATCTAAGTAACCAACTGCTTCCTGGTTGGGTTTAATAGCTTCTCCATAAGCTGAAACCCATATCTGGTCAAGAAATAAACGCTAGACAGATCCTTTACCTTAGGTGAGAATGACTACTATTTTATGGTTAAATAGACACAGTGTTAAGCCACCTCCTAATGATTTAACATTTTTCCCATAGATTAAGTTATCCCTCAATTTTTACCATGGATGCTAGTGTTTTCAGAAGATGATAATCAACACAGATACCCACAATGTCCATGAGGCAGAGAATAAGACAGTGAGGAATGTCTAACTCTTGATGTAACATGAATACTTCTACCTCAAAGGCACAGGGGTGGGTGTGGAAGAGGGGGTAAAAGACAGTAAGAGCCAGAGTTGGAAGATGACTACAAGGAAAGAAATGTCTTCTGGACACAGCAGGGCAGCTCCACAGATGAACAATGATTGTGAAAGCACATGTAAGACCTGTCTGACCCAAGCCAGACCAAACCCCAGCCAGACAGGGAAAGTCAGGAATTGCAAGGTATGTGAATCTTGTGAGGAAATAAAATTGAAGGCAGAGGGGTGAAGTAGGTTGTCCAACTTTGATTGAAATCTGTACAGGAGCCCAGACAATGGCCTGTGTGACTGCAGTTCAAGCTGCACTTGTGGAGTCGGGCATCAGGAAAATTACCTTTCAAGGCTGTGCTTCAACCTACTTAGTAAGCTGCTTCTCTGTGTTCCGCCTCAGTTTCCTAGTCCCACATTCTACATACTTTATCATTTTAGGACTGTCTAGGTTCTTCTGCCAAGAAATGAAAGGTTAGTAGTTCGAAAGACAGCTAGTAGTTTGATATTTCACTTTCGGCAGCTTGGAAATGAAGATGGTTCTGAAAAACAATCTTTTCCAGTTTTACCTTGGCCAGCATATACCTAGAGACAAGGAGAAGCCAGAAGCATCCTGCCTAACCACCTTGCACCTGCCACTTTCCTCAAAGGAAGCAGGACTGTGATTCATGTAAAAAGCTTGGAGCAGAATTGAGTGGTAACTGCAGCTGAACCATAGCTTGTGAATCCAGGGGACATGGGCATTTCACCTAAGTGAGCAGGAGTGTTCAGATCTAACCTCTTACCCTCACCATCTCTTTTCTCTAAAGAGCTAATATGTAGCAAGACATTTAGGAAGATGCCTAGACACTGGGGATCCTCAGCTTGGAAGCTAGGGGGATTTGATGGGAGGTGGGCAGGTCTGGCTTGTGGATGGTCTTTCCTCACGTCATTCAAGATGAGAGGCTTTAAAGAAATGATCTGGACGTTGGATTTGGTAAAGCATATCCAGTTGATTTGCTTGCCTCTTATTCCCATCCTTAAAATGGTTGCAGTGGATGTCAGGTAACAGATTATCTCTGCAGTGTGTCTGAGGTTTGTTGTCTCTCAGGCTCAAATTGCTTCCCAGTTCAGGGTCAAATCTATAATTCCTAACATCCCTGGAGACACTAACCTGTGGAGAAGAGGTCTCTCTACATGATGCTTCGGCTGGAACTGGCTCTGGAAATCTCTGACCCAAGAGTTGTGTTCAAACCTTTCAAAAATAATTTTATGTATTGCAAAGCAGGAGAGCTAAGGATCTTCTCTGCATCGGTGAGGAACATGCACTGTGTCAGGACATGATGGCAGCTGGCCTAAAGGCAGGCCTCCTTTTGTAATGGTAGCAGCTGTGCCACAGCCTTCGTCTGCTGTGTTCCTCTTTCTTGAGAAGACCTTACAGATGCCTATTACTGTGGAGTCTGCATCACAAAACCAGGAGCAAGAAGAGAAAGAAAGGGATGACGGAACTGAAGAGTTGAGAAAAGCTTGTGTTCTTTTCCTATACTTGCCATACAGCCTAGGTGAGAATCTAATACTATTTATTCTGCTAAATGGATTCAATAGTAAACCAGCTCCTACTGATTTGCCATTATACCCATAGATTAAGGCATCAATAAACCCTTATGGAAGCTCATCTATGTGGTAGGTGATAATCAATAGAGATATGCACAACTGGCCAAGGTACAAAGCATAAGACATCTATAAATGTCCAACACTAAATGAAATATATATAGAACTCCCTCCAAAGGCACGGGAATGGCTGTGGAAGAAGGCGTGAAAGGACCGTAAGAGCCAGAGTTGGTGGAAATACAAGAAAACAGTGTATTTACCACACTGCAGGGAAGCCACATGTAACACCTCACAGTGATTGTGACAGCGTGTGTAAGACTCCTCAAGCCCTAGCCAGACCAAATCCCAAGGAGACAGGGGAGTTGACAAGAATTAAGGAACATGGCTCTACAGTGGTAGGGAAACAAAGTTGTAGTCAAACAGGAGGAAACGGATTGTGTCTTGAGTGAGACTAAAATAGCATCTGCACAGACTCCCAGACAATGTGTTGTGTGACTTTAGTTTAGGCTGCATTTGTGAAGTCAGGTTTCAGAAAAACTCATGGGTTCAGTTCAAGCCTAGTTAGTAAACTGTTTCTTCATGCCCCATAAATTTCCAAGTCCCCGGCTGTTATTTTAGTACTGTCCAGCTTTTACTGCAAACAGTTAAGTGTTTCTGGCATGAAAAATAACTGTTTTGTTTCACTTTCATCTTCTTGAAAATACAGTAGATTCTGAAAAGCAATTAGACCTATGCTTCCCCATGATTGGCCAACACACAATCAGATGGGAGAGTCATAAGCCAGAAGGATGTGTAAGTCCTATATAACCGAGTAGAACCTGCGGCCTTCCATAGAGGGAGCAGGGGTGGGTTTCATGTGAAGAGGCTGGAGCACAGTGAAGGGGGCTTCCTGTAGCTAAACTACAGCAAACAAATCCACTGGATCAAGAGTTTCTGGTAAGTGGGCAGGAGCATTCAGATCTAACTTCTAACCCTCACTATTTGTTTTCTCTGAAGATCTTATACATAAGGAAGCATTCAAGAACACACCCAGACAATGGAGATCCTCAACTTGGAAGCTAGAGGGGCTTTGGTGGAATGGGAGGTGGTCAGGACTGGCTGTTAACAGGTGTAGCCTATCATTCAAGTTGAGGTAGACCTAAGGGAGATGATATGGATGCTGTTTTTGATAGAAACTTATCCAATGGATTTGCTAGCCTCTTACTTCTCTCCACGAGATGGTTATAATGGATGTGTCAGGTAGCAGAATATATCTTCAGTGTGTATAAGGTTTGTTGCATCTCAGGTTCATCTTTTTTCCTAGTTAATTATTTAACTAGGTCAACTAATTCCTAAAATTCCTGAGGACCCTGTCCTGTAGAGAAGAGGTCTCTATACATGGCTGCTTCTGCTGGAGCTGGCTGTGGAAATCTGTGCCCCGAGAGTTGTGTTCAAACCCTTCAAAAATAATTTTATTTATTTCAAAGCAAGAGAGCTAAGGATCTTCTCTGCACTGGGGAGGAACATGCACTGTGTCAGGGTGGGATGGTGGCTATCGTTTAGGCAGGCCTTCTTTTGTAATGGCGGCAGCTGTGCCACAGCTTTGTCTGCTGTGTTCCTCTTCCTTGGGAAGACCTTGCAGACAGCTGTGTCATTGGAGTCTGCATCACAAACCAGGAGCTAGACCTGAAAGAATGAGACAGGAAAACTGAAGAGACGAGGACAGCTTGTGTGCCTTCTCTCCGTGCCCTGTGGGTGAAAGGTCCCTTCAATAGTAAACTGGTCTGTGGAGTTTGTTTAACTAGATTTGATTTCCTTTTAAGTCATTCTGTTTACTTACCCCTTCTGGGCCTGTATCTGCAGTTCATTTGAACAAACTTCTGTATCTCAGGTTTCCTGCACAGCTGTCCCAATTTGTCCTGAAGGTAAGAGTGGGTCTTCCTGTGCAGTGTGGGGTGTGTGTGTGTGTGTGTGTGTGTGTGTGTGTTCATAAACACAGCATGATTCTAAGGAGATCCATGTTTTGTATTAGACTGTTTGTGTGCTCTCCCCAGAGTCTTCGCAGACACTCCCTTGAGTATAATAGGACTTCAGTTTCCACACACATCATTTAGTATTCCAGAACCGACAGAAATGTTCACAAGGATGTCCAAACACATTCCTCATATTCCTCATCCATTCCCTGATGAGAAAGCACCATATACCTGTGCATATGGTGGTGAGGAACTGATCAAAACAAAAGCACATTCTGCTCCCTGAGCTTCATTATATGAGGGAAGATGGCCGCAAGGGAACCCAAACAAGTACACATCATAAGGCAGTGAGTGCTGTGGGGAAACAGAAGCATAATGAATGGATGATGAATGATGGAGGAAGGAACATCCCAAAGGGGATCTAAATGCTAAAGCCTGCCTGATGGGAACACAACATAGTGAACGTGATTAAGGCCACAGCCATATGGCTACTGGAGGAGAGCATCAAGGAAAGTACAAGGTCCTGAGATGAGAAGACAGCCCACGATAACAGGGTAGCTGGAGGTCTGACACAAGCAGCTCCAGAGGTGTAATAATTAAACCCAAAGGTTGGGTTGTATGTAGCATGTACACTGTACACCTAATAATGAAAGTTCTCTGAGTGGAATGGAGATCCTAGCAGGGCCTCTCAGGATTGCTTTGACATGACAGGACTTCAGTGTCAATAGGATAACTCTGGCCATTTGATAATCCATGTTGCTGCAAGAATGGTCATAGGAAATACACCAACATATGTAACATAAATACAGTAATATTATACCTAGGACACAATCAAGGACAGGACTGAGGAGGTCTAGCTGAGGATAATATAGGAGCAATGATCAGTTGTAGATGGATTTGGAAATAGAACTCAAGTCTCCATACTGATTTGATATGGGTGGGACAGAAAGAGCAAGAGCAGGCCCCAGGGTGATAGCAGGGGTTTGGTGTTTCCTCAACAGATAGTGAGGTCCATTATGCTACCACGGGAGGTATTGTAGGGAAATTTGTGGAGAATAAGGAAAAAATAGGCATTCTGAGCTAATTGCCCAACAATCACTTCCAGCTCCTTAGGCCTGACTGCAAGTTTGCTGGAGCTGGTATATATTCTTTGGAGACAGAAGTTTCAAGTAGCCCAGGCTAGCCTGGAACACACTATGTATCAAAGATGACCTTGAAGTCCCAACCTTCTTTCTTTTTTCTCCATCTTTATTAAATTGGGTATTTCTTATTTACATTTCAATTGTTATTCCCTTTCCCAGTTTCCAGGACAACATCCCCCTAACCCCTCCCCATCCTTTTCTATACAGGTGTTCCTCTCCCAATCCTCACCTCATTATCGCCCTACCCCCAAAATCACATTCACTGGGGGATCAGTCTTGGCAGGACCAAGGATTTCCCCTTCCACTGGTGCTCTTACTAGGATATTCATTGCTACCTATGAGGTTGGAGCCCAGGGTCAGTCCAGGTATAGTCATTGGGTAGTGGCTTTGCATTGGAAGTTCTGGTTGGTTGGCATTGTTGTTCATATGGGGTCTCAAGTCCCTTCAAGATCTTTCAGACCTTTCTCTGATTCCTTCAACAAAGGTCACTTTCTCAGTTCAGTGGTTTGCTGCTGGCATTCGCCTATGTATTTGCCATATTCTGGATGTGTCTCATAGGGAGAGATCTACATCTGGTCCCTGTCGGCCTGCACTTCTTTGCTTCATCCATCATATTTAGTTTGGTGGCTGTATATGTATGGGCCACATGTGGGGCAGGCTCTGAATGGGCGTTCCTTCTGCCTCTGTTCTAACCTTTGCCTCTCTATTCCCTGCCAAGGGTATTCTTGTTCCCCTTTAAAGAAGGAGTGAAGCATTCGCATTTTGGTCATCCTTCTTGAGGTTCATGTGTTCTGTGCATTTAAGGTAATTTGAGCATTTGGGCTAATATCCATTTATCAATGAGTTCATACCATTTGTGTTTTTCTGTGATTGGGTTACCTCACTCAGGATGATATTTTCTAGTTCCAACCATTTGCCTATCAATTTCATAAAGTCATTCTTTTTGATAGCTGAGTAGTAATCCATTCTGTAGAAGTACCATTTTTCTGTATCCATTCCTCTGTTGAAGTGCATCTGGGTTCTTTTCAGCTTCTGGCTATTATAAATAAGGCTGCTATGAACATAGTGGAGCATGTGTCTTTGTTACATGTTGGGGCATCTTTTGGGTATATGCCCAAGAGAGGTATAGCTGGGTCCTCAGGTAGTTCAATGTCCAATTTTCTGAGGAACCTCCAGATTGATTTCAAGAATGGTTGTACCAGTCTGCAATCCCACCAACAATGGAGGAGTGTTCCTCTTTCTCCACATCCTCGCCAGCACCTGCTGTCACCAGAGATTTTGATCTTAGCCATTCTCACTAGTGTGAGGTGGAATCTCAGGGTTGTTTTGCATTTCCCTTATGACTAAAGATGTTGAACATTTCTTTAGGTGTTTCTCAGCCATTCGGCATTCCTCAGCTGTGACTTCTTTGTTTAGCTCTGAACCCCGTTTTTAATAGGGTTATTTGTCTCCCTGCAGTCTAACTTCGGGAGTTCTTTGTATATTTTGGAAATAAGCCCTCTATCAGTTGTGGGATTGGTAAAGATCTTTTCCCAATCTGTTGGTTGCTGTTTTGTTATAACAACACTGTCCTTTGCCTTACAGAAGCTTTGCAATTTTATAAGATCCCACTTGTTGATTCTTGATCTTAGAGCATAAGTCATTGGTGTTCTGTTCAGGAAATTTTCTCCAGTGCCCAAGTGTTCAAGATTCTTCTCCACTAGTTCTTCAATTAGTTTGAGTGTATCTTGTTTGATGTGGAGGTCCTTGATCCACTTGGACTTAAGCTTTGTACAGGGTGATAAGCATGGATCGATCTGCATTCTTCTACATGCTGACTTCCAGTTAAAATAGCACCATTTGCAGAAAATGCTCTCTTTTTTCCAGTGGATGGTTTTAGATCCTTTGTCAAAAATCAAGTAACCATGGGTGTGAGGGTTCATTTCTGGGTCTTCGATTATTTCATTGGTCTTTATGTCTGTCTCTGTACCAATACCATACAGTTTTGATCACTATTGCTCTGTAATACTGCTTGAGTTCAGGGATAGAGATTTCCCCCGGAAGTCCTTTTATTGTTGAGGATAGTTTTAGCTAACCTGGGTTTTTTGTTATTCCAGATGAATTTGCAAATTGTTCTGTCTAATTCTTTGAAGAATTGGATTGGTATTATGATGGGGATTGCATTGAATCTGTAGATTGCTTTTGGTAAAATGGCCATTTTTATTATATTAATCCTGCCAATCCATGAGCATGGGAGATCTTTCCATCTTCTGAGATCTTCTTCAATTTCTTTCTTCAGAGGCTTGAAGTTCTTACCATACAAATATTTCACTTGCTTGGTTAAGGTCACACCGAGGTATTTTATATTATTTGGAACTATTATGAAGGGTTTCATTTCCTTAATTTCTTTCTCGGCTTGTTTATCTTTTGTGTAGAGGAAGGCTACTGATTTATTTGAGTTAATTTTATATCCAGCCACTTTGCTGAAGTTGTCTATCAGGATTAGTAGTTCTCTGGCGGAATTTTTGGGATCATTTAAATATACTATCATATCATCTGCAAATAGTGATATTTTGACTTCTTCTTTTCCAATCTGTATCCCCTTGATCTCCTTTTGTTGTCTGATTGCTCTGGCTAGAACTTCAAGAACTATATTGAATAAGTAGGGAGAGAGCGGGCAGCCTTTTCGAGTCCCTGATTTTAATAGGATTGCTTTAAGTTTCTCTCCATTTAGTTTAATATTAGCTACTGGTTTGCTGTATATGGCTTTTACAATGTTTAGCTATGGGCCTTGAATTCCTGTTCTTTCCAGGACTTTTTTCATGGAGGGGTGTTGAATTTTGTCAAATGCTTTCTAAGTTTCTAATGAAATTATCATTTCTTTTTATCTTTCAATTTGTTTATATAGTAGATTACGTTGATGGTTTTCCATATATTAAACCATCCCTGCATCCCTGGAATGAAGGCTACTTGATCATGATGGACGATTGTTTTGATGTGCTCTTGGATTCGGTTTGCAAGAATTTTATTGAGTATCTTTGTGTCGATATTCATAAGGGAAATTGGTCTGAAGTTCTCTTTCTTTGTTGGGCCTTTGTGTGGTTTAGGTATAAGAGTAATTGTGGCTTCATAGAAGGAATTCGGTAGTGCTCCATCTGTTTCAATTTTGTGGAATAGTTTGAATAGTATTGGTATGAGGTCTTCTATGAAGGTCTGATAGAATTCTGCACTGAACCCATCTAGATATGGGCTCTTTTTGGCTGGAGACTTTTAATGACTGCTTCTATTTCTTTAGGAGTTATGGGTTGTTTAAATGGTTTATTTGTTCATGATTTAACTTTGGTAACTGGTTTCTGTCTAGGAAATTGTCCATTTCCTCTGGATTTTCAGGTTTTGTTGAATATATGCTTTTGTAGTAGGATCCGATAATTTTTTTTTAATTTCCTCTTGTATGCTTATGGGCATCTCTTTCTTTAGGTTATGGAAGTTTTCTTCTATGATTTCGTTGAAGATATTTACTGGTCCTTTGATCTCGTAGTCTTCACTCTCTTCTATACCTATTATCCTTAGGTTCGATCTTCTTATTGAGTCCTGTATTTCCTGTAGGTTTTGGACCAGTAGCTTTTTCAGTTTTACATTATCTTTGACAGTTGTGTCTATGATTTCTATGGAATATTCTGCTCCTGAGATTCTTCTATCTCTTTCATTCTGTTGGTGATGCTTATATCTATGGCTCCTTGTCTCTTCCTTTGGTTTTCTATATCCAGGGTTGTCTCCCTTTGTGCTTTCTTTATTGCTTCTATTTCCATTTTTAATTCCTTCACCTGTTTGATTGTGTTTTCCTGGAATTCTTTCAGGGATTTTTGTGATTCCTCTCTATAGGCTTCTGCTTGTTTTTTTGTGATTTCCTGCATTTCTCTAAGGGAGTTCTTTATGTCTTTCTTGAAGTCCTCCACCATCATGATCAAATATGGTGTTAAATCTAGATCTTGTTTTTCTTGTGTGTTTGGATATTTAGTGTTTGCTTTGGTGGGAGAATTGGGCTCTGATGATGGCGTGTAGTCTTGGGTTCTGTTCTTGGGTTCCTGTGCTTGCCTCTTACCATCACGTTGTCTCTGGTGTTACCTTGTTCTGCCATTTCTGACAGTTGTTAGACTGTTCTATAGGCCTGTGTGTCAGAAGTGCTGTAGACCTGTTTTCCTGTTCTCTTTCAGCTAATTATGGAGACAGAGTGTTCTGCTTTCAGGCGTGTAGTCGTTCTTCTCTACTGGTCTTCAGGTGTTCCTGTGGGCATGTGTCCTGAGTCCAACAGGCAGGTCACTTGGAGCTGAAAAATTGGTCTTACCTCTGGTCACAGGCCTGAAGTCGCTCCTCAGAGTGGGGTTTCAGCTCTCCATGAGGGCAGCAACTAGAAAGCCCTGCCCCACCTTCTCTCGGGACCCTGTGCACATGGGGCCCAGATGGTGCTAGGCATTTTCCTCTAGAGTCAGAAATGTGGGCAGATAGTAATCTCCTCTGGCTTGCCAGGCATATCTGCCACTCTGAAGGTCTAGCTCTCCATCCCACGAGATTTGGGTGCAGGGAGCTCTATGACCAGGTCCCTTCAGATCCAGGCGGAGTCTGGACCTCAGCATTGATTGCCCCTATCTTACTGTTCCCAGAGGCCCTATACAGTTTCCTCTTGGGCCAGGAATGTGGGCAAGGGTGGGCAGTACTGGCAGTCTCTCCTGCTCTGCAGTCTCAGGAGTGCCCACCTGTTAGTGCAATGAGCTCTCTCTCCCATGGGGTTTGGGAGCAGGGAGCTGTGGGCCCGGATCAGCTGGGTTCAGGCCCCAGCTAGAAACGGGAAGTGCCCAGTCCCGGAGGACTTTTGCCTTTGTGTATCCTGAGTCCACCAGGCAGGTCACTTGGAGCAGAAAAGTTGATCTTACCTCTGGTCTCGGGCCTGGAGTCACTTCTCAGACCCGGGTTTCAGCTCTCCATGAGGGCAGGAACCAGAAGGGGCTGCCCCGCCTTCACCAAGTCCCAACCTTCTTACCTCTTCTTACTTAGTACTTGAATTATAGGGATCCACATGCATTTAATGAGGTATTGGGGATTGAACCCTAGGCCTCATTCATGCTGGGAAAGTCCTCTAACAACTGACCTATATCAAATTGCTTTTTTTTTTCCATTTTTTATTTTAGTTCAGTGTTTATAATTTTTTTAATAGTGGCAAAATGGTAACATAGGATTCACCGATTTACATTATTATGTGTATAAAGCAATAATGCTGCACTTACATTGTTTGTACAACAAATCACAAATCATTTGCATAATGCAAAACAGAAACTCTAAACTGATTTAAAACTCCTCCTTTCTACCCATAGCCACTCCCTGTAGCCAACATTCTATTTCCTATCCCTGTGAATTTGATTACTTTAGATACTTCAGGTAAATGGAATCTGTATTATCTGTCTGTTGGTGACTGGCTTAGTTTTTTAAACTCTGTAATGATTCTTTGTGAATTCTATATCGTGCACCCTAAACCCACTCATCTCTCCATTCCCCTCACATGTGCCCTTGCCCATGCAACACCCTCCCCAAAGAATATAAAATGGGAAAATTTTTTAATTAAAAAAAAAAACAAAAAGCCTCATCATGGTAGCTGTGTTGTGTCACAGTGTTAAACACACTACACTCTTTTGTCCATACATCTTTACATGCAGACTTACTTGCATTGAGTCATTAGTCTGGGTTGAGGTCTCTGGCTTCTGCAGTATGATAAACATGGGATGCTTACTGAGACTCCTCTAGGATATCCTGTTGTTTCCAGGATCATACAGATCCTGTGACTTCAGAACTACAGGAATCTCCCCCATCACACACCGGGAGGGCCACTGTAGTCTTCTGCCCAAGGGCACTTCATGGTCACAGCCAAGCTAGATTTCTTTCATAAGATATATATTAAGATATATATAGATATATATAGATAGATAGATATAGATATAGATATATAGATATATACATATCCAATAGCCATGCCTCCAGTCCAGTCTGATGGAGGTAATTCCTTAAATAAGGTTTTCTCATCCAAAAGGACTCTCTAGTTTGTATCTTGTGGATAAAAAAGGGAAGGAAAGAAGGAAGGGAGGAAGGGAGAGAGAGAGAGAGAGAGAGAGAGAGAGAGAGAGAGAGAAGACAAGACAGAAAAACATAGAGATTACTCAATACGAAGGTAACTAAGGCTACAGCATAGGGGAAAAACATATTGTTCAGCTTAAAGGCATCTTCAATCTCTTGCAACTTACTCTCCCTTCCTTCTTTCAGTGACTTTTTAAATCACCGACATGGGTCAGTTCTTCTCTGATACATCTAAGAGTGAAGACAATGAAGGAGATTTGGTGTCTAGCTTCAATGCCTATTTTAAAAAGAGAAATACAAAAACCAAAATTATTTCTCCGGAAACTATCCGTTTAATAGAGTTACACCTGAGCAAAGGAAACATTCTTGGAGCAAGTGATTTAATCAGTGATGCATTAAAAAATATTGAGAGTATCCCAATAAATATTGCTGTGACAGGGGAGTCAGGAGCAGGGAAATCCAGCTTCATCAATGCACTGAGAGGGATTAGACCTGAAGAGGAAGGTGCAGCTGAAGTTGGGGTAGTAGAGACAACTATGGAGAGAACTCCTTACCAACATCCCAAAATTAAAACTTTGACCTTATGGGACCTGCCTGGTATTGGAACTCAGAAATTCCCACCAAAGACTTATTTGGAGAAAGTGAAATTCGAAGAATATGATTTCTTCGTTATTGCTTCTGCCACACGTTTTACAAAACTTGAATTAGACCTCGCCAAAGCAATCAGAATTATGAAAAAGAATTACTACTTTGTGAGAACCAAGGTGGATTTTGATTTAGAAAATGAAAAGAGATCCAAACCACGTACTTTTGACAGAGAAAAGACCCTGGAGAAGATCCGAGGCTATTCTGTGAATACCTTTAGTAACAACAACATGGATGTACCACAGATTTTCTTGATCTCTAGCTATAATTTATCTGACTATGATTTTCCAGTCCTGATGGATACCCTGATTAAGGATATCCCTGCTCAAAAGCGCTACAATTTTATGCTTTCCCTGCCTGACATTACAGAAGCCGCCATTGACAGAAAGCACAAAGCTACGCAGGAGTTTGTCTGGCTAGAAGCCTTCAAAACTGGAGCTTTGGCAACTATTCCTGCACTGGGCATCCTCAGGGATGATGTGGAGAAGCTAAGGCAGAAGTTAAAGAACTACCGACAACTCTTTGGAGTAGATGATGAATCTCTGGAGTTTATGGCTAAGGATTTCCAAGTGCCTGTTGCACAACTGAAAGAAATACTTAAGTCTCCTCATTTGTTGAAGACTGACAGAGAGGAAACGTTACAAGACAAGCTATTGAAATATTTAGAGATATTTGCATCAGCTAATGGTGGGCTCCTTGCTACAGGTCTTTACTTCAGGAAAACTTATTATTTACAACTTCATTTCCTTGACACAGTGGCTGAAGATGCCAAAGTTCTCCTTCAATGGAAATATTCAAAACACTAGTTCAAATTCAACTTATCCACAGCTTCTGACTCTGACAACATCAAGTGGTCAATATCAGGAAGTCACTAAGGAAATTCCCCCTCTGATAGCTTTTCTTTACACCCAATCCACTACCACCATGGAAAAGCTGAGGATAAAAACCATGTGTCTTAATATGCCAGAACCTGACAATCCCCAATCCTTCTTCAGTTTTTAATTTCTCTCATATCATTTTCTCTTTACACTACACATACATACGTGAATACATATACACATGCATACACACGCACATGCACACACAAAAACATGCCAGTGAACATGCAAATGCATACACACAAAAGATACAATAGGTGTTTTGTAGCCATTTGCCCCTAATCAAAACATCCTAACAAAGTTTCAGGAAGCTGAGGTCTCTATGCTGAGTACATAAAACACTTGGCATGTGTGTTGGTTTGAACACATATGGCTCCATTGACTCGATTGCTTTAATGCTTCACCCATAGGTAGAGGCACTTAGAAGGTATGGCCTTGTTAGAATAATTGTTGCCATGTTGGGAGCAGTAGGTGTATTCGAGGTCTCATAGATGTTCACTTATCTATGTTTTGTAGTTATTTTCTGCTGCCTTGGAATCAAGATGTAGATCTCTTTGCTCCTGCAGACCCATATCTGCCTGCACATGGCCATGCTTCCCACCATGATGAAGATGGAATAAACCTCTGAACTGTGATCCAGCCCCAATTAAATATTTTCCTTTATAAGAGTTGCCTTTGTCATGGTGTCTCTGCACAGCAATAGAAACCCAAAGACAGGAATAGTTACCAGGGACTTGGTTATTGCCGTGATAGGCCTGACAATGTTTTCATTTGGAGGAATTTGGACTTTGGGACTTTGTGTTAGGAAAGCAGTAGAGGACTCTAAGAGCTGATTAATGGGCCACACTAGTAAGAGCATGAAAGAGTATTTATTGCCCGGGTGATGTAACATTTGAGTCCTAGATTAGGAGCTTTCAGAGGACAAGCATATTAGCATGTTGCCTAGACATCATCCTTGTATTATTTTGGTGAACAATGTGGCTGATTTCTGCACTTATCCAAAAACTCAGCCTAAAACTAAAGTGAAAAGATTTCAATTAATTGCATTGGCAGAGGAAATCTCAAAGCAGCCTAACATAGACACTGTCCTGTTGTTCATTCTTTTTGAAGATGATTTTGTTGAAACAGTATAAACTTAGAAAGGAAAAAAATGCATGGTTCAAGGATTAAAGTGGTACCAGAAATTGAAAAGGAGCTAAATTCTGTGTTCAGAAAGATAAACAGATTGAAGATATTAAAGGGAATTAAGGGAGTGGTAACCTCAGGGCAAGATCCCACCCAGATAAGCTTCTATTTTATAAAAAGGAATTAAAGAAAAGCTTAGGTCCAGCTTTTAATCTTAGAACTAAGCTGAGAAGGGCATGTAGGTCTCTTTTTGGTTTAAGGTCAGTCAGTCTATAGAGCAACTTCCAGGAGAGCAAAGTGGCAGATGCCATGAAGGAAAAACTGCTGTGGAGAAGTGGGCGTCCTGGAGACTGCCCACTGTTTTGTTCAGATGCTGCGGTACACACTGGAGTAGCACAGAGCCAGGGGCTTGATTTCAGGATTGCTGCTTGTCTTCTCATGTGTGTCACTGCTATATTCCTCACATATCTCTAGCATGACGTGATGGGGAATGAGGACGACTTCACTGCCTAGAGGCTGGTGTGATTCCTTCCTTGGTGATAGCCCAATCTACTGAGAAATTTTCCTGCAGATAAGCATGAAGATGAACATTTATGAGATAACATTATTTAGATTAACTAATGGTTTTACAGAATTCTTGGGTTGATTTAAATAGTTTAAAGAAGTTAGAGTTCTTGATAGAAAGTGTAAGGAGATGGTTTAAGTTGTTTTGCCAGAAATAAATGAAAAAGTAAAAAACGAGACTACAATATGCCCTTCCCTTGTAGGTACGTGTTTCAAAGACTTAAACATAATCAACAATACCGTTGTAATTACCTGCTGTGCCATGATTTTATCTGTTTATGAAGAATATGTTGTGGTGGTAATTGATTTTAAAGAATATGTAATTGTGCCTATGTAGCAATCTTTCTTACATAAAGAACTTTGTCTTAGGTGGTATAAAATTGCTAAGAAAAAAAAAATAAAGTTGTTAAAATCAACTCATCGCTGCTTGTTCCATACACCAAATGTATATGTGTATATATGTATATGTGTGAAGTTTGTTGGAGTCTGCTCATTGGAACTTTGCTCTATCCATCCATAAATCAATATGTATGTGTATATATGTAAAGTTGGAGTCTCCTCATATGAACTTTGCTCCAATTACTCAGTGTGTGTGTGTATGTGTGTGTGTGTGTTGTGTGAGTGCATGTGTCTGTGTGTGTGTGTGTGTGTGTGCGCGCGCGTGTGTGTGTGTGTGTGTGTGTGAAACCAGACATGTAGCATGGGTGTCCCTGCATGGAGGCCCAGAAAGGCCATTATATGAATGGAATCTCCCTCCTTAATCAAGGAATGGTACTGGGGCCAGTTGTATGGCAGTGATGTCCCTGCATGGAGGTCAAGAAAGGTCATTGTGTAAAGCTGTGAAGGTGAATGAAACCTGTATTGCCTTAAAGACTCCAAGATGTTAGAGATTCCAGAGCTGTGGGATAAGGTGATCTGCTAACAGGGAATAGAACCAGTCCAAGATGTCTTGGGCCAGCTCCAGCAAGCAGGGGGGTTGGGAGGGTGTCTTCTTTCTTGTCAGTTCTCCTTGAGGCAGCAGAGGGGGAAGAGCATAGGCAGAGGGTAATACTTCATCTTACAAGATATTTAGCAATAATATATAATAAAAATCTTACTTAGCTGAGTCTAAGTTATGTTGCTCCTGTATCTGTTCTGCTTTCTGTGATCCTCTGAGGTCAAAAACTGCAGTTACTGGCATTTAGCACTTCTTCCTCAAACAGGGAAGGATTAAGTAAATGGCCTTTGCACTGTCTCAGAAGGAACTGTGCAGCTCTAACTTTCAGCCTGCTAGTCGGAAGTCTCAGGAAGAAAAGGGGACACTTTGAAAAGTGATTATAGACTTTATTACTAAGTTGTAAAATGCTTCCTATGAAAGCTATACAAGAGGAAAAGCAAAAAGATCCTAAGCAGGGAAAGGGAAATAATTCTTCTGGCTGAAGAAATTTGTCTAGGTGGGAAAAGAAAAAAATTCTCCTCTCTTCTCTTTGTCCTCAGTATTTATACATCTTTCAGAACATGATCACATGTTTAAAAGCTCATTACAAATTCACACAAAAAAATCAAATCATAAATTGAAAAGTTTCAACAAAGAATATTTGCATGCATACCATTAGGAGTGATTATTTGACTAAACATCCATCACCTGTAACAGCTCCACAGGTGCACAGAAGGCTCAAAACCTTAACTAAGTTATTAGTGAAGTTTTGTATAGCTAAACCCAGTCAATATTTTATCTTCTGTCCTAGAATCTATAATAAATCATTAGTTCCCATTTTATGACCTTTGGTTAAAAGTTTTACAACCTCTTGGAAACTGCCATGAGTAGGAGAAAGTCTGGTTACTAAGAGCAATTAACTGGTGACACATGGAAGGCTGGTAGAGTTCTCATTGCAGTTTTGACTATCAGAAAAGAACCTAATAGCAGTCCTCCTATAAAAGAGCTTAATTATCACTTATATAATTTTAGAAATTCTTATAGGATCATCATTAAGACTTAAGCCAACTATTTGTCTATATAGCATCACTACAAAGCAGTACATCTTCATAGAATTGCTCAAAAGTGGTGGGCTAATACGTAGTTATTGTTATATATGTTTAATGATAACAGAAAAAACAGGTCAGGTGGGCACTCCTGAGGCTGCAGAGAGGAAGAGACCACCAACACTGCCCACCCCTGCCCACATCCCTGGCCCAAGAGGAAACTGTATAAGGCCTCTGGGCTCCCGTGGGGACCCCTGCCTGAGACACCGACGGAACCTGAAGGAAACAGACCGGATAAACAGTTCTCTGCACCCAAATCCCGTGGGAGGGAGAGCTAAACCTTCAGAGAGGCAGACAAGCCTGGGAAACCAGAAGAGACTGCTCTCTGCACACACATCTCGGACGCCAGAGGAAAACACCAAAGGCCATCTGGAACCCTGGTGCACTGAAGCTCCCAGAAGGGGCGGCGCAGATCTTCCTGGTTGCTGCCGCCACAGAGAGCCCGTGGGCAGCACCCCGCGAGCGAACTTGAGCCTCGGGACCACAGGTAAGACCAACTTTTCTGCTGCAAGAAAGCTGCCTGGTGAACTCAAGACACAGGCCCACAGGAACAGCTGAAGACCTGTAGATAGGAAAAACTACACGCCCGAAAGCAGAACACTCTGTCCCCATAACTGGCTGAAAGAAAACAGTAAAACAGGTCTACAGCACTCCTGACACACAGGCTTATAGGACAGTCTAGCCACTGTCAGAAATAGCAGAACAAAGTAACACTAGAGATAATCTGATGGCGAGAGGCAAGCACAGGAACCCAAGCAACAGAAATCAAGACTACATGGCATTCTCCCACCAAAACAAACATGGAATGTCCAAACACACCAGAAAAGCAAGATCTAGTTTCAAAATCATATTTGATCATGATGCTGGAGGACTTCAAGAAAGACGTGAAGAACTCCCTTAGAGAAACACAGGAAAACATTAATAAACAAGTAGAAGCCTACAGAGAGGAATCGCAAAAATGCCTGAAAGAATTCCAGGAAAACATAAATAAACAAGTAGAAGCCCATAGAGAGGAGACACAAAAATCCCTGAAAGAATATCAGGAAATCATAAATAAACAAGTAGAAGCCCATAGAGAGGAGTCACAAAAATCCCTGAAAGAATTCCAGGAAAACACAATCAAACAGTTGAAGGAATTAAAAATGGAAATAGAAGCAATCAAGAAAGAACACATGGAAACAACCCTGGATATAGAAAACCAAAAGAAGAGACAAGGAGCTGTAGATAAAAGCTTCACCAACAGAATACAAGAGATGGAAGAGAGAATCTCAGGAGCAGAAGATTACATAGAAATCATTGACTCAACTGTCAAAGATAATGTAAAGCTGAAAAAGCTACTGGTCCAAAACATACAGGAAATCCAGGACTCAATGAGAAGACCAAACCTAAGGATAATAGGTATAGAAGAGAGTGAAGACTCCCAGCTCAAAGGACCAGTAAATATCTTCAACAAAATCATAGAAGAAAACTTCCCTAACCTAAAAAAAGAGATACCCATAGGCATACAAGAAGCCTACAGAACTCCAAATAGATTGGACCAGAAAAGAAACACCTCCCGTCACATAATAGTCAAAACACCAAACGCACAAAATAAAGAAAGAATATTAAAAGCAGTAAGGGAAAAAGGTCAAGTAACATATAAAGGCAGACGTATCAGAATCACACCAGACTTTTCGCCAGAAACTATGAAGGCCAGAAGATCCTGGACCGATGTCATACAGACCCTAAGAGAACACAAATGCCAGCCCAGGTTACTGTATCCTGCAAAACTCTCAATTAACATAGATGGAGAAACCAAGATATTCCATGACAAAACCAAATTTACACAATATCTTTCTACAAATCCGACACTACAAAGGATAATAAATGGTAAAGCCCAACATAAGGAGGCAAGCTATACCCTAGAAGAAGCAAGAAACTAATCGTCTTGGCAACAAAACAAAGAGAATGAAAGCACACAAACATAACCTCACATCCAAATATGAATATAACAGGAAGCAATAATCACTATTCCTTAATATCTCTCAACATCAATAGCCTCAACTCCCCAATAAAAAGACATAGATTAACAAACTGGCTACGCAACGAGGACCCTGCATTCTGCTGCCTACAGGAAACACACCTCAGAGACAAAGACAGACACTACCTCAGAGTGAAAGGCTGGAAAACAACTTTCCAAGCAAATGGTCAGAAGAAGCAAGCTGGAGTAGCCATTCTAATATCAAATAAAATCAATTTTCAACTAAAAGTCATCAAAAAAGATAAGGAAAGACACTTCATATTCATCAAAGGAAAAATCCACCAAGATGAACTCTCAATCCTAAATATCTATGCCCCAAATACAAGGGCACCTACATACGTAAAAGAAACCTTACTAAAGCTCAAAACACACATTGCACCTCACACAATAATAGTGGGAGATTTCAACACCCCACTCTCATCAATGGACAGATCATGGAAACAGAAATTAAACAGAGATGTAGACAGACTAAGAGAAGTCATGAGCCAAATGGACTTAACGGATATTTATAGAACATTCTATCCTAAAGCAAAAGGATATACCTTCTTCTCAGCTCCTCATGGTACTTTCTCCAAAATTGACCATATAATTGGTCAAAAAACGGGCCTCAACAGGTACAGAAAGATAGAAATAATCCCATGCGTGCTATCAGACCACCACGGCCTAAAACTGGTCTTCAATAACAATCAAGGAAGAATGCCCACATATACTTGGAAATTGAACAATGCTCTACTCAATGATAACCTGGTCAAGGAAGAAATAAAGAAAGAAATTAAAAACTTTTTAGAATTTAATGAAAATGAAGGTACAACATACCCAAACTTATGGGACACAATGAAAGCTGTGCTAAGAGGAAAACTCATAGCACTGAGTGCCTGCAGAAAGAAACAGGAAAGAGCATATGTCAGCAGCTGGACAGCACACCTAAAAGCTCTAGAACAAAAAGGAGCAAATACCCCCAGGAGGAGTAGAAGGCAGGAAATAATCAAACTCAGAGCGGGAATCAACCAAGTTGAAACAAAAAGGACCATAGAAAGAATCAACAGAACCAAAAGTTGGTTCTTTGAGAAAATCAACAAGATAGATAAACCCTTAGCCAGACTAACGAGAGGACACAGAGAGTGCGTCCAAATTAACAAAATCAGAAATGAAAAGGGAGACATAACTACAGATTCAGAGGAAATTCAAAAAATAATCAGATCTTACTATAAAAAACTATATTCAACAAAACTTGAAAACCTTCAGGAAATGGAAAATTTCCTAGACAGATACCAGGTACCGAAGTTAAATCAGGAACAGATAAACCAGTTAAACAACCCCATAACTCCTAAGGAAATAGAAGCAGTCATTAAAGGTCTCCCAACGAAAAGAGCCCAGGTCCAGATGGGTTTAGTGCAGAATTCTATCAAACCTTCATAGAAGACCTCATACCAATATTATCCAAACTATTCCACAAAACTGAAACAGATGGATCACTACCGAATACCTTCTACGAAGCCACAATTACTCTTATACCTAAACCACACAAAGACATAACAAAGAAAGAGAACTTCAGACCAATTTCCCTTATGAATATCGACGCAAAAATACTCAATAAAATTCTGGCAAACCGAATCCAAGAGCACATCAAAACAATCATCCACCATGATCAAGTAGGCTTCATCCCAGGCATGCAGGGATGGTTTAATATACGGAAAACCATCAACGTGATCCATTATATAAACAAACTGAAAGAACAAAACCACGTGATCATTTCATTAGATGCTGAGAAAGCATTTGACAAAATTCAACACCCCTTCATGATAAAAGTCCTGGAAAGAATAGGAATTCAAGGCCCATACCTAAACATATTAAAAGCCATATACAGCTAACCAGTTGCTAACATTAAACTAAATGGAGAGAAACTTGAAACAATCCCACTAAAATCAGGGACTAGACAAGGCTGCCCACTCTCTCCCTACTTATTCAATATAGTTCTTGAAGTTCTAGCCAGAGCAATCAGACAACAAAAGGAAGTCAAGGGGATACAGATCGGAAAAGAAGAAGTCAAAATATCACTATTTGCAGATGATATGATAGTATATTTAAGTGATCCCAAAAGTTCCACCAGAGAACTACTAAAGTTGATAAACAACTTCAGCAAAGTGGCTGGGTATAAAATTAACTCAAATAAATCAGTAGCCTTCCTCTACTTAAAGGATAAACTGACTGAGAAAGAAATTAGGGAAACGACACCCTTCATAATAGACCCAAATAATATAAAGTACCTCGGTGTGACTTTAACCAAGCAAGTAAAAGATCTGTACAATAAGAACTTCAAGACACTGAAGAAAGAAATTGAAGAAGACCTCAGAAGATGGAAAGATCTCCCATGCTCATGGATTGGCAGGATTAATATAGTAAAAATGGCCATTTTACCAAAAGCAATCTACAGATTCAATGCAATCCCCATCAAAATACCAATCCAATTCTTCAAAGAGTTGCAAATTCATCTGGAATAACAAAAAACCCAGGATAGCTAAAGCTATCCTCAACAATAAAAGGACTTCAGGGGGAATCACTATCCCTGAACTCAAGCAGTATTACAGAGCAATAGTGATTTAAAAAAAACTGCATGGCATTGGTACAGAGACAGACAGATAGACCAATGGAATAGAATTGAAGACCCAGAAATGAACCCACACACCTATGGTCACTTGATTTTTGACAAAGGAGCCAAAACCATCCAATGGAAAAAAGATAGCATTTTCAGCAAATGGTGCTGGTTCAACTGGAGGTCAACATGTAGAAGAATGCAGATCGATCCATGCTTATCACCCTGTACAAAGCTTAAGTCCAAGTGGATCAAGGACCTCCACATCAAACCAGACACACTCAAACTAATAGAAGAAAAACTAGGGAAGCATCTGGAACACATGGGCACTGGAAAAAATTTCCTAAACAAAACACCAATGGCTTACGCTCTAAGATCAAGAATCGACAAATGGGATCTCATAAAACTGCAAAGCTTCTGTAAGGCAAAGGGCACTGTGGTTAGGACAAAACTGCAACCAACAGATTGGGAAAAGATCTTTACCAATCCTACAACAGATAGAGGCCTTATATCCAAAATATACAAAGAACTCAAGAAGTTAGACCGCAGGGAAACAAATAACCCTATTTAAAAATGGGGTTCAGAGCTAAACAAAGAATTCACAGCTGAGGAATGCCGAATGGCTGAGAAACACCTAAAGAAATGTTCAACATCTTTAGTCATAAGGGAAATGCAAATCAAAACAACCCTGAGATTTCACCTCACACCAGTGAGAATGGTTAAGATCAAAAACTCAGGTGACAGCAGATGCTGGCGAGGATGCGGAGAAAGAGGAACACTCCTCCATTGTTGGTGGGATTGCAGACTGGTACAACCATTCTGGAAATCAGTCTGGAGGTTCCTCAGGAAATTGGACATTGAACTGCCTGAGGATCCAGCTATACCTCTCTTGGGCATATACCCAAAAGATGCCCCAACATATAAAAAAGACACGTTCTCCACTATGTTCATTGCAGCCTTATTTATAATAGCCAGAAGCTGGAAAGAACCCAGATGCCCTTCAACAGAGGAATGGATACAGAAAATGTGGTACATCTACACAATGGAATATTACTCAGCTATCAAAACAACGACTTTTTATGAAATTCGTAGGCAAATGGTTTGAACTGGAAAATATCATCCTGAGTGAGCTAACCCAATCACAGAAAGACATACATGGTATGCACTCATTGATAAGTGGCTATTAGCCCAAATGCTTGAATTACCCTAGATGCCTAGAACAAATGAAACTCAAGACGGATGATCAAAATGTGAATGCTTCACTCCCTTCTTTAAAAAGGGGAACAAGAATACCCTTGGCAGGGAAAAGAGAGGCAAAGATTAAAACAGAGACTGAAGGAACACCCATTCAGAGCCTGCCCCACATGTGGCCCATACATATACAGCCACCCAATTAGACAAGATGGATGAAGCAAAGAAGTGCAGACCGACAGGAGTCGGATGTAGATCGCTCCTGAGAGACACAGCCAGAATACAGCAAATACAGAGGCGAATGCCAGCAGCAAACCACTGAACTGAGAATAGGACCCCTGTTGAAGGAATCAGAGAAAGAACTGGAAGAACTTGAAGGGGCTCGAGACCCCATATGTACAACAATGCCAAGCAACCAGAGCTTCCAGGGACTAAGCCACTGCCTAAAGATTATACATGGACTGACCCTGGACTCTGACCTCATAGGTAGCAATGAATATCCTAGTAAAAGCACCAGTGGAAGGAGAAGCCCTGGGTCCTGCTAAGACTGAACCCCCAGTGAACTAGACTGTTGGGGGGAGGGTGGGGAGGGGAACACCCACAGAGAAGGGGAGGGGGAGGGATTAGGGGGATGTTTGCCCGGAAACCGGGAAAGGGAATAACACTCGAAATGTATATAAGAAATACTCAAGTTAATAAAAAAAAATGATAACAGAAAAAGCATATTAATACCAGGAATCTTTCCTAAAAAAGGAATTCTCTTACAGCCTTGTCTTCACAGAGCAAATCCGTTGCAGGTTATATTATAATCTGAGGCAGATCATCTCTGGAAGATCACCTGCTACTTATTAGCTAGTCCTAGTATGGCTCCTGACACTATTAACAGGGAATGGAATCAGTCCAAGAGAAAGAAATATGTTCCAGTCAACAAAGCTGAAAGAAGTTGGAGATCAGAAGAGAAGAAGAAGTTAGAGATTGCCCAGCTGGGTTTTACTCTTGCTTTAGTCCAATATTTCCTTACTCTCTTGCCTTTCCTCCATTTAAAATGGTAATATATGTGATCAGTTCTTTTTATTTTGATTGGGTTGTAAATGACCCCGTGGTGCCAAAGCTGGTCTTTGATAGCAAAGGTTAGGCAGTGAAGGAAACCTGTGAACACAGAAAACTGGTGAATATATAAGAGCAAAAGAGTGCTACGTCCACCCTTTAGGAGATTGCATGAAATCTCATACGAGACTTTGAATGTTAAACTTTAACTGTTCAGAAATTGCACTGAACTTTAGACATTTAAACATTGTTTCCCCAGTGTAGGGGAATGCCAGGGTGTTGAAGCAGGAGTGGGTGGGTGGGACCCATCTTCATAGAAGCAAGGGGATTAGAGGGGGATTTGAGGGAGGAGGGGAGAGAGGGCAAAGGGCATAACATTTGAAATGTAAATACATAAAATATCCAATAAAAATAAATAAACAAATTCTCAGCTTACAAAATGACCACACAATAAACTCAGAGCCAATTGATAGTGATAGGAGCTGCCCACCGAAATTACACAAGTTGTCCTAGTCAGTCTATTCTTTCTATGATAACCATGGCTACCTGTGGCTATATAAAGTCATGTGGATAAGATTCATCCCCTTCTCCATCCATTTTTTCTCATCCTCCTCTTCCTCCTCTGTCTCCCTGTCTCTGAAACTCTTAGTTCAGCCTTCTTTTTCCCTGTCCAATTACTGGCTTCTTGTGTTTAATATGTAAACCAACTAGGCGAAAATTCTGCAACAGACACCTGCCTTTAATGCAAATCTTGAGTCAGGAAGATGTACCTTTAATGTGGGCCATAGTTTCTGCTGGAAGTCTATATAGAGACACAGAAGAAGGAGGCTTGTGCTCGTTGTTTCCTTGCCCTCCCTCACTGTGCTATCCATCACTGGCATTGGACCCTACTTCTTTTGTATACCAGCACATATAGAAGTCCCACCCAGCCTTCTGAAACTGAGCAACTACTAGATTCTTCGACTTTCCAGTCAGTATAGCCATTGTTGGATTAACTGGACTGCAACCTGTAGATCATTCCAATAAATCCCTGAGTTTGGGTTTGATAAGCTATATCTTCTTGAATGAGCATTACACCCTCACTCCTACATCCAGCAATTCCAGTTAAAACTCCTTATGCATGCATGAAATAGAAAGGGTCAGTTCAGTGTTTTCAGACATCACCATTTTGTGATTCCTTCCTCCACTCCATCCTCCTCTGCCCTGTCCTTCCACACTCCTCCCTTCTTAATCTCATCCCCATTACACACCTCTCCCTATTATGTCACATCCTACATGTTCCAGTAACTCCTGAGGTATTACGATTCTCTGGATGAACAAAATCGAAGGGATGAACACGTATATTATACATAATATGTAATAATAATTTATTAAGACAGTTTACATTGAAGTAATATCAACAGCTGAATCCTAGCTAAGATGCCAAAACCTGCTGGTTCCTCCATTCTTTAGGTAAGGTGCCTCAGTACTTAGAATAACTAGGCAGGCCAACAACCATATATTTGCTTAGCCTACAAGGGGGGTTACCTAAGAAGTCACAAACTGGCACACAAAAAAAGCTGGAAGCTTCCTGGAGAGTCACTGATCCAGAGACCAGGATAGATTTCCAGAAATCCCTGTTCTGATGTCAGTGATGGAGCCAGCATTCATGACAGGGTAAATCGGCCTGCGGTTAAGAGGGAAGACCAAGCCAGCACAAGGTAAGTGATCATCCCTGCCTCACCCTTTGCATCTGGGAGGGTCTTCCAGCAGACTCAAGGGAGTCAGGACACTTCTTCAGATGAGGCTCCCGACAAGTGATTCTAATCTGTGGCTAGTTGACATTAAAATCAACCACAAGATCTTCCTTTAAGATCTCTCTTCCCTTTCTACAGTGACCCCTTTCTACTTTCATGGTTTCTCTGCTTATTCCAAGTGAATGACACAAATCTAAAGATTCAATCTCATTCAGTGAAAAAGAACATGTGTTTGTCTTTCTGGCTCTGGGATACAGCAATCTTTGTGTTTACCAGATCTGACCATTTACCTGAAATTTTTGTGATTTTATTCTTCTTCAGAGATGAATAGAATTCTACTGTGTGTGTGTGTGTGTGTGTGTGTGTGTGTGTGTGAGTGTGTGTGATGTTTTCATTGCCCATTCTTTAGTTGATGGGCATTCAGACTGCTTCCATATTCAGCAATTGGGAGTAGAGTTGGAACGGACATGAATGAGCAGGTATCTGTATGGTAAAATATAGAGTCCTTGGGATATATGCCTAGGGTTGATATAGCTGGATATATAGTGTATCAGGTCATAATTGTTGTTTTATTTTTTCTTCAGAAGCATCGACAGTGATTTCCAGAAAGACTGCAACAGTTTGTACATACTCCAACCATGAATAAAAATTTCTATTATCCTACATACTGGCCAGAGCTTATTAATATTTGTTTTCTTTCTCTTTTCCCCTTTTTTCTGAAAATAGATTTTCTTTTTCTCACACTTTATATCCTGGTAACAGATTCCCTCCCTCAACTCCTCACAATTCCACCTCTTTTCATATCCCATTCAGATTCAATCCCTTTCTATATCTCACTAAAAAACAGACTTCTAACAGGTAACAATATAACATATATTATATAATTTATCATAGATCATATAACAATAAACATCTAACATGTGTAGTAATGTATAATATACAATATAAATTAGTATATAATATAATGGTATGAAAACTAATATATTGAAATTGGACAAAACACACAAAAAGAGGAAAAAAGCAAGAGATAGCACAAAAAAACAGTGTTCCTCTCATTCCCATACTCAAGAATCCCACAAAAAAGCCGGAAGCCATAAGGTGCACATAAAGGACATGGTGTTGATGTGTGCAGGCCCTATGCATGCTGCCTGTGTCTGTGAGATCATATAATGTATCCATCCTGTTAATTTGGGGGGTCTAGTTCCTTGGCATTCTCCATCCATTTTGTCTCCTATATTCTTTTTCCCACTATACTGAATGATACCCAGAGTCCTGAGGGGAGACATTTAATGGAGACACAACATTTAAAACTGGATGTCCCAGACAGATAGACCAGTGGAATAGAACTGAAGACCCAGAAATGAACCCACACATCTATGGTCACTTGATTTTTGACAAAGGAGCCAAAACCATCCAATGGAAAAAAGATAGCATTTTCAGAAAATGGTGCTGGTTCAACTGGAGGTCAGCATGTAGAAGAATGCAGATCGATCCATGCTTATCACCCTGTACAAAGCTTAAGTCCAAGTGGATCAAAGACCTCCACATCAAAGCAGATACACGCAAACTAATAGAAGAAAAGGTGGTGAAGCATCTCAAACACATGGGCACTGGAGAAAATTTCCTAAACAAAACAATGGCCTATGCTCTAAGATCAAGAATCAACAAATGGGATCTCATAAAACTGCAAAGCTTCCGTAAGGCAAAGGAAACTGTTGTTAGGACAAAACTGCAACCAACAGATTGGGAAAAGATCTTTACCAATCCTATATCTGATAGAGGGCTTATATCTAAAATATACAAAGAACTCAAGAAGGAGACAAATAACCCTATTAAAAAATGGGGTTCAGAGCTAAACAAAGAATTCACAGCTGAGGAATGCCGAATGGCTGAGAAGCACCTAAAGAAATGTTCAACATCTTTAGTCATAAGGGAAATGCAAATCAAAACAACCCTGAGATTCCTCCTCACACCAGTCAGAATGACTAAGATCAAAAACTCTGGCGAAAACAGATGCTGGCGAGGATGTGGAGAAAGAGGAACACTCCTCCATTGCTGGTGGGATTGCAGACTGGTACAACCATTCTGGAAATCAGTCTGGAGATTCCTCAGAAAATTGGACATTGAACTACCTGAGGACCCAGCTATACCTCTCTTGTGCATATACCCAAAAGATGCCCCAACATATAACAAAGACACATACTCCACTATGTTAATAGCAACCTTATTTATAATAGCCAGAAGCTGGAAAGAACCCAGATGCCCTTCAACAGAGGAATGGATACAGAAAATGTGGTACATCTACACAATGGAATATTATTCAGCTATCAAAAACAATGACTCTGGGTTGGGGATTTAGCTCAGTGGTAGAGCGCTTGCCTAGCAAGCGCAAGGCCCTGGGTTCGGTCCCCAGCTCTGAAAAAAAAGAAAAAAGAAAAAATAATGACTTTATGAAATTCATAGGTAAATGGATGGAACTGGAAAATATCATTCTGAGTGAGGTAAGCCAATCACAGAAAAACACACATAGTATGCACTCATTGATAAGTGGCTATTAGCCCAAATGCTCGAATTACCCTAGATGCACAGAACACATGAAACTCAAGAAGGATGACCAAAATGTGAATGCTTCACTCCTTTAAAAGGGGAACAAGAAAACCCTTGGCAGGGAATAGGGAGGCAAAGTTTAGAACAGAGGCAGAAGGAACACCCATTCAGAGCCTGCCCCACATGTGGCCCATACATATACAGCCACCCAATTAGACAAGATGGATGAAGCAAAGAAGTGCAGGCTGACAGGAACCGGATGTAGATCTCTCCTGAGAGACACACCCAGAATACAGCAAATACATAGGCGAATGCCAGCAGCAATCCACTGAACTGAGATCAGGACCCCCGTTGAAGAAATCAGAGAAAGGTCTGGAAGAGCTTGAAGGGGTTCAAGACCTCATATGAACAACAATGCCAAGCAACCAGAGCTTCCAGGGACTAAGTCACTACCTAAAGACTATACATGGACTGACCCTGGACTCTGACCTCATAGGTAGCAATGAATAGCCTAGTAAGAGCACCAGTGGAAGGGGAAGCCCCTGGTCCTGCCAAGACTGAACCCCCAGTGAACTTGATTGTTGGGGGGAGGGTGGTAATGGGGGAAGTATGGGGAGGGAAAGCCCATTTAGAAGGAGAGGGGAAGGTGTTAGGGGGATGTTGGCCTGGAAACTGGGAAGGGGAATAATAATCGAAATGTAAATAAGAAATACTCAAGTTAATAAAGAAAAAAAACTGGATGTCCCAAGGTTTTTACTTTCTGCATAATTCTGTCTGTGGGTCTCTATGCCCATCTCCTTCAGACGGAAACTTCTTTAATGATGGCTGAGCAAGGCAGTGACCCATGTGTTCAGAAAAATGTCCTTAGGACATTTTATTCTAAAAAAAAAATGCAGAATGGAAAACAAGTATAAGAGACAGAAGGGATAAAGAACACCAAGGAACTAGACTCTCCAAATTAACAGGAAGAATACATTATATGAACTCACAGAAACAAGCAGCATGCCTTCCTCAAGTTCTTTTGTTTTTGTGGGGGGGGTGTCCAGATTTCCCCCGTTATTGATTCATTCTACTTTCAGGTCTTGAATGTTTTATTCATTTTATCCTATGCTTTTTTTATGTTTTTATAATATTTTAAGGAATTTATTTAGTTCCTCTTTGAGAACCTCTATCATGTTCTTAAAGGCTATTTTAAAGTCTTGTTCTTGTGCTGCAGGTTATATTACAGTGCGCAGGAACTCTTCTGGTAGAGTTGCTGGAATCAGAGACACACAGTTCGTTGAAGTAGGAATTGCTAGCTTCTTTACTAACTCCTTTGTGTCATGTGCTATTTCTCTAGATGCTGTCTTGTAAAAAGACTTGTGATATTTTGCTGAACACACATGCTTCAAAGAGCATGTGAAGTTTGGGCAGGATATAATTGGACTCCCACAAACAATGAGAGGGTGCCATTGCATCACTACACTGGGCAATGCTTCACTTCTTCACTGTTCCTCATTGATGGTTGCTGGTCTTCGCTGACGTTCATTTGTCTTCACTGATCTTCACAGAGAGAAACACGCCAAAGTCCTTCTCCTGGTATTCTAGATGATTCTGAATGTTTCTGCGGACTCCTGCCAATTTGGCAGAGCCGTTTTGTTTCTCCTGGATCATGCCACTGCTTCTGATTCATGTTCGTTGTTGCTATGGACTGCTGGTATACCGATCGTGCTTTGATCTTTGGTTTCTGTTGCCCTTTCTAGCACTTAGGAGAGTGTGGTGGCTATTTGTTGCCTTGTAGGAAATTCCTTGGTGTCCCTAGGTGTAGCCACTAAGGGTTTCTGGGTATTGGGTACTGACACTTAGTAATGGGAATGTGCTGGGAGGGCACTAAGGGGGTTCAAATAAGGCAGGAAAGCAGAGTGTTCTACCAGGATCTCGTCCAGGAATAGGGACATAGGAGGAGAGGCTAAAGCAGGTGGTTGGCAATAGATCTGTGGATAAAACTCAGGGATTTATTTGGGGGAAATGAAGGAGGTGTAATAATCTACAGTTAGCCTACCTGCTGCCCTAGCTGGAGGAATCTGAGACGTCCCAGGAATTCCCTGCTAGAATTGGGGCTTGAGATAAAGCAATGCATGGGAGGAGAAAAGTTTGGAAAGGAATATCTATGTGATCCATTGGAGATGAGGGCAGGGGTACATAGGAGGCCTCAGAAGTTGGTGGGCTACAAACCTGGGCATGAGACATGGGGGTTGGATTTAGAGGAGAAAGGAGGTAGGTGAAAATCTGCAGATTGCCTATCTGTTTTCATGGCAAGAGTGGCCTGACGGTTCCTAGAGAGTGCCTGCTGGCATTGGGGGTTTGGATAAAGAAGTAGGTTAGAAAAGATACTAAGGATGGGAAGTTCTCTGTGGTCCTTTGGAGATGGGGGCATGTGGCAAAGAAGGATGCCTCAGCAGATAGTCTGATGCACACCTGGTCATGAGACTATTGGATTTAGAGGACATAGGGGAAAGAGAAAGATCTGCACTTAGCCTCCCAGGCCAAAGTCTTGATTATTTTCTTTTTTTTTTTTTTTTTCCATCTTTATTAACTTGAGAATTTCTTATTTACATTTTGGTTGTTATTTCCTTTCCTGATTTGTGGACCGACATCCCCCTAATCCCTCCCCCTCCCCTTCTCTATCGGTGTTCCCCTCGCCATCCTCCCCCCATTACCGCCCTCCTGCCAACAATCAAGTTCACTGGGGGTTCAGTCTTGGCAGGACCAACGGCTTCCCCTTCCACTGGTGCTCTTACTAGGATATTCATTGCTACCCATGCAGTTGGAGTCCAGGGTCAGTTCATGTATAGTCATTGGGTAGTGGCTTACTCCCTGGAAGCTCTGGTTGCTTGGCATTGTTGTTCATATGGGGTCTCAAGCCCCTTCAAGCTCTTCCAGTCCTTTCTAAGATTCCTTCGATGGGGGTCCCGTTCTCAGTTCAGTGGTTTGCTGCTGGCATTCGCCTATGTATTTGCTGTATTCTGGCTGTGTCTCTCAGGAGAGATCTACATCCAGTTCCTGTCAGCCAGCACTTCTTTGCTTCATCCATCTTATCTAGTTTGGTGGCTGTATATGTATGGGCCACATGTGGGGCAGGCTTTGAATGGGTATTCCTTCTACCTCGGTTCTAAACATTGCCTCCCTATTCCCTCCCAAGGGTATTCTTGTTCCCCTTATAAAAAGGAGTGAAACATTCGCATTTTGGTCATCCTTCTTGAGTTTCATGTGTTCTGTGCATCTAGGGTAATTCAAGTATTTGGGCTTATCAATCAGTGCATACCATGTGTGTTTTTCTGTGATTGGGTTACCTCACTCAGGATGATATTTTCCAGTTCCAACCATTTGTCTGTGAATTTCATAAAGTCATTGTTTTTCATAGCTGAGTAATATTCCATTGTGTAAATGTACCACATTTTCTGTATCCATTCCTCTGTTGAAGGGCATCTGGATTCTTTCCAGCTTCTGGCTACTATAAATAAGGCTGTGATGAACATAGTGGAGCACATGTCTTTGTTATATGTTGGGGCATCTTTTGGGTGTATGCCCAAGAGAGCTATAGCTGGGTCCTCAGGCAGTTCAATGTCCAATTTTCTGAAGAACCTCCAGACTGATTTCCAGAATGGTTGTACCAGTCTGCAACCCCACCAACAATGGAGGAGTGTTCCTCTTTCTCCGCATCCTCGCCAGCATTTGCTGTCACCTGAGTTTTTGATCTTAACCATTCTCACTGGTGTGAGGTAAAATCTCAGGGTTGTTTTGATTTGCATTTCCCTTATGACTAAAGATGTTGAACATTTCTTTAGGTGTTTCTCAGCCATTCGGCACTCCTCAGCTATGAATTCTTTGTTTAGCTCTGAATTCCATTTTTTAATAGGGTTATTTCTCTCTCTGCAGTCTAACTTCTTGAGTTCTTTGTATATTTTGGATATAAGGCCTCTATCTGTTGTAGGATTGGTAAAGATCTTTTCCCAATCTGTTGGTTGTTGTTTTGTCCTAACCACAGTGTCCTTTGCCTTACATAAGCTTTGCAGTTTTATGAGATCCCATTTGTTGATTCTTGATCTTAGAGCATAAGCCATTGGTGTTTTGTTCAGGAAATTTTCTCCAGTGCCCATGTGTTTGAGATGCTTCCCCAATTTTTCTTCTATTAGTTTGAGTGTATCTGGTTTGATGTGGAGGTCCTTGATCCACCTGGACTTAAGTTTGTATAGGGTGATAAGAATGGATCGATCTGCATTCTTCTACATGCTGACCTCCAGTTGAACCAGCACCATTTGCTGAAAATGCTATCTTTTTTCCATTGGATGGTTTTGGCTCCTTTATCAAAAATCAAGTGACCATAGGTGTGTGGGTTCATTTCTGTGTCTTCAATTCTATTCCACTGGTCTATCTGTCTGTCTCTGTACCAATACCATGCAGTTTTTATCACTATTGCTCTGTAATACTGCTTGAGTTCAGGGATACTGATTCCCCCAGAAGTCCTTTTATTGTTGAGGATAGTTTTAGCTATCCTGGGTCTTTTGTTATTCCAGATGAATTTGCAAATTGTTCTGTCTAACTCTCTGAAGAATTGGATTGGTATTTTGATGGGGATTACATTGAATCTGCAGATCGCTTTTGGTAAAATGGCCATTTTTAGTATATTAATCCTGCCAATCCATGAGCATGGAAGATCTTTCCATCTTTTGAGGACTTCTTCAATTTCTTTCTTCAGAGACTTGAAGTTATAATCATATAAATCTTTTAATTGCTTGGTTAAAGTCACACTAAGGTATTTTATATTATTTAGGACTATTATGAAGGGTGTCATTTCCCTAATTTCTTTCTCCACTTGTTTCTCTTTTGTGTAGAGGAAGGCTACTGATTTATTTGAGTTAATTTTATACTCAGCCACTTTGCTGAAGGTGTTTATCAGGGTTAGTAGTTCTCTGGTGGAACTTTTGGGATTGCTTAAATATACTATCATATCATCTGCAAATAGTGATATTTTGACTTCTTCTTTTCCAATCTGTATCCCCTTGATCTCCTTTTGTTGTCTGATTGCTCTGGCTAGAACTTCAAGAACTATATTGAATAAGTAGGGAGAGAGTGGGCAGCCTTGTCGAGTCCCTGATTTTAGTGGGATTGCTTCAAGTTTCTCTCCATTTAGTTTAATGTTCGCTACTGGTTTGCTGTATATGGCTTTTATTATATTTAGGTATGGGCCTTGAATTCCTATTCTTTCCAGGATTTTATCATGAAAGGGTGTTGAATTTTGTCAAATGCTTTCTCAGCATCTAATGAAATGATCATGTGATTTTGTTCTTACCATCCCTGCCCGCCTGGGATCATGGTGGATGATTGTTTTGATATGCTCTTTGATTGGTTTTGCCAGAATTTTACTGAGTATTTTTGCTTCGATATTCATAAGGGAAATTGGTCTGAAGTTCTCTTTCTTTCTTGGGTCTTTGTGTGGTTTAGGTATAAGAGTAATTGTGGCTTCATAGAAGGAATTCGGTAGTGCTCTATCTGTTTCAATTTTCTTGAATAGTTTGGATAGTATTGGTATGAGGTCTTCTATGAAGGTCTGATAGAATTCTGCACTGAACCCATCTGGACCTGGGCTCTTTTTGGTTGGGAGACCTTAAATGACTGCTTCTATTTCGTTAGAAGTTATGGGGTTGTTTAAATGGTTTATCTGTTCCTGATTTAACTTCAGTACCTGGCATCTGTCTAGGAAATTGTCCATTTCCTGCAGATTTTCAAGTTTTGTTGAATATAGGCTTTTGTAGTAGGATCTGGTGATTTTTTAATTTCCTCTGATTCTGTAGTTATGTCTCCCTTTTCATTTCTGATTTTGTTAATTCAGACACACTCTCTGTGTCCTCTCATTAGTCTGGCTAAGGGTTTATCTATCTTGTTGATTTTCTCAAAGAACCAACTTTTGGTTCTGTTGATTCTTTGTATGGTTGTTTTTGTTTTTTCTTGTTAGATTTCAGCTCTGAGTTTGATTATTTCCTGCCTTCTACTCCTCCTGGGTGTATTTGCTTCTTTTTGTTCTATAGCTTTTAGGTGTGCTGTCAAGCTGCTGACATATGCTCTCTCCTGTTTCTTTCTGCAGGCACTCAGAGCTATGAGTTTTCCTCTTAGCACAGCTTGCATTGTGTCCCATGTTTGGCTATGTTGTACCTTCATTTTCATTAAATTCTAAAAAGTCTTTAATTTCTTTCTTTATTTCTTCCTTGACCAGGTTATCATTGAGTAGAGCATTGCTCAACTTCCATGTATATGTGGGCGTTCTTCCCTTATTGTTGTTGAAGACCACCTTTAGACCATGGTGGTCTGATAGGACACATGGGATTATTTATCTCTTTCTGTATCTGTTGAGGCCTGTTTTCTGACCAATTTTATGGTCAATTTTGGAGAAAGTACCATGAGGTGGTGAGAAGAAGTTATATTCTTTTGTTTTAGGATAGAATGTTCTATAAAAATCTGTTAAGTCCATTTGGTTCATGACTTCTTACTCTATGTCTCTGTTTAATTTCTGTTGCCATGATCTGTCCATTGATGAGAGTGGGGTTTTGAAATCTCCTACTATTATTGTATGAGGTGCAATGTGTGCTTTGAGCTTTAGTAAGGTTTCTTGTATGTATGTAGGTACCCTTGTATTTGGAGCATAGATATTTAGGATTAAGAGTTCATCTTGTTGGATTTTTCCTTTGATGAATATGAAGTGTCCTTCCTTATCTTTTTGGATGACTTTTGGTTGAAAATCGATTTTATTCAATATTAGAATGGCTACTCCAGCTTGCTTCTTCAAACCATTGTTTGGAAAGTTGTTTTCAGCCTTTCACTCTGAGTTAGTGTCTGTCTTTGTCTCTGAGGTGTGCTTCCTGTAGGCAGCAGAATGCAGGGTCCTCATTGCATATCCAGTTTGTTAATCTATGTCTTTTTATTGGGGAGTTGAGACCATTGATGTTGAGAGATATTAAGGAATAGTGATTGTTTCTTCCTGTTATATTCGTATTTGGAAGTGAGATTATGTTTGTGTGCTTTTCTTCTCTTTGTTGCCAAGACGATTATTAGTTTCTTGCTTTTTCTAGGGTGTAGCTTGCCTCCTTGTGTTGGGCTTTACCATTTATTATCCTTTGTAGGGCTGGATTTGTAGAAAGATATTGTATAAATTTGGTTTTGTCATAGAATATCTTGGTTTCTCCATCTATGTTAATTGAGAGTTTTGCTGGATGCAGTAACCTGGGCTGGCATTTGTGTTCCCTTAGGGTCTGTATGACATCTGTCCAGGATCTTCTGGCTTTCATAGTCTGTGTGAGAAGTCTGGTGTAATTCTGATAGTTCTGCCTTTGCACGTTACTTGACCGTTTTCCCTTACTGCTTTTAATATTCTTTCTTAGTTTTGTGCATTTGGTGTTTTGACTATCATGTGACGGAAGGAGTTTCTTTTCTCGTCCAATCTATGTGGAGTTCTGTAGGCTTCTTGTATGTTTATGGGCATCTCTTTCTTTTAGGTTAGGGAAGTTTTCTTCTCTGATTTTGTTGAAGATATTTACTAGCCTTTGAGCTGGGAGTCTTCACTCTCTTCTATACCTATTATCCTTAGGTTTGGTCTTCTCATTGTGTACTGGATTTCCTGTATGTTTTGGGCCAGTAGCTTTTCCCATTTTACATTATCTTTGACAGTTTTGTCGATGATTTCTATGGAATCTTCTGCTCCTGAGATTCTCTCTTCTATCTCTTGCATTCTGTTGGTGATGCTTATATCTATGGCTCCTTGTCTCTTCCTTTGGTTTTCTATATCCAGGGTTGTTTCCCTTTGTGCTTTCTTTATTGCTTCTATTTCCATTTTTAATTCCTTCACCTGTTTTATTGTGTTTTCCTGGAATTCTTTCAGGGATTTTTGCATTCCCTCTCTATAGGCTTCTGCTTGTTTATTTGTGTTTTCCTGCATTTCTCTAAGGGACTTCTTTATGTCTTTCTTGAAGTCCTCCACCATCATGATCAAATGTGATTTTAAACCTAGATCTTGATTTTCCAGTGTGTTTAGATATTCAGTGTTTGCTTTGGTGGGAGAATTGGGCTCCGATGATGCCATGTAGTCTTGGTTTCTGTTGCTTGGATTCATGTGCTTGCCTCTCGCCATCAAGTTGTCTCTGGTGTTACCTTCTTCTGCTATTTCTGACAGTTGCTAGACCTTTCTATAGGCCTGTGAGTCAGCAGTGCTGTATACCTGTTTTCCTGTTTTCTTTCAGCCAGTTATCGGAACTGAGTGTTCTGCTTTCGGGCGTGTAGTCTTTCCCATCTACTGGTCTTCAGCTGTTCCTGTGGGCATGTGTCCTGAGTCCACCAGGTAGGTTGCTTGGAGCAAAAAAGTTGGTCTTACCTGGGCTCCCTCGGCTGAAGTGGCTCCTGGGGGTTGTTTTTGAGCTCTCCATGAAGGCAGCAACTTGGAGGGCCTGCGCTGCCTTTTCCCTGGGGCCACCGTGCACCAGGGTCGTAGATAGCGTTAGGTGTTTTCCTCTGGAGTCAGAAATGTGGGCAGAGTGTAGTCTCTTCTGGCTTCCCAGGCCTGTCTGCCCCTCTGAAGGTTTAGCTCTCCCTCCCTGCTTATTTTCTTAATCTTAGACATCTGACTGGGGTTAGGTGAAAACTCAAAGTAAATTTAATTAAAAGTACCTCAATGGCTGGAAATTTGAATGCTCTTTTCAATATTTTTTGTCACTTCTGTTTCTCCTATTGAGAACTCTGGGATCAGTTCTATAACTCATTTTATTGAGTTGCTTATTTTCTTAGTGACTATTTTTTTTTCAGCTCTTTGCATATTCTATATATCAATCCTCTATCTGATTGACTGCTGGTGAAGATAGTTTCCTATTCTGAAGGCTGCCTGCAATAGATTACCATTTTCAGAGCATTGAAGCAATTTAACTTCATAAGTGCACTTGGTGATTGATGGATGCATTTCCTGTGTGAAACAGGTTCTATTCAGAAAGTTCTCTCTCTTTTTTTTTTTTTCTTTTTTTCAGGGCTGGGGACCGAACCCAGGACCTTGCACTTCCTAGGCAAGCACTCTACCACTGAGCCAAATCCCCAGCCCCCAGTAAGTTCTCTCTTAACCTGAACATTCTGAAATGTACTCCCAATATAGTCCCATGGAAGTTTCAGAATTTTAAGGGTAACCTTGAAGTCTTTGGTTAATGTGGAATTTATTTTTGGACAGAAAGAGAAATAGCAATCAAGTTTTATTATGCTACATGTCTACTATCCAGGTTTTCCAAGCACAGATTTTTAAAGATGCTCCATTTTCTTTAGTATGTATCTTTGACAGCTGTGTCAAAAATCAAGGAAATATATGGAATTATACCTGGCTCCCCAATCTTAGTTCATTAATTACTATTTGTTTTCATGTATATGTGTAATAGAAACATGATAGTTTTACTACTAAAACTTAAAATGATTGCTATAGTTTCTTTTCTATGATTGTGGAGAGATACCACTGCCAAGGCAAATCATAAAAGATTTAAGGGGTACTTGCTCGGAATTGAAAAAATTGAGTCCATTAGAAAGGGTTAAAATATAATTATGGAATAGGAAGATTTAAATTGGGTAGAAGAAGGAGGATAGCATAGAATAAGGAGAGGGTTTGAGGGTGATAAATAACACTAAGGTGTTTTCAAAATGGAAATCTACCACTGCAGAGGCTTCCAAAAATACACACACACACACACACACACACACACACTCGCACACTCACACACTTGCATACACTAGACACATGCATGCACACATACATACCCACACATACATATATACATGCAAACATATACATATATCTTGCACATACATATTAAGATAGAGTAGGCCACTACTTTGGAATTGTTGAATAGTGAGGTCCCTGACCATTACAGGTTGTTGTCAGTGATCTTGCAGAATTTGATGGTAAGAACGAAGTAATGAAAACCACACACACTTAAGTTATACAACATGGAAAAATCAAGCTGAGCCTGAGAAGCTACAGGCCTACTGGCTAGATTTCAGAGTGCTGGAAAGTTCTATCTACACTACCAAATAATAAAAATAACCATTAATCTGTGAATTCCGTGATCTACTATAATAACTTGCCAGACAAAATATACCCACCAGTGTAATAGTAGCAAGAACGCCATCCATGTAACCAATTGCTTCCTGATTAGATTTCATAGTTTCTCTGTGAGAATTGCTATTATTATCCTGTTAAATTGACATAATATTTAAACAGCTCCTAATGATTTATCATTATACCTATGGGTATAACAACATCTCTCGACTTTTCTTATGTATGCTCATATTTGTACTAACCAATATTAACCACAACAATAACCAATACATAGACCTGCAACTGGCAAAAATACAGATTTAAGAGACTGAAGAGGTGCCCAGAGCTGGGGTTGTTCCACAGCCCTCAGACACAAAATCTGTCTGTAGAGAGCTGATCTGCCAGGAGTGCTCTCACTCCAAAAATCACAGGCTCACAGGCTCACTGGCCCATGGGCCAAAAAAGCTCCAGTCAGAGACAGCAAGGCCAGCTAATATCAGAGATAACCAAATGACAAGAGGCAATAGAAAGAACATACTAAGAGAAACCAAGACCATTTGGCATCATCAGAGCTCAGTTCTCCCACCACAGCAAATACTGGATATCCCAACACACAAGAAAAGCAAGATTTAGGTTTAAAATCACATCTCAAGTTGATGATAAAGGACTTTTAAAAGGACATAAATGCCTCCCATAAAGAAATACAGGAGAACACAGGTAAACAAGTAAAACCCTTAAAGAAAAACAACACAAAAATCCCTTAAAGAATTACAGTAAAACACAACCAAACAGATGAAGGAATTGAATAAAACCATCCAGGATCTAAAAATGGATAAAGAAATCAGAAAGAAAAATTACCCTGGAGATATAACACCTAGGAAAGAGATCAGGAGCAAGCATCACCAAAAGAATACAAGGGGTTGAAGAGAGAATCTCATGGACAGAAGATATCATCAGAAACTTTGATACAATAGTCAAAGAAAATGCAAAAAGCAAAAAGCTCCTGACCCAAAATGTCCAGTAAATCCAGGAAACAATGAAAAGACAAAACCTAAGAGTAATAGGTATAGAAGAGAATGAGGATTCCCAACTTAAAGGGCCAGCAAATATCTTGAAGAAAAGTATAGAAGTATCCCTAACCTAAAGAAAGAGGTGCCCATGAATATAACAAGAAGCATATAGAACTCCAGATTGAAGGAGAAAAGAAATTCCTCCCATCACATAATAGTCAAAACACCAAATGCACGGAACAAAGAAGGAATATGAAAAGAAATAAGGGAAGAAGGTCAAGTAACATATAAAGGCAGACCTATCAGAATTACACCAGACTTCTCAACAGAGACTATGAAATCTAGATCCTGGGCAGATATCATACTGACACTAAAAGAACACAAGTGCCAGCCCAGGCTACTATATCAAACAAAACTCTCAATTAACATAGATGGAGAAACCAAGATATTGCATGACAAAACCAATTTACACAATATATTTCCACAAATCCATTCCTACAAAGGATAATGGATAGAAAACTCCAACAAAGGAAGGAAACTCCACCATAGAAAAAACAAGAACGTAATCTTTCAACAAGCCCAAAAGAAGATAGCCACACAAACATAATTCCACCTCTAACTACAAAAATAACACAAAACAACAATCACTATACCTTAATATCTGTCAACATCAATGACTCAATTCCCTAATAAAAAGACAAAGACTAACAGACTGAATACATAAACAAGACCCAGCATTTTGCTGCATACAGGAAACACACCTCAGTGACAAAGACAACAATACCTCAGAGTAAAAGACTGGAGAACAATTTTCAAGACAAATAGTCCCAACAAACAAACTGGAGTAGCCATCCTAATATCAAATAAAACCTACTTTCAACCAAAATTTATTTAAAAAGATGAGGAAGGACACTTCATATTAATCAAAGGAAAAATCCACCAAGATGAACTCTCAGTCCGGAATATCTATGCTCAAAATGCAATGACACCTACATTCATAAAAGAAACCTTACTAAAAAGCTCAAAGCACACATTGCACCTCACACAATAATAGTGGAGACATCAACATCCCACTTTCAGCAATGGACAGATCATGGAAACAGAAACTAAACAGAGACACAGAAAAACTAACAGAAGTTATGAACAAAATGGATTTGATCGATATCTATAGAACATTTCATCCTAAAACAAAAGAATATACCTTTTTCTCAGCACCTCATAGCACCTTCTCCAAAATTGACCACATATAATTGGTCACAAATCCGTCTCAACAGATTAAGGAAGATTGAAAAAAATCTCATGCATTCTACCAGATAACTATGGATTAAGACTGCTCTTTAATAAGAAAAATCGACAAGAGAGCCCATGTACACATGGAAGCTGAAAAACACTCTATGGTATGACAACTTGGTCAAGGAAAAATAAAGAAAGAAATTAAAGACTTTGTAGAATTTATTGAAAATGAAAGCACAATATTCTAAAACTTATGGGACACAATGAAAGCAGTGCTAAGAGGAAAACTCAAAGCTCTGAGTGCTCCCAACAACTTGCCTGCAAGTTCTAGAACAAAAAGAAGCAAATACACCTAAGAGGAGTAGAGAGCAGGAAATAATCAAACTCAGGGTTAAAAGCAACCAGGTACAAGTAAAAAGAACTATACAAAGAATGAATAAAACCAGGAGCTGGTTCTTTGAGAAAATCAAGAAGATAGATAAACCCTTAGCCAGACTAACCAGAGGATACAGAGAGTATATCCAAATTAACAAAATCAGAAATGAAAAGGGAGACATAACAACAGGAATTGAGGAATTTCAAAATATCATCAGATCCTACCACAAAACCCTATACTCAACAAAACTGGAAAATCCAGAGGAAATGGACAATTTTCAAGACGTATACCAGGTACCAAAGTTAAATCAAGATCAGATAAACCATCTAAACAGTACCATAACTCCTAAAAAAAAATTAGAAACAGTTGTTAAAAGCCTCCCAACCAAAAAAAGGCCCAGAACCAGAAGGGTTTACTGGAGAATTCTATCAGACCTTCAGAGAAGACCTAATACCAATACTCTCCAAATTATTCTACAAAATAGAAACAGAAGGAAAACTACCTAATTCCTTCTATAAAGCCACAATTATGCTTACACCTAAACCACAAAAAGACCCAACAAAGAAAGAAAACTTCAGACCAATTTCCCTTATGAATATCAATGCAAAATTACTCAATAAAATTCTTGCAAAGTGAATCCAAGAACAAATAAAAAGTGATCATCCATCATGATCAAGTAGGCTTCATCTCAGGGATGCAGGGATGGTTCATTAAAAGGAAATAGATCAAAGTAATTCACTTTATAAACAAACTCAAAGAAAAAAATCACATGATCTTCTCATTAGATGCTGAGAAAACATTTGACAAAATTCAACACCCCTTCATCTTAAAAGTCTTAAAAAGATCAGGAATTCAAGGCCCATACCAAAACATAGTAAAAGCAATGTACAGCAAACCAGTAGCCAACATCAAATTAATGGAGAGAAATTTAAAGCAATCCCACTAAAATCAGAGACTAGACAATGTTGCCCACTCTCTCCCTTATTCAATATAGTACTTGAAGTCCTAGCCAGAGCAATCAGACAATAAAGGAGGTCAAAGGAATACAAATTGGAAAGGAAGAAGTCAAAATACCACCATTTGCAGGTGATATGATAATACACTTAAGTAACCACAAAAGATCTATCAGAGAACCTGATAAACAACTTCAGCAAAGTGCCTGGATATAAAATTGACTCAAATAAATCAGTGGCCTTCCTCTACTCAAAGGATAAACAGGCTGAGAAAGAAATTAGGGAAATGACATCCTTCACAATAGTCCCAAATAATTTAAAATACCTCGGTGTGACTCTAACAAAGCAAGTGAAAGATCTCTATGACAAGAACTTCAAAACTCTGAAGGAAGAAGTTGAAAAAGATCTCATAAGATGGAAAGACCTCCCATGCTCATGATAAGCAGGATGAATATAGTAAAAATGGCCATTTTGCCAAAAGCAATCTACAGATTCAATGCAGTCCCCATTAAAATACCAATTCAATTCTTCATATAGTTAGAAAGAGCAATGTGGAAATTCATTTAGAATAACAAAAACCCAGGATAGAAAAAGCTATCCTCAACAGTCAAAGAACATCTGGGGGAATCACTGACCTTAAGCTGTATTACAGAGCAATAATGATAAAAACTGTATGGTATTGGTACAGAGACAGGCAGGCAGATTAATGGAATACAAATGAAGACTCAGAAATAAACCCAAACTCCTGTGGTCATTTGATCTTTGACCAAGGAGCTAAAACCGTCCAATGGAAAAAAGACAGCATTTTCGACAAATGGTGTTGGTTCAACTGGAGGTCAGTATGTAGAAGAAAGCAAATCGATCCATTCTTATCTCACTGTACAAAGCTTAAGTTCAAGATGATCAAGAACCTCCACATTAAATCACATACACTCAAACTAATAGAAGAAAAAGTCGGGAAGAGCCTTGAACACATGGGCACTAGGGAAATTTTTCTGAACAGAACACTAATGGCTTATGCTCTAAGATCAAGAATCTACAAATGGGACCTGATAAAACTGCAAAGCTTCTGTAAGGCAAAGGACACTGTCCTTAGGACAAAACAGCAACCAACGGATTGGGAAAAGATCTTTCCCAATCCTACATCCAATAGAGGGCAAATATCCAATATACACAAAGAACTCAAGAAATTAGACTCCAGAGAATCAAATAATCCTATTTTAAAAATGGGGTACAGAGCTAAACAAAGAATTCTCAGGTGAAGAATACTGGATGTCTGAGAAGCACCTAAAGAAATGTTCAGCATTCTTAGTCATCAGGGAAATGCAAATCAAAACAACCCTGAGATTCTACCTCATACCAGTCAGAATGGCTAAGATAAAAATCTCAGATGACAACAGATGCTGGCGAGCATATGGAGAAAGAGAAACACTTGTCCATTGTCAGTGAATTTCAAGTTGGGACAACCACTCTGGAAATCAGTCTGGCACTTCCTCAGAAAATTGGGCATAGTACTACTTAAGAACCCAGCTATACCAGTTCTGGGCATATACCCAAAAGATGCTCCAACATATAACAAGGATATTTGCTCCACTATGTTCATAGCAGCCTTATTTATAATAGCCAGAAGCTAGAAAGAACCCAAATATCCTTCAACAGAGGAATAGATACAGAAAATGTGGTACATTTACACAATGGAGTACTACTATGCTATTAAAAACAATGACTTTGTGAAATTTTAGGCAAATGGATGGAACTAGAAAATGTCATCTTAAGTAAGGTAACCCAATCACAAAAGAACACCCATGGTATGGACTCACTGATAAGTGGAAATTAGCACAAAAGCTTGGAATACCTAAAACTGAGCACCTAAAACTGAATAAATATGAAGGAATATCTTCATATGAAGCCCAAGAAGAAGGAAGACCAAAATGTGGATTCTTCATTCCTTCTTAGAAGGGAGAACAAAATAACTCACAGGAGGAAATACAGGGACAAAGAGTGGAGCAGGGACTGAAGGAAAGGTCATTCAGAGACTGCCCCACTTGGGGATCCATCCCATATGCAGCCAACAAACATAGACACTATTGCTGATGCTAAGAAGTGTTTACTGACAGGAGCCTGACATGGGTGTCACCTGAGAGGCTCTGCGAGAGCCCTACTGATACAGATGATGATGCTTGCAGCTAACCATTGGTCTGAACGAGGGGACCCCAATGAAGGAATTAGAGAAAAGTCCAAAGTAGCTGAAGGGGTTTGCAACCCATAGGAAGAGCAACAATATCAACCAACCAGACCCTACCAGAACTCCCAGGGACTAAAGCACCAACCAATGAGTACACATTAAGGAACCCATGACTCCAGCCACATATGTAGCAGAGGATGACATTGTCCAGCATAAATAGGAGAAAAAGACCTTGCCTGTGAAGGCTCATTTCCCCAATGTAAGGTAATGCCAGTGTGTTGAGTTAGGAATGGGTGGATAGGAATGGGAGCATCCTCACAGAAGCAGGGGGAAGGGGGATGGGCTATGGGATAGGGGGCAAAGGGTATAACATTTGAAATGTAAATACACAAAATATCCAAGAAACATTAAATTTAAAAAAGACGGGGTTGGGGATTTGGCTCAGTGGTAGAGAGCTTGCCTAGGAAGCGCAAAGTCCTGGGTTAAATCCCCAGCTCCGAAAAAAAGAACCACGAAAAAAAAAAAAAAAAAAACTAAAAAAAAAAAAAAAAAAAAAAAAATTAAAAAGACAAGAATATCCAGTCCTAATTATAATATATATATTAATATAATATATAAATATACATCTTATACATATACACGTAATTCTATTTCCAAGGCAGAGGAATGGTTGTGGAAGAGTTAGTTTAAAAAAAAGTGTAAGAGCCAGTGTCAGTAGTGGACAAAACTATGTCTTCAGGACAGAGCAAGACAGCTGGACATATGAACTCCAGTGACTGTGACATCATGTGTAAAACCTGTCAATCCCCAAGCTAGAACAAATCCCTGCATTGGCAGGGGAGTTGACAATGACAAGAATTAAGGAACGTGAGTCTCCAGTTGGGAGGAAATAGGTTGCATCGTGGCTGAAACTGTAATTGGCATCTGCAATATATGTGTTGTGTGACATTAGTTCAGGTTGCATTTGTGGAGTCGTGGATAAGGAAAACCATCTTTCAAGGATTGGGTTCCAGCCTAGTTAGTGAACTGTGTCTCTGTGTGCCCCCTCAGCTTCCAATGACACCCCCCATTGTTATGTTAGAAATGTGTAGCTTTTTCTGCTAACAAGTGAAGTGATAATAGAATGAGAAGCCGCTCTAAGTTTCATTTTCAATTTCTCTTCTGGGAAATGCAGGAGGTTCTGAGAGCAGCTAGATCTGTGTTCCTCCATGATTGGCCAACACACACTGAGAGGGGCGGGGCAGAAGCCAGAAGGGCGTGTAAGTCTGTGGATCTGACTTGAGCCACAGAGGAAGCAGGAAAGGGGGTTTCACGTGAAGAGACTAGAGAACACACAGGAGGGTGCTTCCGGCAGTGGAACTAAAGCGTATGAATCCACTGGGCACAGGAGTTTCTGGTAAGTGGCCAGGAGCATTCAGTTCTAATTTCTAACCCTCACTCGCTGTTTTCTCTAAAGAGCAAATAGGCAACAAGACATTTAGGAACATGCCCAGACAGTGAGGATGCTCAGCTTGAAAGCTAGAGGGGCTTTGGTGGGAGTCGGACAGGACTGGCTTGTGGATGGTCTTTGCGCACATCACTCAAGTTGAGGTAGATCTAAGGGAATGATCTGGGTGTCGGTTTTTGGCAAAACTTATCCAACTGATTTGCTTGTCTCTAATTCCTCTTCCTGAAATGGCCGTAATGAATGTTTCATGTAACACAGTATCTCGGCAGCGTGTAAGACTTAGTTCTGTCTCAGGCTCATCTTGCTTCCTAGTTCAGGGTCAACTCTTTCATTCCTAACATTCCTGAGGACCTGGCCTGTGGAGAAGAGGTCTCTCAGCATGGTGCCTCTGCTGGAGCTGGCTGCAGAAATCTGGTCTCTGGAAATCCTGTTCACTGCGGTTTTCTTTATTGCAAAGCAGGAGCACTAAGGAAGGGTCTTCTCTGCATCTGTAAAGGAACGTGTGCTGTGTCAGGGTGGAATGGCAACTGTCCTTTGGATAGGCTTCCATTTGTAATGCTCGCCTTGTGTGGGAAGCATTGAAGACAGCTATTATACTGGAGGCTCCATCGAAAAACCAGGAGCTAGAACTGAATGAGAGGGGAAAACTGAAAAGACAAGAACAGCTGTGTGCCTTCGGGGACATTCTCTCTGTGTTCTGCAGGGGACTGTCCCTGTCAAAAGTAGATCTGCCTATGGTGTCATTTATCTAATCCTGCTATTATTTAATCTGGTTATCTTCTCTTTCAGAACATTGTCTTTACTCATGTCTTCCTTGCCACAGACACAGGTGACCTTGCCCTGCCACTTCAGCAGAGAACTCTACTCCGTTCTTGTGCCTCACTGTTCTCGCCAGCTCTTGAAGCTCACACATCACTCTGAGTACACCTAATGGATACTCAGCAATGAGCTGCTCAGGCAGCACTCAGGGAAGATGATCTGCTGTGTGCTTCCTCTCTTCCTAAGCTCTGTCACCCCAAATCTACCAGTCTGTAGTGACTGGTATGAAAAGAAAGTCCCCATTTAGAGGAAGTTTCTGCATATGCCCCAGGACTGGCCCTCAACCTACAGTCAGACACAGTGGATGAAATCCTTCACATGTCTCTGTTTTCCTGTGGTTTGAGTAGAACAGTTGGCATAAAGGGTTACTCATGCAGGTTTTACAAAGCACTCAAAACAATTTCCTTCTTAATTGTCCTGTACAACTGACCCCAGGACGCCGCCTGCCAAGGGCCCGATCAAGAGATCATTCACTCATAGATTTGTAATCTTGGCATCCCTGTCTGCTAAGACTTAGGAGTGTGAGTAGGGAGTCAGAATTATTGGGGAAGGAGCATGAAGCATTTCTGTTTTGAACATTATTGGGTATGAAACAAAATCTCTGTGTAATAAGTAGGGTCTGCTGTGGCTTTCTAGCTGTGCCATACAAAATGTCTCCTCCAGAGGTTCCTAAAAGTCTATAGAGAGAAAATATCACCCTGAGTGAAAAGCACCAACAGAGACACATGTGTTCCTAACAACCATGTTCTTCACTGCATCAAGATAAAGGGAGACTCCAATTCAGATCCCAGTGGCCCCAGCAATGTAAAAATAAAATTCAAAAGTTATATTGTATGTAGCATGTACACTGTATACCCACTGAACTTTCCCTGGATGAAATCCTTATGGTGCCTCTCAGAACTGACTTGACATGACAGGACTTCAGTATTAACCCGACAATTAGGTTGTTTGATCGTCCATGTTATTACAAAGCAACCACAGACAATAGAGTAATGTCAAAGCTGAGACTGAGGACGTGTTGAAGGAGAGCATGTAGGCAGAGTGATCGACTGTGAATAGATTTAGAAGTAGGGCTTAAGTCCACTTATTGATTTCATATCGGTAAGACAGAAAGAGGAGGCCCCAGGGTGTCAGGAGTTTGCTGTTCCCTTAACAAATAATGGTGAGGCCCACCATGCCCTTTCACAGTTTACTGTTCATAATACCCCTATCCCCTACCCCTGCCCTCTTCTTCTATGAAGGTGTTCCCCCACCCAACCACCCGCCCCTTCCCACCTCCCTGCCCTGACATTCCTCTACACTGGGGGTGTCCAGCCTTGAAAAGACCAAGGTGTTCCACAAGGCCATCCTCTGCTACATATGCAGCTAAAGCCATGGGTCTGTCCATGTGTACACTTCGGATGGTGCTTTAGACTGTGGAAGCTCTGTTGGTTGGTATTGTTCTTATGAGGTTGCAAACCCCTTCAGCTCTGAAACTTTGATTGAACAGCACTTTTAATCAGATATTTATTTATTTACATTTAAAATGTTATTCCCTTTCCTTGTTTCTGGTTCATAAGCCCTCTAACTCCTCCAATTCCCCCATCTTCCATAAGGGTGTCCCCCTCCCAATCCATCCTCCCTTACTGCCCTTCCCCGACACTCCCGTACACTGGGGGTCCAACCTAGGCAGGACCAAGGGCTTCTCCTTCTATTGGTGTCCAGCAAGGCCATCTTCTGCTACATATGCAGTTGGAGCCCAGGGTCAGTCCATGTATAGTTTTGGGTAGTGGTTTGGTTCCTGGAAGCTCTTGTCGGTTGGCATTGTTGTTCTTATGGGCTTACAAGTCCCCTCATCTCTTTCAATCCTTCCTCTAATTCCCCCAAAGGGGGACCTGTTCTCAGTTCAGTGGTTTGCTGCTAGAATTCACCTCTGTATTTGATATGCTCTGGATGCATCTCTCAGGAGACATCTATACCCAGTCCCTTTCCACATGCACTTCACAGATTCATCAATCTTATCTAGTTTTGGTGGCTGTATAAATATGGGCCACATGTGGGGCAGGCTCTGAATGGCTGTTCCTTCAGTCTCTGCTCTAAACTTTGCCCCCATGTCCACTCCTATGGATATTTTTGGTCCCCCTATTAAGACAGAGTGGGAGCATCCGCATTTTTGTCATCCTTATACTTGAGCTTCCTGTGGTCTGTGGATTGCATCTTGGATAGTTTGAGCTGTTGGGCTAATATCCACTTATCAATGAGTGCATACCATGTGTGTTTTTCTGTGATTGTGACTCAGGATGATATTTTCTAGTTCATTCCATTTGCCTATGAATTTCATGAAGTCATTGTTTTTGATTGCTGAGTAATATTCCATTGTATATGTACCACATATTTTTTAATCCATTCCTCTGTTGAAGGGCATCTGGGTTCTTTCCAGCTTCTGGCTATTATAAATAAGGCTGCTATGGACATAGTGGAGCATGTCTCTTTGTTATATGTTGGAGCATTTTGGGAGAGGTATAGCTGGGTCCTCAGGTAGTTCAGTATCCAATTTTCTGAGGAAGCTCCAGACTGATTTCCAGAGTGGTTGTACTAGTTTGCAATCCCACCAACAATGGAGGAATGCTCCTCTTTCTCCACATCCTCCCCAGCATCTGCTGTCACCTGAGTTTTTTACCTTAGTCATTCTGACTTGCATGAGGTGGAATCTCAGGGTTGTTTTTATTTGCATTTCCCTGATGACTAAGGATGTTGAACATTTCTTTAGGTGCTTTTCGGCCATTCGATATTTCTCACCTGAGAATGTTTTGTTTAGCTCTGTACCCCACATTTTAATAGGGTTATTTGACTCTATGGAATCTCTGTTCTTCAGTTCTTTATATATTTTGGATATTAGCCCTCTATCAGATATAGGATTGGTAAAGATCTTTTCCAATCTGCTGGTTGTTGTTTTGTCCTAATGACAGTGTCCTTTGCCTTACAGAAGCTTTGCAGTTTTATCAGGTCCTATTTGTCAATTCTTGATCTTAAAGCATAAGCCACTGATATTTTGTTCAAGAAATTTTCCCCCGGGGCTGGAGAAATGGCTCAGAGGTTATGAGCACTGACTGCTCTTCCAGAGGTCCTGAGTTCAATTCCCAGCAACCACATGGAGGCTCACAACCATCTGTAATGGGATCTGATGCCCTCCTCTGGTGTCTGAATACAGCTACAGTGTACTCATACAAATAAATAAATAAATAAATAAATAAATAAATAAATAAATAAATAAATAAATAAATTTTTAAAGAAAGACATTTTCCCCAGTGCCCACGCGATCGAGATTCTTCCCCACTTTTTCCTCTATTAGTTTCAGTGTATCTGGTTTGATGTGAAGGTCCTTGATCCACTTGGACATAAACTTTGTACAGGGGAATAAGAATAGATTGACTTGTATTCTTCTACATGTTGACCTCCAGTTGAACCAGCACCATTTGTCAAAAATGCTGTCTTTTTTCCATTGAATGGTTTTAGCTCCTTTGTCAAAGATCAAGTGACCATAGATAAGTGGGTTCATTTCTGGGTCTTCAATTCTATTCCCTTGATCTATCTGCCAGTCTCTGAACCAATATTATACAGTTTTTATTACTATTGCTCTGTAATACTGCTTAAGGTCAGAGACAGTGATTCCCCCAGAAGTTCTTCTCTTGTTGAGTAGAGTTTTCACTATCCTGGGTTTTTTGTTATTCCAAATGAAATTTCAAATTGCTCTCCCTGTCTCTATGAAGAATTCAGTTGGAATTTTGATCAGGATTGCATTGAATCTGTAGGTTGTATTTGGCATAGTGGCCATTTTTACTATATTCATCCTGCTAATCCATGAGCACAGGGGGATCTTTCCATCTTCTGAGATCTTCTTCAATTTCTTTCTTCAGAGATTTGAAGTTCTTATCATACAAATGTGGTTAAAGTCACATCAAGGTAATTTATATTATTTGCGACTATTGTGAAGGGTGTCATTTCCCGAATTTCTTTCCCATCCTGTTTTTCCTTTGAATAGAGGAAGGCTACTGATTTGTTTGAGATAATTTTATACCCAGCCACTTTGCTGAAGTTGTCTATCAGGCTTAGTAGATTTCTGGTGGAATGTTTGGGGTCACTTAAGTATACTATCATATTATCCACAAATAGTGATATTTTGACTTCTTCCTTTCCACTTTGTATCCCTTTGTATCCTCCTCTTGTTGTCTGATTGCTCTGGCTAGGACTTTGAGGACTATATTGAATAAGTAGGGAGAGAGAGGACAAACTTGTCTAGTCCCTGATTTTAGTGGGATTGCTTCAAGTTTCTCTCCATTAAGTTTGATGTTAGCTAAGGGTTTGCTGTATATTGTTTTTACTACCTTTATGTATGGGCCTTGAATTCCTGATCTTTCTAAGACTTTTAAGATGAAAGGTTGTTGAATTTTGTCAAATGCTTTCTCAGCATCTAATGAAATGATCATGTAGTTTTTAATATTTGAGTTACTTTATATAGTGGATTACGTTGATGAATTTCCATATATTGAGCCATCCCTGCACGCCTGGGATGAAGCCTACTTGATCATGGTGGATGATTGTTTTGATGTGCTCTTGGATTTGGTTTGCCAGAATTTTATTGAATATTTTTGTGTCAATATTCATAAGGGAAACTGGTCTGAAGTTCTCTTTCTTTGTTGGGTCTTTGTGTGGTTTAGGAATAAGAGTAATTGTGACTTCATAGAAGGAATTCGGTAGTGCTCCATCTGTTTCAATTTTGTGGAATAGTTTGGATAATATTGGTATGAGGTCTTCTATGAAAGTCTGACAGAATTTTGCACTAAACCCATCTGGTCCTGGGATCTTTTTGGTTGGGAGACTTTTAATAATTACTTCTGTTTCTTTAGGAGTTATGTGGTTGTTTAGATGGTTTATCTGTTCCTGATTTAACTTTGGTACCTGGTATCTGTCTAGAAAATGTACCATTTCCTCCAGATTTTCAAGTTTTGTTGAATATAGGCTTTTGTAGTAGGATCCGTGATTTTTTTTTAAATTTCCTCAGATTCTGTGGTTATGTCTCCCTTTTCGTCTCTGATTTTGTTAATTTGGACACACTCTCTGTTCCCTCTGGTTAGTTTGGCTAAGGGTTTATCTATCTTGTTGATTTTCTCAAAGAATCAGCTCTTGGTTTTGTTGTTTCTTGGTATAATCCTTTTGGTTTCTATTTGGTTGATTTCATCCCTGAGTTTGATTATTTCCTGCCTTCTACTCCTCTTGGGTGTATTTGCTTCTTTTTGTTCTTGATCTTTTAGGTGTGCTGTCAAGCTGCTGATGTATGCTCTCTCCTGTGTCTTTTTGGAGGCACTCATAACTATGAGTTTTCCTCTTAGCACAGCTTTCATTGTGTCCCATCAGTTTGGGTAGGTTGTACTTTCATTTTCTTTAAATTCTAAGGAGTCTTTAATTTCTTTCTCTATTTCTTCCATGACTAAGTTATCATTGAGTAGAACATTGTTCAACCTCCATGTGTATGTGGGCTTTCTGTTGTTATTGTTGTTATTGAAGACCAGTCATGGTCTGTGGTGATCTGATAGGATGCATGAGATTATTTCTATCTTCCTCTATCTCTTGAGGCCTGTTTTGTGACTGATTATATGATCAATTTTGGAGAAAGTACCATGAGGTGCTAAGAAAAAGGTATATTCTTTTGTTTAGGATGGAATGTTCTATAAATATGTGTTAAGTCCATTTGGTTCATAACTTCTATTAGTTTCTCTATGTTTCTATTTAATTTCTGTTTCCATGATCTGTCCATTGATGAGAGTTGGGTGTTGAAATCTCCTACTATTATTGTATGAGGTGCAATGTGTTCTTTGAGCTTTAGTAATTTTTTTTTAATAGATGGAGGCGCCCTTACATTTAGAGCATAGCTATTTAGGATTGAGACTTCATCTTGGTGGATTTTTCCTTTGATGAATACAAAGTGTCCTTCCTTATCTTTTTTGATGATTTTTGGTTGAAAGTTGATTTTATTTGATATTAGAATGGCTACTCCAGCTTGTTTCTTTGGACCATTTGCATGGAAAGTTTTTTTCCAGCCTTTTACTCTGAATGAAGTGTCTGTCTTTGTTTCTGAGATGTATTTCCTGTATGCAGCAAAATGCTGGGTCCTCTTTATGTATCCACTCTGTTAGTCATGTCTTCTTATTGCAGAATTGAGTCCATTGATGTGGAGAGATATTAAGGAATAGTGATTATTGCTACCTATTATTTTTGTATTTAAAGGTAGAATTATGTTTGCGTGTCTCTCTTCTTTTGATTTTCTTGCAAGGAGATTACTTTCTTCCTTTTTCTAGGGTGTAGTTTCCCTCCTTGTTTGTGCTTTTCCATCTATTACCCTTTGTAGGGCTGGACTCATAGAAAGATATTGTGTAAATTTGGTTTTGTCATGGGATATCTTGGTGTCTCCCTCTTTGTTAATTCAGAGATTTGCTGAATATAGTAGCCTGGGCTGGCATTTGTGTTCTCTTAGGGTCTGTATGATATCTGCCCAAGGATCTTCTGGCTTTCATAGTCTCTGGTGAGAAATCTGGTGTAATTCTGATAGGTCTGCCCTTATATGTTATTTGAACTTTTTCCCTTACTGCTCTTAATATTCTTCCTTTGTTTTGTGCATTTGTTTTGACTATTATGTGATGGAAGAAATTTCTTTTCTGGTCCAATCTATTTGGTGTTCTGTAGGCTTCTCATGTGTTTATGGGCTGTAGGTTAGGGAACTTTTCTTCTATAATTTTGTTGAAGATATTTACTGAACCTTTAAGTTGGGAGTCTTCATTCTCTTCTATACCTACTACCCTTATGTTTGATCTTCTCATTGTGTCCTGGATTTCCTGTATGTTTTGGGCTAGGGGCTTTTTGAGTTTTACATTATCTTTGAGGGTTGTGTCGATGTTTTCTATGGTGTCTTCTGCCCCCGAGATTCTTTTATCTCTTATCTCTTGTATTCTGTTGATGATGCTTGCATCTATGACTCGTGATCTCTTCCCTAGGTTTTATATCTCCAGGTTTGTCTCTCTTTGTGCTTTTTTTGTTGTTTCTATTGCCATTTTTAAATCCTGCACAGTTTTGTTCACCTGTTTGCTTTTGTTTTCCTGTAATTCTTTCAGGGATTTTTGTGTTTCCTCTTTAAGGGCATCTACTTGTTTACTTGTGTTGTCCTGTATTTCATTAAGGGAGTTCTTTATGTTCTTCTTAAAGTCCTCCATTATTATCATAAAATGTGATTTTAAATCTAAATCTTGCTTTTCTGGTGTGTTTGTATATCCAGTATTTGCTCTGGTGGGAGAACTGGGCTCTGATGATGCCAAGTAGTCTTGGTTTCTGTTGCTTAGGTTCCTCCACTTGCCTCTTGCCATCAGGTTTTCTCTGGTGTTAGTCTTGCTGTTTCTGACAGTGTCTTGACCCTCCTTTAGATCTCAGTGTCAGCATTCCTGTAGACCTGCTTTCCTGTTTTTTTTTTTTTCAACTGGTTCTGGAAACAGAGTGCTCTTCTCTCAGGTGTGTAGCCACTCCTGGAGGCTGGCTTTCAGCTCTTGGAGCAGGCAGAAACAGAAGGATCCTGCCCCTGACTGCTCTTAGGCCCCTGTGCCCAGGGAGCACAGATGGCACTAGGCAATTTCCTCTTGGGTCAAGAATGTGGGCAGAGAGTAGTCTCCTCTGATTTCTCAGGAGTGTCCACACTTCTGAGGGTCCGGCTCTCTCCCCCACGGGATTTGGGTGCATGGAGCTGTTTGACCAGTTCAATTCAATTCTGGGCACAGAGCTGGACTGCAGGTTCCTGCAGCTGACTACTGTGATATTCCTGTGTCCAGAGGCACTCTGGAATTTCCTCTTGGGCTAAGGATGTGGGCAAATTTGGGCAGAAGTGGCAGTCTGTCCTGTGGTCTCAGGATCATCTGCACTTCTGAGTGTTCAGCTCTCTCCCCCATGGGCTTTGGGAGCAGGAAGCTGTGGGATGGGATCAGTTCAGTTCTGGGCACAGCCAGAAACTAGAAGTGCCCTGTTTCAGAGGACTTCTGCCTTTCTGTGTCCTGAGTCCACCAGGCAGGTCACTTGGAGCAGAAAAGTTGGTCTTACCTATGCTCTCAGATGTGTAGTCACTCCTGGTGGCTGGCTTTCAGCTCTTGGCTCAGACAGGAACTGGAAGGGTCCAGCCCCTGACTGCTCCTAGGTCCCTGTGCCCAGGGGGCACAGATGACAATTTCCTCTTGGGTCTGGAATGTGGGCAGAGAGTATTCTCCTCTGATTTCTCAGGAGTGTCTGCACTTCTGAGGGTCCAGCTCTCCCTGCAATGGAGAGCTGTTTGAGGGAGCTCAAACAGCATTTTTTAGAAAACCATCCACAGGCAACTATAGAGCCTATCTATCACAATGACTAGCCCAGCAAGATGACCCAATGGTGCAATTGTGACACTTAATATTGGAGGTGACCAATTGGATTGGATTCATCCAATGAGGGATGAGTACCCAGGATGAATAGAAGATATTATTATTAAACAAAAATAAATCAAATCTCATCCATAAAGAGCAAATAAACAAAACAGACAGTCCTTGAAAGCAACACAAATGTCCAATGAATACATGGCAATAATGTTTGCAAAATCTTTAACCCAGGAAAAGGCAAATGAAAAACTACACTTAGGAGCTAATGAGATGGTTCAGTGGTTAAGAGAGCTTGCTTCATAATTGTGATGACCCAAGTTCACATCCCAGCAAGCATGTAACAAGCTGGGCAAACCAGCAAATGTCTATAACGCAGAGTGTTTTCAGAAATAAGGGGATTTCTTTTTTTATTGGTTATTTTATTTATTTACATTTCACATGTTATCCCCCTTCCCGGTTTCCACTCCACCTTCCCCCCTGCCTCTATGAGGGTGCTATGCCACCCACCCACTCCCTCCTGCTTCAGTGCCCTAGTATTCCCATACACTGGGTCATCTAATCTCTACAGGACTAAGGAACTCCCTCCCAGTGATGCCCAATAAGGCCATCCTCTGCTACGGATCCAGCTGGAGTCATGGGTCCCCCCATTTATACTTTCGTTGGTGGTTTAGTTTCTGGAAGCTTTGAGGGGGGTCTGGTTGATTGATATTGTTGCTTTTCCTGTGGGAATTCAAACCCCTTCAGGTCCTTCAGTCCTTGTCCTAAATTCTTCACTGAAAGGAAGGCCATCCAGAGAAAAGGCCATCCAGAGACTGCCCTACCTGGGGATCCATCCCATCTGCAGACACCAAACCCAGACACTGTTGCTGATGCCACAAATAAGAGGTTTTCTTAGGCTTGTTTGCCTCCAGTCTAGGAGAGAAGGGAGCCCCAGATTCTGGGAAACCCTTTTTGAGAGGAATAGACACAGAGTGGAGGTAAAGGAGAACCAATGACTTCTTCTGGCCTCTGCACACACAAGCACCCCACAACATACACATGCTATCACCCTCTAATAAATTAATAAATATATATAGATAACTCTTAAAACACAAAGGGCATTGAGAGTTCATCTCACCCAGGAAACATAGCTATCAACTATCAAGGGTAAAGTCACACAAATGTTGGAGAGGAGGAGGTGAGAGGGAAGGAACACCTCAATATTATTGATTGGTGGGAGTACAGAAATGAAAATTAGTTCTGCTACCCTAAACAAATATCATGGTGTGTTCCCCACAAAATACAAAGAGAAAAGTTCACACACTCCCATATGAGGATACTGAGCTTTCCCAGTATCATGTGTTGAAGATACAGTCTTTTCTTCTGTGTATAATTTTTTGAACCCTCTGTCAGATATTCCATGATTGGGTTTCTTTCTGGGCCATCTATCCAGTCTTAGCCTGAATTTCTGTGCGTGGGTTGGTAGCTTGATGGCTTGGGAATTCCACCTTCCTTGGTGTCACTGTGATTTCAGTCTACATTGCCCACGAGCATTATGATATATCCAAAATGGCTTCTTTACTCATGCTGACTGTGGTTTCTCACAGATCTGCTGTCAATCTGTGTGAAGTTTAGGAGTGGTTTTTCTATCCTGTGAAAGATATAACTAGAATTTTCCTCATATCCAAAGATGAATTTTACTAATACAGCAAATTAATCAATACTAATTCTCCCACTTCATGAGCATGGAAGACCTTTACAACTTCTAATATCTTCTCCCACTCCTTTCTTCAAAGGTTCAAGTATAAATAAAATACATAAATATTTATTTATAAATAAAATAAAATAAATAAAAATTGTAGAAATCTTTGGCCTCCTCAACTATGCATATACCCTGTTATTCATATTTTAGATATTTGGATGGGACTTCACCCTTATTTATTTCTTAAGAAGTTTGTTGCTGCCATATGAAATAACTACTTACTGATTTTTGTGTTGATATTATATCCTGCTACTTTGCTGAAAGTACTCAAAATAATATTCTGTATTAGTGTTCTTTCTACTGATATAAAAAGACATGACCAAAAGCAACTTTGGGAGGAAGGGATTTATTCGGCTTATATATTCTGGGACACAGTCCATCAAAGAAAGTCAAGGTGAGAACTGAAGTTGAGGCCATGCAGGTGACCTGCTTAATGGCTACCACCACCACCCTGTACCAACCCCATTTCTCTCATTCTCCATAAAAATATATTCAAAAAGAATATTAATGTTGGCTAGATGTGGATAAGCATTTAGATAATTCTATATCTATAAGTTTTAGCCATGTGTATGTGTGCACATCCAACTATGTTTATACACTATTGGGTATTGAACCCAGGGCCTTATTCATGCCAGAAGCATTTTACCAAATGAGCTACTTTCCAGTGCACAGGTGGATGATTTTTATACAGTAAAATATTAACATAAAGCAGAGCTAAATAATAGTTCAAGCACACTGAACTGTTAAATGGAGTAAATCGGTTTTAACATGATCTTTAAGGGTAAAGAAGCTTCAGATTATTGTTGAAAGTTTTCATTCCCATGGAGATAGGTTCCACGTTATGGAAAAGACACTAGAAAAGTAATTAATTAACAATAATTATGTCAAATAAAATTGCTAAAAGTAGAAGTGTAAAAGGAAGGTTTATGTGACTATTGGGGAAACAACATTTACTAAACATTGATGACAATTATTATTTTGCTTCTCAGTTTGAGAAATTACACTTAAGGTAGTTAAAATTCATTGTAACTTGAAAGCACATTCTGAAGAAAGCGTGCCTGGGTGGAAAAACATCTTGGATGTGCATGTAAGCTCCAGTCTAATTAGAGGCAACAGGATTGCTCCAATTCCAAAACTAGTTGGCTAAGGGGCACATGCGGATGGTGATGTGAATACTCCTACTTCGGTTGACTTTTTTTTTTTTTATTAACGTGAGTATTTCTTATTTACATTTCCAGTGTTACTCCCTTTCCCAGTTTCCGGGCAAACATCCCCCTAATCCCTCCCCCTCCCCTTCTTTATGGGTGTTCCCCTCCCCACGCTCCCCCCATTGCCGCTCTCCCCCCAACAATCACGTTCACTGGGAGTTCAGTCTTAGTAGGACCAAGGGCTTCCCCTTCCACTGGTGATCTTACTAGAATATTCATTGCTACCTATGAGGTCAGAGTCCAGGGTCAGTCCATGTATAGTCTTTAGGTAGTGGCTTAGTCCCTGGAAGCTCTGGTTGCTTGGCATTGTTGTTCATAAGGGGTCTTGAGCTCTTTCAAGCTCTTCCAGTTCTTTCTCTGATTCCTTCAACAGGGGTCCTATTCTCAGTTCAGTGGTTTGCTGCTGGCATACGCCTCTGTGTTTGCTTATTCTGGCTGTGTCTCTCAGGAGAGATCTACATCCGGCTCCTGTCAGCCTGCCCTTCTTTGCTTCATCCATCTTGTCTAATTGGATGGCTGTATATGTATGGGCCACATGTGGGGCAGGCTCTGAATGGGTGTTCCTTCTGTGTCTGTTTTAATCTTTGCCTCTCTCTTCCCTGCCAAGGGTATTCTTGTTCCCCTTTTAAAGAAGGAGTGAAGCATTCACATTTTGATCATCCATCTTGAGTTTCATTTGTTCTATGCATCTAGGGTAATTCAAGCATTTGGGCTAATAGCCACTTATCAATGAGTGCATACCATGTGTGTTTTTCTGTGATTGTGTTACCTCACTCAGGATGATATTTTCCAGTTCCGACCATTTGCCTACGAATTTCATAAAGTCATTGTTTTTGATAGCTGAGTAATATTCCATTGTGTAGATGTACCACATTTTCTATATCCATTCCTCTGTTGAAGGGCATCTGGGTTCTTTCCAGCTTCTGGCTATTATAAATAAGGCTGCGATGAACATAGTGGAGCACGTGTCTTTGTTATATGTTGGGGCATCTTTTGGGTATATGCACAAGAGAGGTATAGCTGGATCCTTAGGCAGTTCAATGTCCAATTTTCTGAGGAACCTCCAGACTGATTTCCAGAATGGTTGTACCAGTTTGCAACCCCACCAACAATGGAGGAGTGTTCCTCTTTCTCTGCATCCTCGACAGCATCTTCTGTCACCTGAGTTTTTGATCTTAGCCATTCTCACTGGTGTGAGGTGAAATCTCAGGATTGTTTTGATTTGCATTTCCCTTATGACTAAAGATGTTGAACATTTCTTTAGGTGTTTCTCAGCCATTCGGCATTCCTCAGCTGTGAATTCTTTGTTTAGCTCTGAACCCCAATTTTTAATAGGGTTATTTGTCTCCCTGCAGTCTAACTTCTTGAGTTCTTTGTGTATTTTGGATATAAGGCCTCTATCTGTTGTAGGATTGGTAAAGATCTTTTCCCAATCTGTTGGTTGCCGTTTTGTCCTAACCACAGTGTCCTTTGCCTTACAGAAGCTTTGCAGTTTTATGAGATCCCATTTGGCGATTCTTGATCTTAGAGCATCAGCCATTGGTGTTTTGTTCAGGAAATTTTTTCCAGTGCCCATGTGTTCCAGATGCTTCCCTAGTTTTTCTTCTATTAGTTTGAGTGTATCTGGTTTGATGTGGAGGTCCTTGATCCACTTGGACTTTAGCTTTGTACAGGGTGATAAGCATGGATCGATCTGCATTCTTCTACCTGATGACCTCCAGTTGAACCAGCACCATTTGCTGAAAATGCTATCTTTTTTCCATTTGATGGTTTTGGCTCCATTGTCAAAAATCAAGTGTCCGTAGGTGTGTGGGTTCATTTCTGGGTCTTCAATTCTGTTCCATTGGTCTATCTGTCGTCTCTGTACCAATACCATGCAGTTTTTATCACTATTGCTCTGTAATATGGCTTGAGTTCAGGGATAGTGATTCCCCCTGAAGTCCTTTTATTGTTGAGAATAGCTTTGGCTATTCTGGGTTTTTTGCTATTCCAGATGAATTTTCAAATTGTTCTGTCTAACTCTTTGAAGAATTGGATTGGTATTTTGATGGGGATTGCATTGAATCTGTAGATCGCTTTTGGTAGAATGACCATTTTTACTATATTAATCCTGCCAATCCATGAGCATGGGAGATCTTTGCATCTTCTGAGGTCTTCTTCAATTTCTTTCTTCAGAGTCTTGAAGTTCTTATTGTACAGATCTTTTACTTGCTTGGTTAAAGTCACACCGAGGTACTTTATATTATTTGGGTCTATTATGAAGGTGTCGTTTCCCAATTTCTTTTTCGGCTTGTTTCTCTTTTTTGTAGAGGAAGGCTACTGATTTATTTGAGTTAATTTTATACCCAGCCACTTTGCTGAAGTTGTTTATCGGCTTTAGTAGTTCTCTGGTGGAACTTTTGGGATCACTTAAATATACTATCATATCATCTGCAAATAGTGATATTTCGACTTCTTCTTTTCCAATCTGTATCCCCTTGACCTCCTTTTGTTGTCTGATTGTTCTGGCTAGAACTTCAAGAACTATATTGAATAAGTAGGGCGAGAGTGGGCAGCCTTGTCTAGTCCCTGATTTTAGTGGGATTGCTTCAAGTTTCTCTCCATTTAGTTTAATGTTAGCAACTGGTTTGCTGTATATGGCTTTTACTATGTTTAGGTATGGGCCTTGAATTCCTATTCTTTCCAGGACTTTTATCATGAAGGGGTGTTGAATTTTGTCGAATGATTTCTCAGCATCTAATGAAATGATCATGTGGTTTTGTTCTTTCAGTTTGTTTTATATAATGGATCACGTTGATGGTTTTCCAGATATTAAACCATCCCTGCATGCCTGGGATGAAGCCTACTTGATCATGGTGGATGATTGTTTTGATGTGCTCTTGGATTCGGTTTGCCAGAATTTTATTGAGTGTTTTTGCGTTGATATTCATAAGGGAAATTGGTCTGAAGTTCTCTTTCTTTGTTGGGTCTTTGTGTGGTTTAGGTATAAGAGTAATTGTGGCTTCATAGAAGGAATTCGGTAGTGCTCCATCTGTTTCAATTTTGTGGAATAGTTTGGATAATATTGGTATGAGGTCTTCTATGAAAGTCTGATAGAATTCTGCACTAAACCCATCTGGACCTGGGCTCTTTTTGGTTGGGAGACCTTTAATGACTGCTTCTATTTCCTTAGGAGTTATGGGGTTGTTTAACTGGTTTATCTGTTCCTGATTTAACTTCAGTACCTGGTATCTGTCTAGGAAATTGTCCATTTCCTGCAGATTTTCAAGTTTTGTTGAATATAGGCTTTTATAGTAAGATCTGATGATTTTTTTAATTTCCTCTGAATCTGTAGTTATGTCTCCCTTTTCATTTCTGATTTTGTTAATTTGGCCACACTCTCTGTGTCCTCTCGTTAGTCTGGCTAAGGGTTTATCTATCTTGTTGATTTTCTCAAAGAACCAACTTTTGGTTCTGTTGATTCTTTCTATGGTCCTTTTTGTTTCTACTTGGTTGATTTCGGCTCTGAGTTTGATTATTTCCTGCCTTCTACTCCTCCTGGGTGTATTTGCTTCTTTTTGTTCTAGACCTTTTAGGTGTGCTGTCAAGCTGCTGACATATGCTCTTTCCTGTTTCTTTCTGTAGGCACTCAGAGCTATGAGTTTTACTCTTAGCACAGCTTTCATTGTGTCCCATAAGTTTGGGTATGTTGTACCTTCATTTTCATTAAATTCTAAAAAGTCTTTAATTTTCTTTCTTTTTTTCTTCCTTGACCAGGTTATCATTGAGTAGAGCATTGTTCAATTTCCACGTATATGTGGGCATTCTTCCCTTATTGTTATTGAAGACCAGCTTTAGGTCGTGGTACTCTCGGTTGACTTTTAAAGTTTCCATCATAAAGGACTTACTGGAGAGCAAGTAGAAGTACATAAGAACCAGTCCACATCAGAATGTAGCAGGCTTCATTCCAGAGGACACAGTGTTTTCAGAGAGCAAAGCACCAAGGCGTTCCTCTGCCATCAGTCTCCTGCAACTTACTCTCCCTTCTTCCTTCCAGGGCCTTTGTTTGCTCAGTGTCATGGGTCAGCTGTTCTCTGGCACAGCTAAGAGTGAAGCCTTGTACTCCAGCTTCAGTGAATATTTTAAGAAGTTTAAGGCAGAAAACAAAATCATTTCTCAGGAAACCATCACATTGATTGAGTTATACCTGATAATAGAAGACCTTCAGCAGGCAAATAATGAAATTACTTCTGCATTGAGAAAACTTGCTAACACCCCACTCAATGTCGCTGTGATAGGAGAGTCTGGAACAGGGAAGTCCAGTTTCATCAATGTCTTCAGGGGGGTTGGGCATGAAGATGAAACTGCAGCTCCGATTGGGGTAGTGGAGACAACCATGAGGAGAACTCCATACAGACATCCCAACATTCCAAATGTGGTTATTTGGGATCTGCCGGGGATTGGAACCACAAATTTCCCACCGAAAGATTATCTGGAGAAAATGAAATTCTGTGAGTATGACTTCTTCATTATTATTTCAGCCACACGCTTTAGGAAAAACGATATAGACCTCGCCAAAGCAGTCAGCATGATGAAGAAGGATTTCTATTTTGTGAGAACCAAGATGGACATAGATCTAGAAAATGAAAGGGAATGCAAAGGCACCTTTAGCAGAGAAACCTTCCTGAAGCATATCCGAAGCCATTGTGTGACTATGTTTAAGAAGAATAACCTTCATGTGCCGCCGATCTTCCTGATCTCAAACAGAAATGTATCTGACTATGATTTCCCGATCCTGAAGACCATGCTGCAAAACAAACTTTCTACTCACACATATCACAACATTATGGTTTCCTTGCCTAATATTACAGAGGCAGCCATTGAAAGAAAACGCACCTTTATACAGCAGTTTATCTGGCTAGAAGCCTTCAAAGATGGAGTTTTGATGACTATTCCTGTAGTGGACACCCTCAAAGACAGTGATGTGGAGAAGTTAAAGATGAGTTTAAACCACTATCGAGTTCTCTTTGGAGTGGATGATGCAACCCTGCAGTTCATGGCGAAGGATTCCCAAGTGCCTGTTGAACAACTGAGAAAAATCATTAAATCTCCTTATTTGTTAGAAACTAAGAAAAGAAAAGCATTAGAAGGGATGCTTTTAAAATACATGGAGAAATCTGCCTCAGCTAATGGTGGGCTCCTGGCAACAGGTCTTTACTTTAGGAAATCCTTCTACTTACAACTTCTTTTCCTTGACACAGTGGCTGAAGATGCCAAAGTTCTCCTTAGAGAGACACATTCAAGAAACTAGTTCAGACTAGTTTAGGCCAAGCATGGAGGTGCACACCCTAACACCAGGACTCCACTCAGGAGGCAGAGGCAGGCACATGTCTGTGAGTTTGAAGGCAACCAAGCTAGGCTACATAGCGAATTCCAACTAGAGTTACCTGGTGAGGCCCTGCCTCAAAAGAACCAAGTCAATAAAAAATATGTAAGTTCAAGCTCAAGTCACCCACAGCCACGGACCATAACCATGTCATTAGCCAATCTGCTAACTACATGAGACACCTGAGGACCAGGCTCATTAGTGTGAATTATAACAGAATTCTCTCACTAGCTGATGTTCTCTCTCACTACGTACCTTTCTGTCTCTCAAACACACATGCGTGCACACATGCATGTGCGCATGTGCAAGCACACACACACACACACACACACACACACACACACGTACACACACGTATACACACATACATTCACTTGAACTTTACCTATTCCTGCTATCATCAAGCCTGTGTTAGAGAGTGACTAGCATGGTTTACAGATTCTCTCAACAGGAAGAACTTAAGACCAAAGTAGAAAGAAACCATAACCACAGATCGTAAGTTTGGTAATGAACAACAAACTCCTAAAAGTCCTGCCACATTCTTGCTAGGGATAATTACTAGAAAACATCTGTAATTCTGTGCCAGGAACCACTGGAGAACTCTGAATTCCTGTCATTACATGTCTTGCTTATGGTTATTTAGGATAAAACCTGTTTTAAGCCACACATGGCACCATAAAATATGTAATAAATTGTTGACTAAAAAAGAGTGTCTGCTGTTGTTATCCCCACTGCACCCTTGATATGCTACTGTTGATTATGGGAAATGATGCTTTTGTTCGCTGGTAATCTCAATTCTTGTTCACTGAGCTAACACTTCTCTGAATCGTAAAGAAATGTCTCATTTGCTGTATGGATGCATCATCTGTCATTTAAAAAGCCTGTGGCCTATGGGGTAGGCAGGAACTGAAAGATGGGATAACCAAGAGGAGAAAGAATTCTGGAATAAAGCGATACAGGATTGTTGTTGGTTATTAGTACCGCACATTTGCTCCTCCACAGGGCTCTGGGCCACTCCAGGTGCAGGACACAGGAAGTTGATGGAGTTTACTCCACTGCCAGGCTGCTGGCTGTTGGGATGTGGGAAGCCACATGACACCACTCCCGGGGTGGGGAAGCACCTTCTAACAGTAAGACAGAGCCTGAGCTGCTTCAGGGTTCCTAGGGCCTGTGAGGAGGCCAGAACCATCAGGTTTTCAGACTCTTAAGCATCCAGGCACTGTTGGGATGCAGAGGAAGAGCAGAGGAGTGGGGTAGGGGAGAAGGGGGAGCTCTGTCTGGTCCCTGGGAAGAGGGGTTCTGTGATCATTGACTGGACTGCCTTAGCCTTGAGTTTACTGATGGGGCCTGGCTAGGAGCACAGAGAGGCCATCTACAGATTAGGCAGCAACTCTGTAGGCAAAGGCCTTCTCTATGGCTCCCTATTGTGGATCCTAATGAAAAGAGAAGTCTGTGGTTTTAAGACATTTATTGTCATGGTGGAAAATAGATGGTTAAAACCATACCCCACTTCTCAGGTTAGGCCTGAGATTAAATACCTTTCACAGGGAAGAGTGTCTGGGAAGAAAAGGTGATTGGCTAAGCCTCCAGGCCTTTTTGTACCGCATTATAATGGAGATCTGTCTTGAGCCTGTGACCAGTGGTCACTTCCTCTACCTGTGGATGGGCTTGAGACATTGCCCTTACATGACTGATGGCCATAAATCTATGGGGGGCCAGAAAAACACTCTGGAAAAAGCAAGATTTTGATATAAAATCACTATTCATGATGATGTTAGAGGACTTTAAGAAGGACATAAATGCATAAATGAAATACAGGACAACACAAGTAAACAGGTAGAAGCCCTCAAAGAGGAAACCCAAAAATCCCTTAAATAATTATAGGAAAACAGAATGAAGCAGGTGAAGGAATTGAACAAAACCATACAGGATCTAAAAATGAAAATAGAAACAATAAAGAAATAACAAAGGGAGACAACTCTAGAGATAGAAAACCTAGGAAAGAGATCAGGAGTCATAGACACAAGCATTACCAACAGAATACAAGAGATAGAAGACAAAATCTGAGGGGCAGAAGATGCCATAAAAAACATTGACACAACAGTCAAAGAAAATGCAAAACAAAAAACTCCTAACCCCAAACATCAAGGACACAATGAGAAGATCAAGCCTAAGGATAATAGGTAGAAAAGAGAGTGAAGATTCCCAAATTAAAGGGCCAATAAATATCTTCAACAAAATTATAGAAGAAAACTTCCCTAACTTAAAGGAGGAAATGCCCATAAACATAACATAACACACAAGAAGCCTACAGAACTCCAAATAGATTGGAACAGAAAAGAAGTTCTTCCCATCACATAATAGTCAAAACATCTGTGATGCTTTGCATATGCTTTGCGCAGAGACTGGCACTATCAGAAGGTGTGGCCTTGCTGGAGGAAGTGTGTCACTGTGGGGGTGGGCTTGGAGACCTCCTCCTAGCTGCCTGAGGATGCTCAGTCTGTTCCCACCTTCCTTCTGGTGAAGATGTAGAACTCAGTGACTCCTGCACCATTCCTGCCTGGATGCTACGATGATGCTGTGCTCCCACCTTGATGATAATGGACTGAACTTCTGAGTCTGTAAGTCAGCCTCAATTAAATGTTGTCCTTTCTAAAACTTACATTGGTCTGGTGTCTGTTCACAGCAGTAAACCCATAACTAAGACCAGAAATGCACAAAACAAAGAAAAAATATTAAAAGCAGTAAGGGGAAAAGGTCAAGTCACATATAAGGGCAGACCTATCAGAATTGCATCAGAGACTATGAGAGCCAGAAGATCCTAGGCACATGTCATACAGATTCTAAGAGAACACAAATGCCAGCCCAGGCTACTATATCCAGAAAAACTCTCAATTAACATAAATGGAGAAACAAAGTTATTTCATGACAAAACCAAATTTACAAAATATCTTTCCACAAATCCAGCCCTACAAAGAATAATAGATGGAAAATTCCAATACAAGGAGGAAAACTACACCCTAGAAAAAGACAGAAAGTAATCTTCTTGCAACAAACCCAAAAGAAGAGAGCCACACAAACATAATTCCACCTCTAGCAACAAAAATAACAGGAAACAGCAATCACTATACTTTAATATCTCTCAATCTCAGTGGACTCAATTCCCCAATAAAAAGACATAGATTAAGAGACTGGATACATAAACAGGGCCCAACATTTTGCTTCAGACAGGAAACAAACCTGGAGGACAAAGACAGACACTACCTCAGAGTAAAAGGCTAGAAAACAATTTTTCAAGTTAATGATCCCAAGAAACAAGCTGAAGTAGCCATTCTAATATCAAATAAGATAGACTTTCAAACAAAATTTATTTTAGAAAGATAAGGAAGGACACTTCATATCTATCAAAGTGAAAATACACCAAGATGAATTCTGAATTCTGAATATCTATGCTCCAAATGCAAGGGCTCCTACAATCAAAAGAGAAACCTTACTAAAATGTTCAAATCACCCATTGCTCCTCACACAATAATAGTGGGAGATTTCAACGCCCCACTCTCAGCAATGGACAGATCATGGAAACAGAAACTAAACAGAGACACATAGAAACTAACAGAAGTTATGAACCAAATGGATTTGATCGATATCTATAGAACATTTCATCCTAAGACAGAATACAACTATCCATCCTCCTTCAGACAGAGGTTACATAAACCATCACAAACATGGACAAACCCAAAGGAATATTGATCTCTGGTGGACTGGCCTTTAGAAGCTATTAGAGACCCTTGGTCACCATAGGATGGGGTCACCATGAATATCAGGAAGACCACAAAGGACAGATATAACAGAGTACACTGAGTATGAGCCAATATTTAATGCCCAGTTTATTTCATCAGACAGAACTGTATTGCAAGAGCTACGAGGGCACCATCAGTTAAGTGTTTGCTTGACCTCAGTAGGGATCGCAGCACCCACATAAAACTCCAGGTGTGTCACACATGCCTGACACCCAACACTGGGAGCCTAGAGAATGGAAGATCCCTGGAGCTTGCTGGGGCCATATAACTGAGTCAGAGAGCTGCAGGCTCAGGGAGAGACCCTGCTCAAAAATATGATGGAGGAGCAAATGAAGAAGACAGTAAAGGTGTTCTTCCTATATCCCCTGTTTCTAACTTTTTATGCTTATTCTTTTAATAATATATTTACTGGGTTATGTTTTAATTAGAGTTTTAATTTTACTTTGCATTTGTTAATTTAAGATGAATTAAATTTATCTATCATTTCTTTTGGTTTTTTGAGACAGCGTTTCTCTGTGTAGAATTGGCTTTTTTGGAACAAGGTGTATTTTTTTTAATAATGTACAGTACTTTGTTTTTAATAATGTTCAAAAACCGAGAGACCAAATCCTTTAAGTTCAGACTTGATTTTAGAGAACTTGAATTCAGGTAAACTAGCAGGCTAGCACCTAGCATTAAATCCCAAGTTATTCCCCTCTCCAAACAAAACCAGAGCCTAGCTCCTGTTTCTAGGCTAACTCTTACAAGACCTGCCTCTCCAGGTTAATCTCCCCCAACAAATCCAGCATTTCCAGGTTAATCCCGAACAAGACCACTCCTTGTTTAACAACCACGAATGCAGAGGGAAGCAAAAGTGAAGTTTATGGTTTGACTCCCAGCACCAGCCAATTATGCTAAAGGCCATAGTAGCTCTCCAATTAGATGCTTCTCAGACTTGAAACACTCATCCTCCCTTGTTCTTTTCTATAAAACCTTACCCCCATAGATGTTCTGGCTCCTCTCCACCAAAACCATCCTGTGTGGGGGTGGTGAGCTGAGGGGCCTGACCTACCTTGAATAAAGGCCCTGGTGTGATTGCCTCAGTATGAAGCCGCCATCTTTCTTTTCTCACTAGTTTTGGTATGAAGTCTATTTCTTCAGATATTAGAACAGCTACATCTGCTTGTTTCTAAGTCCATTGGCTTGGACACCTTTTCCTCAGTCCTTGACCCCAAAGGAGTGCCAATCTTTTGTGGTACAGTGAATATTGGAGACAACAACCTGGGTTTTCATGAAAAATACTTGTGGTGTTTTTTTTTAAGTAGGAAACCGAGACTATTAAAATTTAGAATTACTGTTGAAACTTACGTGTTGATTCCAGAGGGTTTGCTGATATTTTAGGGATGGGTTTGGGATTTGTTTGTTCTTTGTTTCTTGTTTAGTTTTATTAGCATGCTTTATCCTTTCCTCTGGCTTGCCCCAGGCTGGAATTTTTTCTCTTCAGTCCATAGACTTCCTTCCAGTATCTTCTATGGAGCTCCCTCTGTCATCACAGATTTGTGTTTTATCTATTTTCATCATAGAAAGTTCTTTCTCCCTCAGGTATGACAGATAACTTGGCTTAGGGTTCTGGATGGACAGTTGTGTTTACTCAAAACTTGAATAGAAAAGTAAGATAATGACTGAACGCAACTGCAGGAGCAAAGAATTCCTCTCACTTTACACCTCCCACATCGCAGTCCATCACTGAGAAAACTTAGGAGGGAAACTCAAGGCTGGCACCTGAAAGAGAAACCATTAAGGAAGGCCATTTGCTGGCCTGCTCTCTGGCTCAGGCTGAGTTGGACTTTTCATCCCAGGATCACTTAGCTATAGATATTGTTGCCGACAGTAGACTGAGCCCCACACACTAATCATCAATCAAGAAACTTTCTCAGGGATGAAAAGATGGCTCAGAAGTTTAGAGCATTTGGGTGCTCTTCCAGAGGACATGAGTTTGGTTTCCATGAGTCTCATTGTGGCTCACAGATGTCTGTAAGGCTAGTCCCCAGGGATCAGATGCTCTCTTCTGGCTTCTAAAGATGCCAGACCACAAGCAGTACATAGATACAGACAAAACAGCCATAGGTATTGAATTAATTATTTTCTTTAGCCACTCACAGACATGGCTTTGTGTGCTTATTGAATATTGACAGTTATTCCAATTAGGAGGAGGTGAGGAGGGTCTTGGGATCCTTACCTGGGCATCCATCCGCATCTCTCAGTCAGGTGTATGCAATTTTGCCCCAGTTATATATGACCTCACAGTCTTAAGGAGAGGTTGAAATACAAAGGCTGGGAAAGACTAGGGGAAAAGGCCTCTATCTGTGCAACCATGGGGAAGCCATTACCCACGTTGGGTGCAGACTGACCAGTGCAGCTGCTTTGGGGTCATCAAGCCTCTGCCTATAACTCCTCACCTATGCTCTATAAATCAGTCTAATAAACTCATTGTTTCTCTTGGAGTAAACATTGGAGGAATCAAAGTTTAGTTTGTCATTGGGACCTTATGAGGAGATGAAGAACCAGTCTGACACTATTTTAAGGCAGGAGACATCAAGCTATATCGTTAAAAATAAGTTTCTGTACCCTTAGGAGGGAATAGGGAGGCAAAGTGTAGAACAGAGGCAGAAGGAACACCCATTCAGAGCCTGCCCCACATGTGGCCCATACATATACAGCCACCAAACTAGATAAGATGGATGAAGCAAAGAAGTGCAGGCTGACAGGAACCAGATGTAGATCTCTCCTGAGAGACACAACCAGAATACAGCAAATACATAGGCGAATGCCATCACTAAACCACTGAACTGAGAATGGGACCCCCGTTGAAGGAATCAGAGAAAGGACTAAAAGAGCATGAAGGGGCTCGAGACCCCATATGAACAACAATGCCAAGCAACCAGAGCTTCCAGGACTAAGCCACTACCCAAAGACTATACATGGACTGACCCTGAGTTCCAACCACATAGGTAGCAATGAATATCCTAGTAAGAGCACCAGTGGAAGGGGAAGCCCTTGGTCCTGCCAAGACTGAACCCCCAGTGAACGTGATAATTAGGGGGAGGGTGGTAATGGGGGGAGGATGGGGAAGGGAACACCCATATAGAAGGGGAGAGGGAGAGGTTAGGGGTATGTTGGCCCGGAAACCAGAAAAGGGAATAATAATCAAAATGTAAATAAGAATATCCAAGTTAATAAAGATGGAGAAAAAAATAAGTTTCTGTCTCTGGTAGTTACTGAGTTGACCTCTTGCCTTATGCCCTTCACAGGGTCCAGTACACCCCTACTAACAAAAGTTTACCCAACAAATAGTCTATGTGTGACCACCTCCCATGATCTGAGATACATGCTGGATTATTATCAGATTGCCCCACTCCAATCTCTAAGTCCTTAAAGGGAATACAATTAACCTTGGCTAAGATTTTTCCCTCAGGTCCACGCTGCTCAAACGGTTCTGTACCACCCATACTAGCCTGTTCACCCATTCCAACCCAGAGATGCTATATTGGTCCACTGTTCAAAACCAACAGGATTGATCCCAGGTGGAAAGGAGTCACATCATGATTCTCCTGATGTAGATCCCTCCTACTGCCGTAAGGTTGCAGGGTGTCCTGCCTGTTGGAATTTGCACCGTGATGGTCTGTTGGCTAGCAGTTTTATTGTTTGTTTTCAACCTAGGCAAAAATATTAGCAAAAATTGATCAAGAAATGAGAGAATTGAGAACAGCGGTTCTGCAGAATAGAACTACTATAAACTACCTGTTACTTAAAATAATCTTCATTGTCAGCAATTTACTGGAATGTACTGTTTAATATCTCTGGTTTTTGAAATACTGTTGACAAACAAATTGATTATCGAAGTGAAGAAATAGATGAAAACCCCTCAAACAAATTTTGACTGGTGAATATGACTAAAATGGTTCTTCCACTTCATTGGCCCTCTAATATTATTTCCACTAGTTATCATAATCAGGCCCTACATGCTCTCTAATGTATTACACTTGAACATCTTTTAGATTAAATAATGCTAAAATTATTGTTACTCTTTGCTAGAATCATAGCTAGAATAGTTGCTGGCATTACTAAAGACAGTCCTTTATCCAGAATTTGACAGGAACCCATTTCTAAAGGAAGAGTGAAGAATGGCTTGACTCCATTTGAAAGGCAGGAGCCATTATGCTGTCTGGTTAATAGTAAGTTTTTATCGCTGTTTCCTTGACCTGTCCCAACCCATGGCCTTGACTTGTTTTGAGGAACACCCAAGTTAGGAGGGAACACCTTCCCTAGTTACATGCCAGCAATGTGGTAATGGCTGCTAGTTTAGTTTTTTTTTTTTTAAGACTTTTCTGTACTTCCTTACTATTACATTGTCTTTGGTAAAACTGCTTTGCAAATATTCCTGACTTTACTCCTCAAAAGGGAAAGTCAGGAATTGCAAGGTATGTGAATCTTGTGAGGAAATAAGGTTGTAGTCAGAGGGGTGAGGTGGGTTGTGTCTTGGGTAAGACTAACTTTGATTGGAATCTGTACAGGAGCCCAGTGGCCTGTGTGACGTCAGGTCAAGCTGCACTTGTGGAGTCCGGCATCAGGAAAATTACCTTTCAAAGTTGTGCTTGAACCTACTTAGTAAGCTGCTTCTCTGTGTTCCGCCTTAGTTTCCTAGTCCCACATTCTACATACTTTATCATTTTAGGACTGTCTAGGTTCTTCTGCCAAGAAATGAAAGGTTAATAGGTCAAAAGACAGCTAGTAGTTTGATATTTCACTTTCAGCTTCTTGGAAATGAAGGTGCTTCTGAAAAACAATCTTATCCACTTTTATCTTGGCCAGCATATAGCTAGAGACAAGAAGTCAAAAGCACCCTGCCCAACCACCTTGCACCTTCCACTTTCCTTGAAGGAAGCAGGACTGGGGTTCATGTAAAAAGTTTAGAGCAGAATTGAGTGGTTCCTGCAGCTGAACCAAAGCGTGTGAATTCAGGGGAAATGGGTATTTCCAGTAAGTGAGCAGGAGTGTTCAGATCTAACCTCTTACCCTCACCATCCCTTTTCTGTAAAGAGCTAATATGTAGCAAGACATTTAGCAAGATGCCTAGACACTGGGGATCCTCAGCTTGGAAGATAGGGGGATTTGATGGGAGGTGGCAGATCTGGCTTGTGGATGGCCGTTGCTCACATCATTCAAGGTGAGAGGCTTTAAAGAAATGATCTGGATGTTGGATTTGGTAAAACACATACAATTGACTTGCTTGCCTCTTATTCCCATCCTTAAAATGGTTGCAATGGATGTCAGGTAACAGACTATCTCTGCAGTGTGTCTGAGGTTTGTTGTCTCTCAGGCTCAAAGTGCTTCCCAATTCAGGGTCAAATATTTAATTCCTAACATCCCTGGGGACACTGACCTGTGGAGAAGAGGTCTCTCTACATGCTGCTTCTGCTGGAGCTGGCTGTAGAATTCTGTGTCCCAAGAGTTGTGTTCAAACCCTTCAAAAATAATTGTATTTATTGCAAAGCAGGAGAGCTAAGGATCTTCTCTGCATCGGTGAGGAACATGCGCTGTGTCAGGACATGATGGCAGCTGGCCTTTAGGCAGGCCTCCTTTTGTAATGGTAGCAGCTGTGCCACAGCCTTCGTCTGCTATGTTCCTCTTCCTTGGGAAGACCTTGCAGATGCCTAGTACTGTGGAGTCTGCATCACAAAACCAGGAGCAGGAATAGAAAGAAAGGGAGGAGGGAACTGAAGAGTTGAGAACAGCTTGTGTTCTTTCCCTGTATCCTGGCTAACTGAAGTAGAGCCTACAGAAAGGTAATAAAATGAATGACCAGATGGCTACTGGGGGAGAGCATCAAGGAAAGGAATCAGTCACTGAGTACAAAGTCCTGAGATGTGAGGACAGCCCAAGATAAGGGGTGGCTGGAGTTCTGACACCAGCAGCTCCAGAGGTGTCATAATTAAACCGAAGGTTGAGCTGTATGCAGAAGGTACACTGTACACCTAATGAAGGTTTCCTGAGTGTAATGGGGATCCTAGCAGTGCCTCTCAGAATTGCTTTGACTTCAATGTCAATAGGATGACTCTGGCTATTTGATAACCCATGTTGTTGCAAGAGCAGTCACAGGAAATACAGTAATCTTGATGCCCATAATCAATCTGGGACTGAGGAGATCTTGCAGAAGATAATGTAGGAGGAATGATCCGTTGTGAGTGGATTTGGAAATAGAACTTAATTCTGCTTACACACTTGATATGGGTAAGACAAAGAGATGAGGCCCCCAAGGTAACAACAAGGTAGAGGGGATGTTTCCTTAAGGGATGGAAGGTTCCTTGTGCTGCCATGGGAGGTCTTGTAGGCAGGTTTGTGGAGAATAAAGAGCAGAAATATGAATTATGAAGTAATTGCCCAACAATCAAACTCAGGTCTTTGGCCTGGCAGCAAGTGTATTCACCTGCTAGCCAGCTTGATGAACTTCATATTTTTTGGGACATGACCTTAAGTAGCCCTGGCTATCCTCTAATTCATTATGTACTAAGTATGACCTTGAATTACTGGCCCACTTAGCTCAACTTCCTGAGTACCAGAATTATAGAAATCCACAACCACATGCATTTCATGAGGTCTTAGAAATTGCACCTAGGACCTGACTCATACTGAAAAAGCACTTTACTCTAACAATTGACCTGTATATCTGTCCTGCACAGTTAAATTCTTTTCATGAAATAAACAGTTTAAAAGAAAACAGTGGATCTACATGATGACTTGAGGACACTGAAATCTTGTACTGATAAGTGGATTTTAACACGAACTTTAACGTTAAAAAAGTTTGATATTTTTACAAGCTTACTTTCCTCAAGATGAGTTCCAATTCATGAAAAGGACAGAAGGAAAGTAGATTCCGGGCAAATTAAAAATTACTTCAACCAAATGTATTACCTGGACTTACTGACATCCTTTGAAAACAAAGCAGACAAATAAAACAGACAATGTTTATGTGATCTTTACAGATTTGGCATTGATTAAACACTGATGTTGATCATTATTCGTTTTTACTTGTTTTTTGAGTTTGAGAAACTAGAAGTATGTCGATGAAATTCCCACACATTTGAAGGCACACACTGAAGGAAGTGTACACGCATGGAGAAGACATTTGGTTCCGTGTGGAATACTCCAATCAGGTTACGTGCCGCACAGTTGCTTGTGTTTTTATAGTTGCTGGTGCTGGCCCCGGGACACATGAAAGTCTTTATACTATTTCCCGTTACTTAAGTTTTATTTTTCCATACTTAAGGGATTAATTGAGAGGCAGTAGATACCTGATACCTGTTCTGGTTTGCTTTATATTGTGAAAAACACCGTGACCAGAAGCATGTGGGGGAGAAAAGTGTTTAGTGGGGCTTGTAAGTTGTGATCACAGGGGCTGGGGATTTAGCTCAGTGGTAGAGCGCTTACCTAGGAAGCGCAAGGCCCTGGGTTCGGTCCCCAGCTCCGAAAAAAAGAACCAAAAAAAAAAAGTTGTGATCACAGAGCATCACTGAGCAAAGTCAGGGCAGAAGCTCAGGCAGGAACAATAAGCGAATGCTGCTTGGTGGCTTGCTCCCTGTAGTTGGACCATTTACTTTAATCACGACCCGCTACCACCTGCCCAGGGATCGTAACACCCACGCTGACCTGGGACCTTGACTCAATCCTCAGTCAAGAAAATGTTCCGCTCCCTGGGGCCTCCAGTCTCTGGAGGGTTAGTTAAGTGCATCTTCTCTCACTGAGCCAAGACCTGGCAGTCCTCTGCTGTTTACTTGTTGAGGTCTGGTGGGGGCTGGGGATGGGTAGGAGTGGGACGTTCTCTAGGAGTAATGGGAGGAGGTATGGGATGTGGAACAGTCAGAGGGCAGCCTGGGAGGGGGATAAAAGACTGCACTGTAAAAAAAAAAAAATTAAAGAATAAAAAAAAGGAAGAAAATGTCCCAAAAAAAAAAAAAAAAAAAAAAAAGGAAGAAAATGTCCTAACGGCTCGCCCACAGTCCAATCTGATAAAGGCAGTTCCTCAATGGAGGTTTCCACTACCAAAAGGAATCTAGATTGTTTCTGGTTGACAAATAATAATCAGCAAAATACATATATATGGGAACTACCCAACATCAGAACATAACTGAGTCTGAGGCATAGGGAACACAGTGAGAAGCACAAAAGGCATCTTCGATCTCTTGCAACTTACTCTCTCTTCCTACTTTCAGTACCTTTTTTTGCTCACAATCGTGGGTCAGTTCTTCTCTAATACACCTAAGGATGAAGACTGGAAATTTGGAGTCCAGTTTCACTGCATATTTTAGGAAGTATAAGCCAGAAACCAAAATCGTTTCTGAGGAAATCACCCGTTTAATAGAATTATGCCTGAAAAGGGGGGACCCTCAAGGGGCAAACTCTGTAATCAGTGATGCATTAAAAAATATTGATACCGACCCCAATAAATATTGCTGTGACAGGAGTGTCTGGAGCAGGGAAGTCCAGCCTCATCAATGCCCTGAGAGAGGTTAAAGATGAAGGGGAAGGTGCAGCTGAAGTGGGGGGTAGCAGAGTCAACCATGAAGACAGATTCATATGAACACCCCAAAATTAAAAGTTTGACATTATGGGACTTGCCTGGTATTGAAACTCAGAAATTTCAACAACAAAAAAATTATCTGGAAAAAGTAGAGTTCAAAAAGTATGACTTTTTCATTATTGTTTCTTCCATACAAATAACAAAACATGAAGTAGACCTTGCCAAAGCAATCGAAATTATGAAAAAGAATTACTATGTTGTGAGAACCAAGGTGGACTCTGATCTAGAAAGAGGAGAGATCCACAAACCACATAGCTTTAACAGAGAAAACACACTGAACCAGATCTGAGGGGACTGTCTGGATACATCTAGGGACAATAAAATTGATGAACCTCAGGTTTTCTTAATATCTGACCACAATTTATCTGACTATGATTTTCCAGTCCTGATGGACACCCTGATTAAGGACCTTCCTGCTGAAAAACGCCACAACTTTCTGCCTTCCTTGCCTAATATTACTGAGGCAGCCATTCAAAAAAAAAGTACAACTCTACTAAGCAGTTTATCTGGTTGGAGGCGATGAAGGATGGAGTTTTGGCGACTGTTCCCGTAGTGGGCATTTTAAACGACTTGGATATGGAGGGGCTGCAGAAGAGTTTAAACTACTATCGAGACCTCTTGGGAGCAGAGGATGAATCCCTAGCATTCCTGGCTAAGGACGCCCAAGTGCCTGTTGACTGAAAAAAGAAAACTTAAATCTCCTTATTTGTTGGAAATTAAGAAAGGGGAAGCATTAGGAGTATTGCTTTGGAACTGTTTTGGAGAAATTTACTTCAGCTAATGATGGGTTCCTGGCAACAGGTCTTTACTTTGGGAAAACCTATTACTTGCAAACGTATTTCCTTGATACAGTGACTGAAGAGCCCAAAGTTCTCCTTAAAGAGGCGCATTCAAAAAATATCGCTCAAACTCAATTGGCCCACAGCTGCTGACAATTACGAGACCAGCGGGTTAATTCCAGGGAATCATTAGATAAATTCATGCTCTGACATCTGTGCCTTACACCAGCCAATCCACTACAACTGTGGGAAAACCTAAGGACTAGGGTTAGGGGAATTCTATGTTCAATTCCTCTTCAACTCTCTACATTCCTCTTTCTTCTTCCATTTTTATTAAATTTCTTATTTACATTTCAATGTTATTCCCTTTCCCGGTTTCCTGTCCATCAGCCCCCTAACCCCCCCTTCCCTTCTATGTGGGTGGTCCACTCCCCATCTACCGCCCATTACCGCCCCCTCAACAATCCCCTACACTGGGGGTACAGCTTTGGCCAGACCAAGGGCCCAAGGGCTTCCCCTTCCACTGGTGCCCCAAAAAGGCTATTCACTGCTACCTATGCAGTTGGAGCCCAGGGTCAGTCCATGTATAGTCTTTGGGTAGTGGCTTAGTCCCTGGAAGCTCTGATTGGTTGGCATTGTTATTCTTATGGGGTTGCAAGCCCCTTCAGCTCTTTCAATCTTTTCTCTAATTCCTCCAACAGGGGTCCCGTTCTCAGTTCAGTGGTTTGCTGCTGGCATTCGTCTCTGTATTTGACATGTTCTGGGTGTGTCTCTCAGGAGAGATCTACATCCGGTTCCTGTCAGCATGCCCTTCTAGCTTCAACCATCTTATCTAGTTTTGGTGGCTGTATATGTATGGGCCACATGTGAGGCTGGCTCTGAATGGCCGTTTCTTCAGTCTCTGCTCTAAATCCTGCCTCCCCATCCCTAACTAAAGGGCCAGTAAATATCTTCAGCAAAATCATAGAAGAAAACCTCCCTAACCTAAAGAAAGAGATGCCCATAAACATACAAGAAGCCTACAGAACTCCAAATAGATTGGACCAAGATGTCCTCTGGCCTCTGTGTACACACAGGGGAGAGCACAAGAACATATATGTGTACACACACCACACACAACCCCTTACACTCAAAAAGAGATAATGATGCAAATCATTTGTATTGAACTAGATTTGTCCACGTGACGCACAGAGAGAAGTATGAAATACGGACCCACAGTGTCATAGTGGGTGAGCCAGGGTAGCTTCAGCTTTCTATCACAGAAGTTCATTTTGAGATGGCCACACCCAGGCTCTCACACCATCCATTCAGCCTCAGATCCCTCAGGAGCACTCAGGTGGGACAGATGAAGGACAGAAATAATTCCACTTCATTGCGGACAATAAACTTCCTTGGGTGGATGTCATCTGGCACAGCCAAGCTGGAGGTCATTTCCCACGCATCCACAAAGGCCACTCGGAGACCAACAAAGGCAGCGCGGAGGAAGCGGTTCATCTGGAGTGTGAGCCAGTCACTGCCATACACCGATTTGTAGCCAGTGTTGGCCAGTTTGATGACGACCTGAGTACTGGGTTCCCGGTCCAGCAGGGCCTTCACTGCTGCCTGAATCCCTGCCAGTCTTCGGGCAAAGATGGAGGGAGGGAACGTGGTGAAGTGGGCTCCCATACCCAGCACCACCACTGTGTAGGGTCCCCCGGCCAGGCCATGTAGTTCTCTGGCCACAGAGTGCAGAGAGGCCACTGGGGTGAGACGAGAGCGCAGGGGCCAGCTGTGTGCCCTCCAGTGCAACACTGTTCCCCGAGTTGTCTCCACGGCCATCAGGGGACCTACTTGATAAATGGCGTGTAGATCAACTGGCTTTAGGGCTGTACGGAGGAGGAGAAACAAGGTTTTAACATAGGGAACAGAGCAAGATGGCTCAGACAGGAAGGGCTCTTGCTGCCGGCAAGCATTACTAGGGTTTAATTCCCTGAGATTCGTATGGTAGGAGAAACTCAACTCTTGCACATGGTCCTCTGATCTTCTCACACACTAAAGTATGTGAGTGTGTACACACACACACACACACAGTGACACACACACAGACACACCCACACACAGAGACACAGACACACAGAGTGAATTAACATGGGATTATTAATTACCTTTTTGCATACATCTCATATATGTATATGCCACTAAGTAGACAAGGCTGGCCCTGAAGTCACAGATCTGTTTGCCTCTGTTTCCCAGGTGTTCAGATTAAAGGTATGCAGCACTATACCCAGTACACACACACACACACACACACACACACACACACACACACATTTCTCTGTGTAGTCCTAACTGACCTGGAATAGACTAGACCAAGTTAGTCTCAAATTCATAGAGAGCTACCTGCTTCTGCCTTCCAGATCCTGAGAGATATGGGCCACCACACTCAGATGGTTTTGTCTTTTAATTATGTGTATGCTGACATGTGTCTCTGTCTGATATGTGCAAGTGGGTGCAGGCGCCTCAAGAGGCCAGAAGAGGGTGTCAGACTCCCTGGAGTTTGAGCTTGTGCACTTGTGAGCCACTGAGTAGGACCATTTTAATCATTGCTGTTCTCACCTCGTGACACTTCTTCCTTCTATTATTCTGCAGGGCTGGGGATAAACCCAGGGCCTCTCAGGTGCTAGACTCGTGCTCCACTCCTGAGATGCACTCCCTACCCCCTCAATGGAGCATCAGAGGTAGTGCTCCATATCTGTGGTTGTGGCTGGCTGTGGTTCAGTGGTAAGCTCCTGCTAGAATCTCTCACTGAGGAACTGGGGAAGTATGGCTCAGTGGTAGTCTGCTTGCCTATAATCCCTCTGTGGTGATGGGGTTTTGCTCAGTGATAGAGATTTGCTATGCAGATACAAAGACCTGAGTATGATCCACAGAGCCCACATTAAAAACAGTCAGACTTGGTGCCTTTTGGTTGTAAGGCTATAGCTGGCAACATATAGATAAGATACTTGGGGCTTGATGGCCACCCAGCCTAGCCTATTTGGAAAGTTCTAGGTCAATAAGAGGCAATTGTCTCAAAAATTGATATGAAGTCATGTGTGTGTGTGTGTGTGTGTGTGTGTGTGTGTGTGTGTGTGTGTGTGTGAGCATGCATGTTCAACAGAGGGGACTCTTGTGTGCACACAACCATTTGAGGGAGTCTTATGTGGGCCATACTAGATTTTACCTTCTTTTGTAGCTGAAAATGGCTGACTTGGAATTCCCAACCCTAACCGCCAGTATCTTGAGGTAGCTTGAATATGCTTGGCTCAGGAAGTGGCAATATTCAGAGGTGTGGCCATGTTGGAATAGATGTGGCCTTGATGGAGAAAAGTGCGTCAATGTGGGCATGGACTTTGAGACTCTCATCCTAGCTGCCTGGAAGCCAGTCTTCTTGTAGCAGCCTTCAGATGAAGATGTAGAATGCTCAGCTCCTCTGTACCTTGCCTGCCTGAATGCCATGTTCCCACCTTCATGATGTCAGACTGAACCTCTGAACCTGTAAGCCAGCCACAATTAAATGTTGTCCTTATAAGGGTTGGCTTGGTCATGGTGTCTGCTTACAGCAGAAAACCCTACCTGAGACATATCTCCAGAGTGCTGTAAACCATAGGAGTACACTACTATACTCAGGCTGCTGTTGTATTTCTCTCTGCACTCCAGGCATGGACGCTGAGATCCAAGGATGTGTAGTGTTTTACCATGACCATAAACAATGGTGGCAGGGATGTAGCTCAGCATGTGAGATGTTTGCCTGGGGTGGCAGGACTAGTGGATGACTCAATAGGTAAAAGACCCCGAAGACCTGAGCTCCATCCCTGGAAGCAGAAAACTGACATCTGAAAGGTGTCCTCTGAACTCCACATGTGTGCCAGGACATGTGCACAACCTAGGACATACCACACACATGCACACACAATGAGCATGCACATGCACACTGATAATAATAAAATAAAACATAGTAGACTGTATCTAAGAGTGACAGCAGAAATTGTTTTCTGTCCTCTACCACAGACAAACACACACATACACACAGGCACGCACATACACACACACGCACACACAAACACATGTGCATGTGCATACATGCACACACATACACTAGATGGTGGCTGCAGATTTTATTTAGAAACACAGCAATGGCTCTTTTGCTATCACCCCACATTGCATTGTTTGAAGGATTGTAGCCCTGTCCCTTAGCTATTCTCCTGAATGACTTCATTCTGGCAGGCTGGGGATGTGCATAGGTTAGAAGACATCTTGCCTACCATACAACCCTGCATTATATCCCAAATACCTCAAGCATCACACCAACAGGGTGTGGTAACATATGCCTGTAATTTAATCACATGGGAGGTAAAGATAGGAGGATCAGAGCTTCAAGATCAACCCTGGTTACACATGGAGCTCCAGGCCAGCCTGAGTTCCGTGACTATTTCCTTCATTCACACACACACACACACACACACACACACACACACACACACACACACACACACAAGCATGCATGCAGGCATGCACATGCATGAGTTTCTTAAAACTCACTCTTAGCTGGAATTTGCTTTTAAGTGTAGAACTCAGAATGCACAGGGTGGTGGGTCTTGTGACTTTGCAGCCAGCTTGATCACCATAATGGCTTCTAGGCCAACCAGGACTACATAGTGAGACCTCATCTCATAAAAGAAAGTGAACACCCCACTCTTTCATTCATTCCCTTTTAGAAAGACCCAGCAGCCTGCACCACCTTTCTATTAAGCGAGGGAGTCTCTCCTTCAATGAATTCGCTGTCAGGCTTCTCCATCACGAGTCCTCACAGACCCTCCTCTCCCCTCAAGGTCACTCACAGGGCACTGTGTCTCGCAGATACTCCCACCACTGCCGGAGTGTGGAATCCCCCATCATGTAGACAATGCGTCCAGCCAGGCAGTTTAGGATGCTGTCCACATTATGGAAAGAGCGGCTAGAACAGAATGTCGAATGCCATCTGTCTTGGTGGTAGAAGCCAGAGGGTTTTGGAGATAGGTGACGAGGGAGACATGGGGGCCTTGAGGGCAGGGCTACAGGGGAGAGAAGAAAAGAGCAGATGCAAAATAAAACAAAACAAAACAAAACAAAAAACAAACAAAAAACCTTATACCATTTCACCTTCTTCCCTTTTATGTAAATAATTATTTCGAGAGAGAGAGAGAGAGAGAGAGAGAGAGAGAGTGTGTGTGTGTGTGTGTGTGTGTGTGTGTGTGTGTGTGTGTGTGTGTTACTCTGAAGACACCATTTGGGAGTCAGTACTTTCCCTTTACCATGTATATCCTAGGGTTTGAACTCAGGTCATCATTGCCCACTAGCAACCTAAATGGTCTAGTCAGGCAACTTTTGACAAACTTTATATGTAGTATATCAACTCATTCTTACAGAGCATTGTAAAGTCCAATTAGAGAGAGAGAGAGAGAGAGAGAGAGAGAGAGAGAGAGAGAGAGAGAACATGAGTATTTGAAACAGTCTTAAGTAAGCATGGTAGCCATAAATTCCTGTGTAGTTGATATTGGCCTTGACGTCTTTGGTGGTTTGAGTAGGTTTGGCCCCCATAGACTCCTGTGTTTGAATGCTTAGCTCACAGGGAATGGCACTACTAGGAGGTGTGGCAATGTTGGAGTAGATGTGTCCGTGTTGGAGGGAGTGTGTCAGTGTGGGGGTGTGTTTGATGTCTCCGAGGTTTAAGTTCTACCTAATGTAGAATTCCAGTCTCCTCCAGGTAGCCTACAGAAGAAAGCCTCCTTCTGGCTGCCTTCAGATCAAGACATAAACCCCTCAGGAAGCAAAAGCAATAAAGGGGTCACACAAACCCCTTCAAGGACATACACACAAAACCTAAACACCCTCACTAGACCCCCACATACCGAAGGCTCTACCACTTACCAGGGCTAGAGAGATGGCTCAGCAGTGAAGAACACTGACTGCTCTTCCAAAGGACCCAGCTTCAAGTCCTAGAACCACGTGCTAACTCACAACTCTCTGTAACTCCAGTTCCAGGTTACTGGCCTCTGCAAGCACCCCATGGACAGGGTGCACTTACATACATACATACACACACACACACACACACACACACACACACACTCACACACACATACACACACACTCACACACACACATACACACACACATACACACACACTCACACACACATACAAATACAGCCATATGCATTTTTAAATTTTTAATACAACAAAATATATCTCTAAAACATAAATAAGAGATATATCTAAGAAGAGAATAATACATCTTCAAGAATGTCAGGTTTGCGATTGTCTTCAAACAAGTTTAATGGGAAGCTTTTCTTTAAAATTCCTCAATTCTGCATAAGCCTGAGAAGATACTGTGAACCTCATACAGTACGTTCCTTTTTTTTTCACACAAGTAAATTCTGGGGGTCAGGGGGAGAAGATTTTAAAAGTTAGTAATTCTTTTGAAGTTTGTGTCTTTTTCATTGCTAGTTAAGGAGCTGGTTGTCTCAAAATAAACTCAGTACAAAACTGAGCTTCATTCCTTGATAATGATAAGGACATGAATATGGTGGTGAAGTGGCAATAAGTTCTCAAAACCCATATGTGCCGACTTAGGAGGCTGAGGCAGGAGGATTGCAAGTTAGACAGTGTGATAGATGCTAAGAATATAGTAACAAGGGCTGAAGAGATGGCTCCGTGATTAAGGCACTGACTGCTCATCCAGAGGTCCTGAGTTCAATTCCCAGCAACCACATGGGGGCTCTACAACCACATATAATGGGATCCAATGCCCTTTTCTAGTGTATCTGAAGACAGCTACAGTGTACTCATATACATTAAATAAATAATATTTTTTAAAAGAATATAGAAACAAGAATAAACTCAGTCTGTTGTTTTTTTCTTTTTTAAGACAAGGCCTCCTGTACTCCAGGTTGGCCTCAGACACTCTTTGTAGCCACAGGATGACTTTGAACTCCTGATCCTTCTGTCTCTACTTCTACAGGTGTGGTAACCCCATGCTCACCTAGACTTAGTCTTTGTCCTTATTGCTATGTGGTAGGAAGGCAAGCATTAAACTACAGTGACTTCCCTTTGAGATTAGAGCTGTGTCTGCATTCTCTTCTAATTTAGAGGCTCTTTAGGAGCGTTATGGCTGGGTTCCAGATCCTACTCATCTTTGTTCTGACAGTTTGCCTATGGTGTGACTTAGTAAATGCTTGTAAAGCTGTGTTTTTAAAAAGAAGAGAGGTTGGGGATTTAGCTCAGTGGTAGAGCGCTTGCCTAGGAAGCGCAAGGCCCTGGGTTCGGTCCCCAGCTCCGAAAAAAAAAACAAAAAAAAAAAAAAAGAGAGAGAGAGAGAACTACAGAAGAAAGAAAACTAATGGACAGCAGAAAAGAAAAACAAAGATTGGCTTGGTGTGAGGTAAGCCTTCCGTACTACAATCCTGCTAGCTGTCTACTTTTGGCAATAACACCATTCTCTAAGTCAAATTTGTGATTATAGGTAATATTGTCATATTGATGATCATATAAAGAACTTAACATATACTAAAAGTTCAATAAGAAAGGGTATTGTGGGGCTGGGGAGAGGATGGCTCAGTGACTAAAGGTCCTGCCTGCTAAACCTGAGGATCTGAGTTCAATCCCCTGAGCTCACATGGTTTAAGCTGAAAATAAACTCCCACAAGCTGTCCTCTGTCCTCTAGATCCAAATTATGGGCAGTGTACACTCTAATACATACACACAGAGGCAGACATGGAAAAATGTAAAACATAAGTAATAAAATTTTGAAACTGAGAAAGTATCATGATTTACCTTAGGGAAGAATGCAATTCAGAAGGACCAAGAAAGAAGAGAGACGATAAAATGAATTCTATTAAACTCTGTCATTTTTTGTGGGGGGGAGGTGCTCTCTGAAGGTGTAAGTGATTTATGGCTGTGATTAAGATTAATCGTTGAGGGGGTGGGGAAATGGCTCAGGGGTCAACTGTCTGCTGCACACTAGCATGAAGACTTTAGTTCAGACCCACAGCACCCAGGAATAAAGCTAAATGAAATGGCTTGTACCTGTAATGCCAGCATGGGGAAGAAGAGAAGGGAGGATCCCAAGAAATCACAGGCTACCTAGTCTGGACAATGGATAAACTCAAAAGTCATTGCTCTCAAAAAGCAAGTTGGTGGATGATCAAGGAAGACAGCCAACATCAAGCCCCAGACTCTACACATGCAAGTAGGAACATAAGCACGTGCACACACACACACACACACACACACACACACACACACACACACACACACGAATACATATACATAGAACATACACACATGAACACACATACATACAACAGACAGAGAGAAAGAGAGAGGGGGAAAGGAAGAGGGAGAGAGAGAGAAAGAGAGAGGGGGGAGAGGAAGATGGTGAGAGAAAGAGAGAGGGGGGAGGGAGGAAAGGAAGAGGGAGAGAGAGAGAAAGAGAGAGGGAGGAGAGGAGAGAGAGAGAGAGAGAGAGAGAGAGAGAGAGAGAGAGAGAGAGAGAGAGAGAGAGAGCCTATCTGTTAACTGTTGTTTAGCTCAGTTGAAGCATTCTCTCATTCTCAAGAAGAGGAGGACTGGAACCATAGCTCAATGGACAAAGTGCTTACCGTGTACTGGCGTTAGCACTGGAGTTCAGATCCCTATAAACCATGTATATACTGAGGGGTCGTGGTTCACTCAAGCAGTCTGAATCAGACACGAGGTCCGTGCAAACTGGTTAAACTGGCTAACTAACTATAGAAGGTTTACTGCCAAGCCCTGGGTTCAGCTGAGTACTTGCCTCTAGGACTAAGATAGAGGCCAACAGAGAAAGAGTCTGCACATTAGCCTTGGACATGTAGATTCTGTCCTTCACTAGCCTCTGACCTCACAGTGCAAGCAGATAAATGACGAAATAGCGGTGGTGTCTTCCTACTTCACACTGGTGGCAGAACGCAGGGAGCAGAAAGTACAAGTTAGATCTGTGCCAAAGAGCTCTTCCTTGAATCCTAAAACTTGGAACCCACTGGAAGAACTGGAGATCAAGGAGGAAGAAGACAGGGTCAAAATGATAGAAAAGAGCTCTGATGCCCAACCTTTGAATGCAGAGGAAGGGAAATTGCATGATTCATCAGGCAGCTGGAGTTTAATAAAGGTCCTTAATAAAGGTCCAGAACAGACACCACCATAATCAAGGAACACGACCACTGAATCACTCAAGTTGGGATTTCTAAACAAACAATAAAAGAGACTCTCACCACACAGCTCATGGGGCTGTGGGATGTGGGGACACATGGATTGAGCCTGAAGACACTGGGAGTTCACAGAGTAATAGGACTTCCCGTCCTCCATGAGACAGAGGTTACGTAATCCAAGGCAACATGTAGTGAGAATTTTGGTTTCTTTAAAAACCCACTTATGCTATGTGAATATGTTTTTGGTTTAATACCAGGATCCTGAAATCCTGGTGTGACCAAGCTCCTGAGATCCTGTTGTGTCAGAGCTCCTGGGAGTCAAGCTTTCTCAGGGTGTTGCAGGTATGGATGGAGAGCCAGAGCCCTGGGTTTGCTTTGGGTACAGGTACATGTGGAAGAAATCTGTGCCTCTGGTTGGGTGGGATTTGGGTTTCCCTGATTCCTGTGGGGGTCCCAGTTATGCTGGGTGTTGGAAAAGATGTTTTGACCTCAACTGTGATCTTGAGTGTATCAGAGCTCCAGTGCTCCTGGTAGTATCTGATCTCCTGGTAGTCGAGCTTATTCTATGATTCTGTGATCCTGGGCATTCAGAGCACCTGGAAGTCAGGCTCCCTCTGGGTGTTTTAAGAGTGGATGTACAGCCAGCACCCCAGGTCTGCTCCAGGTACAGGTTCAGACCGGAAGGAACCCATGCCACTGGCTGGGCCAGGGTTCCTGGGCCCCTGGATCCCTGGGGGACCCAGTTACTCCGGGTGTTAGGGTAGATTTTGTGGCCTCTCCTGTGATCCTGGACATTTCAGAGCACCTAGAATTCAGGCTCCCTCTGGGTGCAGAGTCAGCGCCCCAGGCCTCCTTGGGTGCAGGTTCAAACTGAAAGGAACCCATGTTACTGGCTGGGCAGGGGTTCCTACATCCCCGGATCCTGATGTTGGGGAGTTGTGGCCTCCTCATCTGTGATCCTGGGCATGTTAGAGCACCTGAGAGTCAGCCTTCCTCTAGGTGTTGTGGGACTGGGTGCCCCCTGCTTAAATCTTAAATAAACATGTGTAAGCTGCTCTTCCAGAGGCCTGGGGTTGGTTTCCTGAACGTACATGTCTGTTCACAGCCGTCTCTAACTCCAGTTCCAGGAGGATTCGATGCCCTCTTGTGGCCTCTGCCAGTACTGCATGAGAAGGTGCACACATGCAGGCAAAACACTCGTGTATGGGATAAAATAAATAATTGTTCTTTTTTTAAAAGTAGTGTATTTTTATTTTATTCACCTTGTATTTGTATTATTTGGTTGTAAATTTTCCCACATTTAGGAAATTTTTAGTATTTTCTTTTCCCCTAGACTTTTGCTCTTTTCCCTTCCCCTGTACAACGACTGCACTCTCTCCTCAGTCCCTTCATATATTTGACCTTGTTCCTCCCACTTTTTATTTTCCTTGACTCTTTGCCTTATCACATCCAGTTATTATTTAAGCATTCAACATAGATACTTCCCCAAAGTTTTTATTACACTTAGTTGGCTGGTTGGTTGTTTCCGATGGAAGGTGGACATTGCCATAGTGTTCATCAACAATTTGTGAAAATCAGTTCCTTATTTTCACCATGAATCTGGTAGATGAAGTCAAGTCTTCAGGCTTGGCAGCAAGTGTATTGACTCACTGAGCCAGCTTGGCAGCCCTGAACTAAATATACAATAGATGGGATGTTTATTCTTTGACAATTTCAGACATATAAACAGTACATCTAGATCAGGTGTACCCACAGTTCCTCTCTACCCTTCCCCCAACCGCCACCAACATGTCCTCCTCTTCTTTACCGTCAATAACCTCCTGAGTCCGATTAGTGGTAGTGCTGTCTGCTGGAATAGTCACTGACCTTGCTGACATGATCTTGTATGTTATCCCATCTGCGGTGAGATCATGGATACAACAGTCACGTCATGTTCCAAGACACATTTGACATTACTTCCCAAAGCCCAGCTCTTACCTTCTATCTGCTTCTCTTCTGAGATTTTCCCTGAGCACTGAGAAAAGGTATTGATACAGTTATCGCATTCATAGGTGAGTTCTAAATCAACACTGATTCACAGCGCTTAAACCAGTTATGAGTCCCAGCACTGATGGCTGACCAGCTCCGTGGGAAACTCCTTCAGGGAAGGCTGAGGGCAGCATTAATCTATGGGTGTAAAAATACACATCTAGAAGGCAGTTTGTCATTTAGCCAAACAATAGTAGGTTCCCCTTACGGTGTGTGTTGTCCTGGGCCATAGACATTTGACCAGGTATACAGTACTAGGGCGAATTTCTTCCTGTAGAGTAGGCCTCAAAACCAACCCAAAAGAAGTTGGTTGTCCCCATAATAACCTTTGTACCACTATTGTACCAAGAGATACATCTTGCCTGGAGTGTCAGTATTCTACTGTGCAAAGTTGGCTGTAGGAATACCATTGATGTCTTTTCTCTCCCAGTGGCCTACATAACACCTTCCAGCACTATGAAAACTGGTCACCAGGAAGTGAGTTTTCAGGTCAGTTGGAGCTTGATCGCTCCTTGTCCTGCAACCAAACTGGGTTGTGTCTTCAATGAGATCTTACTGTCTAATCTGGTGAGCAGTGAAAAGCAGTGGCAGTAGCTTGTGCTGTAAGCCTTGTGTTGATGATGGTTTCATTATCAACATATACAAGGTGTCTATGTTCAAAATCCTACTTTTTATTTAGGAAATCATATTACAATTAGTGACTTTCCATAGATGATTTTCACATAATTTCAATTTTGGTTGACCCATCTCTTCCCCTTCTTCTTTTCTCCTCAACTCCCATCCCTGTGTAAACCCTTAGTTTCCAAAATGCCCCCATCTACTTTTATTATCATACGCATTCTTCCCTTCAAAGCACTTCTCCTTTGCCTCTCACAGACACATTTGAGCTTCTGGGGTCTGCAGGTACTCCAAATTAAACACATAAATCTAAAAATTCACAGCTACAGCTCACAGATGAGGGACAATAGGCAGTGTCTGACTTACTCAGCCTGGGTCACCACACTCAGTACAATGTTTGCCTGAAAATTTCATAATTTCATTGTTTTAACAGCTGAGTAAATGCCCATTCTGTAAGTGAACCACATTTTCGTTATCCACTCATCAGTTGATGGACATGCAGCCTGATTTCATCTCCTAGCGGCGATGCCAACAGAGCAGTGGTATGGGTGGATGTGCAAGTGTCTCTGGAGAAGAAAATGGAATCTTTTAGATATATGGTGGCAGTGATATGCCTGGATTATATGGTAGTTCCGTTTTTGCAGATACTTCAAACTGATTTCTATAGTGGTTCCACAAACCGGAATGGGTAAGTGCTACTTTTTCCTCATATCCCTGCAAGAATTTGTCGTCATTTATTTTGCTTTATTTTAGCCATTGTGAATGGGATGAGGTACATTCTCCAAATACTTTTTTAATATTCAAATTATTTTTAATTCTACTATATAAAAACACAAATATGCATACTTGTTAAAGAAGTGAGTTCACTCCTCCATAGAATGTTTATTCCCTTCTTTATGAAGGGAGGGCTCCAACCCAGGCCTCGCACATGCTAGGCAAGCATTCTACCACTAAACTACACACCTCACCTGGCGATGGCTTATAAGATTTCAGGAAGCCGATAATCTGACTATTCTGGAATTCTGTACTCATGCTGTTCCATTGCCACATCTGTCTTCCTAACAATAATGATAAAATGCGGATTCCATCGTATCGCAATGTTGACAGATAATAGCAATGAGTTCTTCAATGTTCAAAATAATCTTACAAAGTAAACCAATATTAACACCCTTTCTAACTGGTCAATAGTAAGTCAGAATCAATTTGAGTCCCTTAAGGAAATTTGAAATTCAGTTTTTAAAAGTATTGATCCTATTTATTTGACAAGTGCATGCGGAGGCTGGACAACTTGTGTGGTCTGTTCTATCCTCCCACCATGTGGGTATCGAACTCAGATCCTCAGGCTTGTTGGCCAGAACCTCTACCTACTGACACATCTCACAGCTCCAGGCTGAGTGAGCCTGGACATGGTAGAGATGCTCTGGCTCCTTGGGGGATGCTGAACTAATTGTGAACAGCACAGGACGAGCAGGGCAGGGAAGACATTCCTCTCAAGCACACCAGGAAGAGGGATAAAAGTCAGCTCCCGCATTGGGAGACAGAGAGCAAGTCTGTAGCCTTACAGTAGTTTTCATTTGCATATCTCTGAATGGTCAATGATGTCACACACTTTCTCAAATGTTTATTAGCCATTTGTATTTCTTTTTTGAGAATTCTCTGTTCAGTTCCACAGTCAGTTTTTACTGGGTCCTTTGCATGCCTAGTGTTGTGGTTTAAGTATGCTTGGCCTAGGAAGTGGCACTGTTTGGAGGTGTGGACTTCTTGGAGTAGGTGTGGTCTTGTTGCAGTGGGTGTGGCCTTGTTGGAGTGGGTGTGGCCATGTTGGAGTGGGTGTGTCACTGTGGGCATGGGCTTTAAGAACCTCATCCTAGCTGTCTAGAAGCTGGTCTTCTCCTTTTGCCTTCAGAACAAGATGTAGAACTCTAAGCTCTTCGTACACCGTGCCTGCCTGGATGCTGCCATGCTCCTTCTGCTTTGATGACAATGGACTGAACCTCTGAACCTGTATGCCAGCCCCAATTAAATGTTGTCTTTATAAGAGTTGCCTTGATCGTGGTGTCTATTCACAGCAGTAAAACCCTAACTAAGACATCTAGTGTTAATATTTCTGAATTCTTTGTATTTTCTAGCTGGTTCTCTGTCAGATTTATACTTGGCAAAGGTTTACTCCAATTCCTCTGACTGACAATTTCCTTGTCTATACAAAAGCTTTCTAACTTCATGAGCTCCTTTTGATTATTGGCCTTATTTAGTGGTTTGATTAAAATGCCCATCAGAGGCTCATAGATTTGAATGTTTGATCAACAGGGAGTGGAACTATTAAGGGTGTGGCTTTTATGGAGTAGATGTGACCAGGTTGGAAGAAGTGTGGCACTGGAATGGGAGTCGGGGTGTTGAGGTTTCAAATATTCAAGGTAGGCCCGGTCTCTCTCTCTTTTCCTGCTGCCTACCAATCTAGGTGTAGAACTCTGAGCTCCGTCTCCAGCACCAGGTCTGCCTGCATGCTGCCATGCTTCCAGCCATGATGATAACTGACTAAAATTTTGACCTGTGAGCCAGCCCCAATTAAATGTTTTCCTTTATAAGAATTGCTGTGGTCATGACCTCGCTTCTCAGCAATGGGAACCCTAAGACAAGTCCATCTATGTATTGTATAACATGTGTTGATTTACATATACTAAACTATCCTTGCACATCAAAGAGAGGCACTGCGGGAGATACTGAAGATAGAAAGATTTCTGGTGCTTGACTTCTGGAATAAAATCAACTTGACCTTGGCGAATGATGTTTTTGATGTTTTTTACTTCAGCATTTTGTTAAATGTTTTTAATCTAAGTTCATTGGAGAATGTGGTCTATAATTGCCTTTTTGGTTGTGTCTTTATCTGGTATTGGTGTCAGGGTAATACTAGCTTCAGAGAGAATTTGGTAGTATCCCTTTCTTGCCCATCTTATAGAACAGTGTGAAAACAGTGTTAGCCTTCTTTGAAACTCACCAGTGATTCCATCTGGGCCTGGAATGTTCTTAGTTGGGAATTTTAATTAATGTTTCATCCCCATTGCTTGTCACCAATCTGTTTATATTGTTTATTTCCTCTTGGTTTAATTTTGGCAAGTCATATGCATCTAGGAATTCATCTATTTCTTTTAGATTTTTCTATTGACCAATTAAGAAAATGCCCTACAGACACTCCTGCAAGCCAGGCTGATGGAGGTAAATTCCTCCGTCCTTGGATCATTTATGTTCTTTCTGTTGAAGTATTTGCAATATCCAGGTGGGACATAGATGTGGTATTCTTCAGTGTGTACTTTAGAAAATAACTCCTCAGACCAAGAGCTCTGGGCACCTTGAATAAGCCCTACATTATTCCTGAGTAGAATATTAACTGGGAGAGCAACCACAGCTGTCTGAAACTGCAACTACGTATCTGTCATCCAGCCAATCATAACAGATTCATAACAGGCTGCTTGGACTTCAATGGTGATTGGAGAGTAAACTAAGGAGAGTATAGAGTCTATTGGTACTGTAGTTCATGAGATTAGGAGAAGGAGAGACTTGGGACAGATTAAAATAGGATTAAATGTTAAGCAAACTTTGCAACAATAGTGTGGGTAAAGATAGACTTTGAAGGTAGGTTGAGTAAAGATGGACTTTGAAAGGTATTGTGGGTAAGTGTCCTAGTTTGCTGCTTATGTAAACATTGTGACTGTGGTGGTTTGAAGGTCAATACCCCCAAAGGCTCATATGTTTGAATAATTTGATTGTTGGAGAACCTTGCTATTAATATTAGCAGTCTCCCGTTACAGGACGGCTCTCTGAGCTGGAAGCAAAATAGAGGACTCCCTTTCTTATCAGGGTTTCCCAGTCTCTGCCTCCACCCGGAGAATATCCCTGAACACAGGTGGCTGGCCTTGACTGGCCTTGTCTGAAATGTGACCTTAATCAGAGCTATCTGCAAGGCTTAATAATGCAGCACACATCCCATTCTAGCTTCCTACCCATCATGATAATTAGGGACTGTATTACAGTCAATCAGCCCTTCCTGCTCACTTAATGCCATGACCAATCAGCCCTTTCCACCAGTACCCTAAAGAAGGAAGGAAGGAAGGAAGGAAGGAAGAAAGGAAGGAAGGAAGGAAGGAAGGAAGGAAAAAAAGGGGGGGCTGGCTCAGTGGTTAAGAACCTCTTCCAGAGGTCCTGGTTCAAATCCCAGCAACCACAGCCATCTGTAATGAGATCTGATGCCCTCTTCTGGTGTGTCTGAAGACAGCTACAGTGTACTCATATATAATAAATAAATAAATCTTTAGGAAGAAGGAAGGAAGGAAGGGAAGGAAGGGAAGGAAGGGAAGGGAAGGGAAGGGAAGGGAAGGGAAGGGAAGGGAAGGGAAGGGGGAAAGCCCTTATGTAACCTATCCCTGAAACAATAAAATAGACTTGTCTCACTGTAGCAGTCTCTAGTCATTCTGTCCATACTCACAGCTGTCTGAACCCCACTTCTCTGCCTCTAACCTTTTTCCCCTCAGGCTGGTAGCCAATAGCCTTTGGGTAAAAAGGGAGGCATAGTCGATCCCCAGTTGGCATAACTGTGTGGGAGGAGGAGATGTGTTCCTGTTGGAGATGAATGGGGAGGATGGGGAGGACTCTATGCGTACAGCACAGTGTATCAGTGAACAGTAGGGCAGGGTGGAGTGAACCATCTAACCAACCAGAAAAAAAATGACCAAAATTACAGAATTCAGCAAATCTCTCTCAATGGTGATCCTAAATGGAAATGGCCTGAATCTACCAGTAAAAAGTTATAGAGTAGCTGTCTTCCAGTATCTAAGAAAAACATCCCAGTAACAAAGATAACCACAGACTGAGGGTCACTTACATGCCCACGTCTACTGATGCACCATTATTGTCCAAGACATACTAGATCCTGTAAACTTGAACACTTTAAATGTTCCAAGAAACTTGAAACATTAAAGCAGCAGTGTTCTTCTAACAAGAATATGAGTTATGAATACTTACACTGTCCCACCCACTGAGCATAAGCAAAAGCCCTGAAGGACACGCAGAGCAGCTGACTGAGGCCTCTAAAGAACTGAGGCAGTGGAGTGTCCACCCCTAAACAGGACATCTGTACCATACCCCCTCCACCCACAGGTTCCGGGAAGACTTCAACAGAGGCAGAAAAGCTGTAAGACCCAGACCTCAGGACAGCGGTGAAACAGAAACTTCTGGACATGGCGCTTGTGAGCTCACAAGCAAGCCAGTCAGCGCTCCAGCACAGACAGGGAAAGGGCTCATGTACCCACACCCATACATGAGGGGCCACAGGCAGGCACTGGATGCTGAGGAAGGGAGAGTGAGTTTTCTTCAGTGGGATGGGCCATGGTGGTTGCCCATGTTCCAGTGAATATCGTCACCCAGGGTCATATGGGCAGCACTAGTGTGTCCTAGTAGGCTATTGTCTCACCAACATGACCGCCGATACACGAGCTAAGAAAGGATGACCAATGAACACACCAAACTGGTCAGGGAAAAGCCTGTGAGGACTCAATCTAAAGAACTATAGGCAAAATGAGGGAAGCTGAGAACTATTGTTTGTCTGGTGCCAAATGGTCAGCCCTGAAAACATACATGCAAGTAACATTAAACAGATGGAACAGGTTAGGTTTAGGAGTGTGTGTGTGTGTGTGTGTGTGTGTGTGTGTGTGCGCGCGCGCGCGCGCACGTGCTCGCAATAACAATGAAAGAAAAGGTCTTAAATTTGAAGGCGAGTGGGAAGAGATATAGGGGAGGTTTGGAGGGAGGAAAGAGAAATGTAGTAATTAAATTATAATAGAAATAAAGAAGAAAAGAAAAAAAGGCCTGTACTCATGTGTCCATACTTACACAGAGACAAAGACAACTGTAAAATAATAAAAATAAATCTTCTTTTAAAGGTCTGGAAAGATGGCTCAACAGTTAAGAGCACACACTTCCTTTTCCAGAGACCCTGAGTCCAGGTCCCAGCACCAAAACTGGGCAGTTCACAACTTACCTATGGTTCCAGGGGTTTCCAAAGTCTCTGCCCTTTCCAAGGCACACCACACACCACACACACACCACACACCACACATACACACACACACACACCAACACACACACCACACACACACCAAACACACACACACACACACACACATCCACGCACATACACACACACACACACACACCCACACACACACACACACACACACACACACACACACACACACACACACACACACACATACATGCCCACACCCCACGTACCCCACACACACACACACACACATACACACACACGCACACACACACATACACACACACACATACACCCACACCACACACACACACACACACACACACACACATACACCACACACACACATCACACATACACACCACACACACACACACACACGCAATTTTAATATTAATAAAAATAGATCTTAACAGCAAAAGAGAAGACGTAAATTTGGAAGGGATAGGAGGAAGCAGGAGTCGGAGAGGGTAGGTAGTATTTAAATACATCATATTCCTGTGTTAAATTACCAAAGAGTAAATTTCTCATGTGTAAAAGTAACAGTGAATTAGAGAAGAGAGACAGTAGTGCACTGCTGTTTAATAAGCTTCTTTCTGATATTTCTCCAGTCTGGGTATTAAGCATGTTTCTTTTTCTTTCTTCCAGTCTGTTATCACTCTGAACTCAATCTGAACTGAATGCCTGAGGTTTGCTGGCAATGTTCTATCAGAAACCCTTTATTTTGCTCCAAAAACCAGGACAGGAAGTGTCTCTGGGTCAGACCGAGAAAGTAGCTTTTATTTCTCCAACCCAACCCATGACACCTAAGCCATGGGAGCAAGCAGTGTTCGTCCCTGACCAGAGAACTGTGATGCTGACACTGCAAGTATGGGAGTATCCGGTATCCCGAGTTTTCCTTCTCTGCATCCCTCTGTGTCCCCAGTGCCTGGTAACTAAGCTGGGATGCTTAACCCTTAGGAAAGGGGAAACTGGGCTTTCGAAAGAAGGTGTTTGGGATTCAGCTATGAAAAGGGAGCTGAAGAAAGCAATTCCAGAAAATCGTCTAAGGACAGTGGGGCTCAGCCAGGAGTTAAGATGAGCCAATAATTTCCATAAACAGGATGTACGCATTTGAAACGTGGTAAAGGCCTCTAGTCGCACAGGCATATGCTGTCCACTAGATGGAGCATGTTTGAATCCCCTTCAACGAGTGCACCCGCGGCTAGAGAAATAACAATGTTGCTTGCTGGCTAACTCACCAGGTCAGAAAGAAATTAATGCTCTCCATAGGGGTATAATAACCAAAACTTCCAGAACACCATTCAAAATTGCCATTCAGACGGAAAAATACAAAAACAAACAAACAAAAAAGGCAATCAGAACATCTCACAGAGAAAAAGAAAATTAATAGACCTTACAAAATTTGCTTTTAAAAAAAAAAGTTGGGGACTCGAGAGATGGCTCAATGATTAAGAGCACTGACTGCTCTTCCAGAGGTCCTGAGTTCGATTCCCAGGAACCACGTGGTGGCTCACAATCATCTGTAATGAGATCTGATGCCCTCTTCTGGTGTGTCTGAAGATATCTACAAGGTACTCATATACATAAAATAAGTAATTCCTTTTAAAAAAAAAAGTTGATAAAATGAAAAAGATATGCTCCTGACTTGGAGAAAAATATTTGCAAACTAAGAATCAGACCTCCTGCACAACATATAAAGATTTCTTAAAACTCAATAGTAAGAAAGCAAGCAACTCAATTTTATAAAGGGGGCTAAAACTTCAATAGACATATTAGCAACAAGGAACGCCAGTGTCAGATGAGCACTTGACAAGACAGTCGACTTTAAGAGGAACTCAAAAGTCCACAGCTACTAGGACGGGGAAGCATTCCAAAGGTGATTTAAGACACTTACCAAGTGTAACCTTGCCACATGCAGCTGGGACTGCTCCCCTCAGGACTCAGCTGGTCAGTCTCGGGCAAGCATGTCATTTCCACATTAAGCAGCATTCCTTGGGGCTGGTGGGGTGGCTCAGACAGCAGAGGCACTTGCAACCAAACTCGATGATCTGAGTTGTATCTGTGCGAGCCGCATGGTAAGGAGTGAACCCATTCCAGCAGGTTGTCCTCTCCCCTTTGCCTATGTGTATAATGTCCAGACACATACATGCATATGTGCATACATGCATACATGCACACATACATGCACAAAAAATATGTAAAGAAAGTTAAAGGAAAATGAAATGTTGTATTCATATAAAACTCTATACAAAGAGCTGGAGAGACAGACCAGTGGGTAAGAGCATCCTGTGCAAGCATGAGGACCTGAGTTCAAATCTCAAATGTGTGCCTATAACCCCATGTTGGGAGTCGGAGGAAAGTGACCGATGGACGGCCGGCCAGCCTGTGTAAAGTAGAAAGCAGATCAGTGAGAGATGGAGAATGACAGGGGACAATGACACCAAGTCCTTTTCTGCCCCCTGAATGTTCAAACAAGGGCAAGCACACACACATGCACGCGCCACACACGTATAATAACACCAACCACTATGTTAAACCCTCTGCCCATGTAATGGTCACGGTTACTTAATGAAGAAGGATTTGAAAATAATTCAAATGCTCGTCCATTGATAGATGAGCAGGATGTGGCACAAGCCTGTGTATACCCAGAATAAGAGACCATTCGAAAGCATATGCTCTCAAAGGAGCCATCCTCAAAGGCACACTGACACACTCCAGGTTTCATTTACTTACCATTCTGCAGATGACAAGCATACACTGGCAGAGAACAGATCGGTGGCTCTGACTCAGAAAAGAAAAGCGATTTTATGAACAGAAAGCGCACACAGTATCTTAGTGTGTTGGAACTACTCTGTACCCTGTGCGTGGTTCCAGCCCTCCTGTCCTCTTCCTCATGGAAGCCATGAGAGCAGCTATCCCTCATGGTCCCTCTACAAAGTCTGGAACCAATGCCTCTGTGCTTTCCCTGATGATGAAACTCTGAGCCAAAAGAAACCTCTCCTCCTTGGGTCAGGTACCTTAGTGACAGTGGTATTGTAGAACCCAACAGACACCCCAAACAGACCAAGATGCATTCTTTACGGCAGTCTCCCCAGAACCCCTCCTGTAACGTTTGCCTCTTTCCAACAGTGCTATCCCTAGGAAGATGATCTCTCAGCTTTGGCTTCCTGATAGCCTGCTCAGTCTTTAGCCCGTGTGACTGAACCCTCCCCTCATACTGAAGGAGCCTTGCAATCTCCTTGCTCCCACCTCTTCCTTCTCGGCTGCTTACACTCCTACTGAGCATCCTCCGGACTCTAGACTTAGCACGTCACTGTCTAGGCTGATCCTGTCAACTACGGCAGCATGTAAGTCATATTTCATATCTCCCAAGCCCTCACTCCAAACACAAAATCCTGCTAAAGAAGCTAACTGTAGTCTGAGGAAGGGCCCTGTGGTATAGCGGTTGCCTAGCATGAACAAAGCCCTGAATGGAGGGTACCAGAACTCAAAACAAAACAAAACAAAACAAAACAAAACAAAACAAAACAAAACAAAGCAACACGGCTGAGTTGAATCCTTTTATCTAAGTTCAAAGTTCAGTAGGCGTTTTTCAGAGAAAAATTTCAGACACGCTCAGGGAGACATTTATTGGAAACTAGATTCATACATCAGTGAAGATCGAAGTAAGCCTCATTTGGCATGATATACCCCAATATCTATGCTATCTTCTGACATAACAGTAAATCCCAAGATGACCCTGACTCCCGTATCAAAGGGTGAGCTTTAATAGTCTAGGAATATCTCTATATAAATATAAATCATAGCATCTAAAATAACCATCGCTGTTTTAAGTCGGGTCCAAAAGTCCTGGGAAATCTCTTAAAATAATAAGTACTTCAGACAGCTGTGGGAGTCAGAAGGGCTGGGGCTGTAGCTCAGTGGTAGATGCCTTTCCCAGCACGAAGGAGGTCAAAGTTCCATCTCCAGTGCCACAAAAAGATGAATAACAAAAGATGGAAGCTAACTGCAACAGGGAAATCCTCTACTGCGGGTACATCAAGGAGCTGAAAGGCTGGGCAGAAAACTCAGCCGCCCTGAATCCCCAACATGGCCGAGAGTCAGCGCTAACAGAGATGGGGGGCTCAGTGCAGAAAGCAGTCCTTCTCGCCAACTTTTCGGCACTGGTACACAATGGTAAAGCTCTCATTCAGGAGCAGGGATTGGCGGAGACGTTTCTGAAACTTATGCTTATCTCTCTCCCCTGCCATACTAGCTTTCTCCCAAACTGAGAAAAATGGAAGAAGTGTCACTTAAAAAAAAAAGTCTGATTTGCTGAGGATGGAGTGCACAACTGGTTACGGGGCACGGGCCGAAGTTCCTCTTTCCCAGTCTACGTCACCTCCTGTCCCGTCAGCAGCTTCAGGGGTCTTTGGTTCTGCAAAGCTTCTCCTCACACAACGTCTGTGTGGCTTCACTGCTTTTACCTCCACTGTCACGTGGTTCTCACAACCCTGTGAGGTAGGAAGGCAGGGGTCATGACCCATAGCTGAAAGCTAAGGAGCTTGGGACTCACAGAGTTAGGTCCCTTGGGTCTACACTGTTGGCCAACAGCAGAATGAAAACTAAAGCACGAGTCCAGCTCCCGGGTCTCCCCACTGTCTTTCTGAGAACGGGCTAGTGGAGAGACCCCTGCCCTTAACACTCGCCATCCCGCTGGCAAGGGTCTCAGACGGCCCCGTTGAGAACTGGTTGAGTCCGCATTCGATAGATGATGACTGCCGTGGCCGGGCACAGGAACAAGGAGGTCATGATGACAATGGTAGCCAGGATGATGAGGACAATGGCCCAGATATCCAGGATGTGCTTGGGCAGTAGGACATCCACAGGGGACTGGCTGATAGCATCCATGGTGGCCCTGGAATGGACAGGAAAGGTAAGTCAGTTTTGTGTGCCCTCTCCCTGCCTCCCTCCTGGGAATCAAGACTTGTCTGGACCCATAGTGATGATAACAGCATCATTTGCTGAGGCGTCCTGTGACCAAGCATATGCAAAACACTTTTTTAATATTTATTTTTCTTACGTGTGCACTCCTGTGCACACACCTGTGCTCATATATGACTGTGTCTGCAGACACCAAAAGGGACTGTGAGGTCCCCTGCAGCTCGAGTTATAATTGGTTATGAGCCGCCTGACCTGTGTGCTGTGTCCCTCTGCAAGAGCAGCAGGTTCTCTAACCACAGAGCCACCTCTCCTGTCTCTCATGCAGAGCACTTTATGTCTATTAACTCGTTCTTCCCTCACACCAACCACCAACCCGATGGACAGGGATTCCAATAACTGTTCATGTTTTGTTTCTCGGCCTTTATCTTCAGTTGTTCCCACTTTTTACAATGGAAATCAAAGCCATGTAGATGACACATCATACATGTTTGTTGCTGTGCCACTCACAATAGAAAGGAAATAGAACCAGCCTAAACGTCCATCATCTGATAAATGGTTACTCATTGCACATAGTACATATACACATTGGAACTGCATTCAATGTTCTATAAAAAAAAAACAGAATTATGGTATGTGCAGGAATATATGTGAAACCATAAGATATTGCACTTAGTGGGTTAACCAAGACTCAGAAAGACAATGTTTTCTCTCAGTATACATTCTCTCAGACGGAGCACTACCAAATTCCTTCTATGAAGCCACAATTACTCTTATACCTAAACCACACAAAGACCCAACAAAGAAAGAAAACCAGACCAATTTCCCTTATGAATATTGACGTAAAAATACTCAATAAAATTCTTGCAAACCAAATCCAAGAACACATCAAAATAATCATCCATCATGATCAAGTAGGCTTCATCCCAGGTATCCAGGGATGGTTTAATGTACAGAAAACCATCAACGTAATCCACTATATAAACAAACTGAAAGATAAAAACCACATGATCATTTCATTAGATGCTGAGAAAGCATTTGACAAAATTCAACACCCCTTCATGATAAAAGTCCTGGAAAGAACAGGAATTGAAGGCCCATACCTAAACCTAGTTAAAACCATATACGGCAAACCAGTAGCTAGCATTAAACTAAATGGTGAGAAACTTGAATCAATCCCACTAAAATCAGGGACTAGACAAGGCTGCCCACTCTCTCCCTACTTATTCAATATAGTTCTTGAAGTCCTAACCAGAGCAATCAGACAACAAAAGGAGATCAAAGGGATACAGATTGGAAAGGAAGAAGTCAAAATATCACTATTTGCAGATGATATGATAGTATACTTAAGTGATCCCAAAAGTTCCACCAGAGAACTACTAAAGCTGATAAACAACTTCAGCAAAGTGGCTGGGTATAAAATTAACTCAAATAAATCAGTAGCCTTCCTCTACACAAAAGAGAAACAAGCCGAGAAAGAAATTAGGAAATGACACCCTTCATAATAGTCCCAAATAATATAAAATACCTCGGTGTGACTTTAACCAAGCAAGTGAAAGATCTGTATGATAAGAACTTCAAGCCTCTAAAGAAAAAAATTGAAGATCTCAGAAGATGGAAAGATCTCCCATGCTCATGGATTGGCAGGATTAATATAGTAAAAATGGCCATTTTACCAAAAGCAATCTAGAGATTCAATGCAAACCCCATCAAAATTCCAATCCAATTCTTCATAGAGTTAGACAGAACAATCTGCAAATTCATCTGGAATAACAGAAAACCCAGGATAGCTAAAACTATCCTCAACAATAAAAGGACTTCCAGGGAAATCACTATCCCTGAACTCAAGCAGTATTTCAGAGCAATAGTGATAAAAACTGTATGGTATTGGTACAGAGACAGGCAGACAGACCAATGGAATAGAATTGAAGACCCAGAAATGAACCCTCACACCTATGGTCACTTGATTTTTCACAAAGGAGCCAAAACCATCCAATGGAAAAAAGATAGCATTTTCAGCAAATGGTGCTGGTTCAACTGGAGGTCAGCATGTAGAAGAATGCAGATCGAACTATTCTTATCACCCTGTACAAAGCTTAAGTCCAAGTGGATCAAGGACCTCCACATCAAACCAGATACACTCAAACTATTAAAAGAAAAAGTGGAGAAGAATCTCGAACACATGGGCACTGGAAAAAATTTCCTGAACAAAACACCAATGGTTTATGCTCTAAGATCAAGAATCGACAAATGGGATCTCATAAAACTACAAAGCTTCTGTAAGGCAAAGGACACTGTGGTTAGGACAAAATAACAACCAACAGACTGGGAAAAGATCTTTACCAATCCTACAACTGATAGAGGGCTTATATCCCTCTATCAGGGATATATGCAAAGAATATATGCAAAATATGCAAAGATCTCACGAAGTTAGACTGCAGGGAGACAAATAACCTTATTAAAAAAAGGGGTTCAAAGCTAAACAAAGAATTCACCGCTGAGGAATGCCGAATGACTGAGAACCACCTAAAGAAATGTTCAACATCTTTAGTCATAAGGGAAATGCAAATCAAAACAACCCTGAGATTCCTCCTCATACCAGTCAGAATGACTAAGATCAAAAACTCTGGCGACTGGCTGGAGAGATGGCTCAGCGGTTAAGAGCTCCAACTGCTCTTCCAGAGGTCCTGAGTTCAATTCCCAGCAACCACATGGTGGCTCACAACCATCTGTAAAGGGATCCGATGCCCTCTTCTGGTGTATCTGAAGACAGCTACAGTGTACTTATATATAATAAATAAATAAACCTTAAAAAAAAAAAAAAAAACCTCTAGCGACAACAGATGCTGGTGAGGATGTGGAGAAAGAGGAACACTCCTCCATTGTTGGTAGGATTGCATACTGGTACAACCATTCTGGAAATCAGTCTGGAGGTTCCTCAGAAAATTGGACATTGAACTACCTGAGGACCCAGCTATACCTCTCTTGGGCATATACCCAAAAGATGCTCCAACATATAACAAAGACACATGCTCCACTATGTTCATAGTAGCCTTATTTATAATAACCAGAAGCTGGAAAGAACCCAGATGCCCTTCAACAGAGGAATGGATACAGAAAATGTGGTACATCTACACAATGGAATATTACTCAGCTATCAAAAACAATGACTTTATGAAATTCGTAGGCAAATGGATGGAATTGGAAAATATCATCCTGAGTGAGGTAACCCAATCACAGAAAGACACACATGGTATGCACTCATTGATAAGTGGCTATTGGCCCAAATGCTTGAATTACCCTAGATGCCCAGAACATGAAACTCAAGAAGGATGACCAAAATGCGAATGCTTCACTCCTTCTTTACCTTGGGAGGGGATAGGGAGACAAAGTTTAGAACAGAGGCTGAAGGAACACCCATTCAGAGCCTGCCCCACATGTGGCCCATACATATACAGCCACCAAACTAGATAAGATGGATGAAGCAAAGAAGTGCAGGCTGACAGGAACTGGATGTAGATCTCTCCTGAGAGACATAGCCAGAATACAGCAAATACATAGGCGAATGCCAGCAGCAAACCACTGAACTGAGAACAGGACCCCCATTGAAGGAATCTTAGAAAGGACTGAAAGAGCTTAAAGGGTCTTGAGACCCCATATGAACAGCAATGCCAACCAACCAGAGCTTCCAGGGACTAAGCCACTACCCAAAGACTATGCATGGACTGACCCTGGGCTCCAACCTGCATATGTAGCAGATGAATAGCCTTGTTGGAGCACCTTTGGAAGGGCAAAGCCCTTGGTCCTGCCAAGTCTGGACCCCCAGTGAACAGGGTTCTTGGGGGGAGGGCAGTAATGGGGGAAGGAGGATTAGGAGGGGAACACCCATATAGAATGGGAGGGGGGGTTAGGGGGATGTTGGCATGGAAACTGGGAAAGGGAATAACAATTGAAATGTAAACAAGAAATACCCAATTTAATAAAGATGGAAAAAATATCCAATAAAAAAGAAAGAAAATATCACCCTGAGTGAGGTGACCCAATCACAAAAGAACACACATGATATGTACTCACTCATAAGTGAATAATATTAGGCAAAAACCTCGGAATACCCAAGACACAATTTACAGACCACATGAAGCTCAAGAAGAAGGAAGACAAAACTGTAGAGGCTTCCGTCCTTCTTAAAAGGGGGCACAAAATACTCACAGGAGGAAATTCTGGGACAAAGTATGGAGCAGAGACGGAAGGAAAGGCCATCCAGAGACTGCCGCACCCAGGGATCCATCCCATATGCAGTCACCAACCCCAGTCACTATTAGAGATGCCAAGAAATGCTTGCTGACAGGAGCCTGATATAGCTGTCTCCTGAGAGGCTGTGCCAGAGCCTGACAAATACAGAGGCAGATGCTCGCAGCCAACCATGGTACTGAGAATGGGGTCCCCAATGGAGGAGTTAGAGAAAGGACTGAGGTAACTGAGGGGGTTTGCAACCCCATAAGAAGAACACAATGTCAACCAACCAGACCCCTCAAAGCTCCCAGGGACTAAACCACCAACCAAAGAGTACACATGAAGTGACTCATGGCTCCTGCCACATATGTAGCAGAAGATGGGCTGATAGGGCATCAATGGGGAGGATAGGCCCTTGTTTCCTGTGAAGGCTCAATGCCCCAGTGTAGGGATGCCAGGGCAGGGGGGAGGGAGAAAGTGAGTGAGTGAGTGGGTGGGTAGGTGGGGGAGCACCTTCAGGGAAGCAGGGGGTGGGGGTGGGACAGGGGGCTTCCGGAGGGGAAACAATGAAAGGGGATAACATTGAAAATGTAAATAAAGAAAATATCCCATAAAAGAAAAGATATTAGAAAAAGAAAGTGAGACTGACACAAGAGTAACCCAAGTTCGAGGCCAGCCTAAATTACACAGAGCATTATCTGAGAGGAGGTGGGAGAAAGAGGGAGAGGGAGAAGGAGGTAGGGGGATAGATAAGGAAAGAGAGGGAGGAAATCAGACATTGGCAAACTCCAAAATATTGTCTAAGATTTACATTTTTATTTTATGTATCTGAGTACTTTGTCGTTTAGGTTTTGTAAACTGAGTGGTTAGGAAAGTAAGCACGAGGCCGTGGAGAATATCTGGGAGAGTAATCCATCCAAACGGAGGGTTAGCAATGGTCACCTTTTGATAGAGTTCACCAGCAACACAAGATGCTTTTGTTTTTTGTTTCTATGTGCTGTTAGGCCATTTGAATTTTCTGACCGTGAGCGTGTATTGTAATCTCTTTATCTTGACTGAAGAGAGGGAAAATAGAACTGGAGGGGAAATTCTTTCTGGTCGGTAAAGGATAAGTACATGCGTGATTTTTAAATAAAATTAAGGCATGAGGCTAGATCAGGAGTTGTCAAGTGGTAGGCACACTACGGACAGTAAGGATGACCTTGGGATACAACAACAAAAACACTGCTTTCTAGGCCTGAACCCTGACTTACTGAGTCAAGAGTGGCTGGAGACAGCCGGTTCTGTCACCCAGTAGATCTGAATACACGGCCAGGTTTGGGAGGCCCTGGACTCAACAGACTCCAGGCAGAATCTCAGACCTTTTCAGCACTAGGATTTGAGAACTGGTGCCTGGGCGCACTGTAGCTAGATTTGATGATGGGGCAGCCTCTGGCAAGGGGCCCAGCACCAGGACTGTCAGGCTGGGGCCTGGCGAGAAGGGCAAGGCACAGGGTACTTGACTCAGCAGTAGAGAGGAAGACGCAGAAGCCTGAGTCACAGGAGACGTACATGTTCCAGACTCATGGGGGCGGAAGAAATCATTCTGTGGTCTCCTGATTGCATCAACAGCCTGCCTGCCTTAGGCCAGAGGAACCCCGCACAAGTCTTCCAGTAAGCCTGTTCACATCAGACAGTCTCTGGAACTTCAAATGCCAGGAATACAACTGCCCTGACTGACTCTTCATAAGCAAAACCTGCCACTTACAGTAAAGCAGGCTTTCGGGGCTCATCCACAATAGAAAATCGTGGAATCTGAAAGCTGCAGCCAGGTCCTGTTTCACAGAGAACACTTCTTCCGCGCTTTCCCGCCTACCCCTTCTGAAGCAAGCATTAAAGCCCACTCCATGGCGGAGAATCCATGCCCGGTACTGTACGCTCCGTCAAACAAATACTTTAACCCTGCCCCTGCGCCTGCAAATGTGAGCAAGACCCGTAAATAAGCATTGTTTAATAACCTGAATCCGAGACCACACCAGTACTGCGCTGGAGTAAATGAAATCACAAGTTTTGTGTATATGCAAGCACATGACACACACACAGTGTGCACAAGCCGCCACTTGTGCATGTAGAGGCAAGAGGCCATGTCCTATCGCCCTCCTCTACCTGTCCCCACATTACTATTCTGAAACAAGTTCTCTCACTAAAACTGGAGCTCACAATTTTGACTAGATTGTCCGGCCAGCAAGCTCCTGGCTCCTCCTCTATCCATCTCCTGGCTCTGGGATTAAAGGCATGCAATGCCACACCCAACGTCTTTTACCTGAGTGCTAGGGATCTGAATCCAGACCCTCGTCCTTTGGTGGCAAGAGCCTTAACCAATGAACCATCTCCCCAGCACAAATGAAACTGTTTTTAAAACTCAAAGTGTGGGCTGGGACAAAGCTCAGCCGAAGTGCTTATCTTACAGGAACAAAGACCTATTTGATCCCAGCAGTGCATAAACTGGGCACAGAGGAGAGGAGACAGCCTGGAACCAAAGACTAAGGACGAGGGGAGGTGGGAGGGTCAGAAGTTCCGAAGTTCCGGGTCATCCTGCGCTGTAACAAATGAGTTAAAAGCCAGCCCCGATTGCATGAAACACTGTCTCAAAACAAAAACAAAGAAACAGAACAAAAAGAAAACGGGAGTGTGGAAACATCAGAGAAAATGCTTCAGGAAGGCAGAAAAAAGGATCTGTAACTTGAGTTCCTGTTCCTCCACGGCAGGGATGAATCAAATAGCTTTGAGACCAGAGGTTCCCATTCCCTTCACTGGCACAGTACAAATTAGAGGAGCACTAAAACAAAACACAAAATTTACAGGATTTAAAATTAAAGTTTTTCCCTCCTAATAAAAACTCTGTCACTTCCTGAGCCACTGTGGGAGGACGGTCAGGCACCACGTGGGCAGGGGTCAGGGGTACATTTCAGTCTTCTCTGTCCTTGAGTCTGGAGTCCTTCAGCAGGCTGTTTCTCCCCATGTAACAGACTATCAATACAATGAAGGAAAAGGCTTGCCCCCAGGGGCTGGAGGGTGCTCAGTGGTTAAGAGCACTGACTGCTCTTCCAGAGGTCCTGAGTTCAAGTCCCAGCAACCACATGGTGGCTCACCACCATCTGTAATGGGATCTGATGCCCTCTTGTGGTATCTGAAGATATAGCTACAATGTACTCATATACATAATAAATCTTAAAAAAAAAATATGTTTGTCCCCTGGAAAAGAACTAAACAGATCACATTCAGCGTCCTTAACTGTATGCTAGAAAAACTTGAAGAAAAGCGGGCAGGCCCTCAGTCTCTGGGGCTGGCTTCTGTCTGACCTCACCTTACATCTGGGTTAATAACTGGCTCCTTATGACTGCATAAAATGTGTATTTTGGCACATCTAATGAATAGCAATAGATCAATTTCCTTATCACCTACTTCACAGACAAACAGCTTGTAATTTCTGATTAATGGTTCTCGTTGGAACTTGGTCCAAACCATTTACGTCACAAATTTAATCCTACAATTGATAAAAATATGAAGTTCCTATGACTACGCGCAGTAAACAGCACTCAGTCTCAGCTGCTGTCATTTTGAACTAGCAAACTTGATTTACCTCACGAACAAACGATAAACTTCAGCATGCATTCCAGAGCTGTGCACTCAAGAAATGCCATTAACCCATTACCCGCCAGGCAGAGCCGCACACACCTGCGATGCCAGCGCTCCAAAGACAGAGGCCGGAGGACTGGAAATGCAAAGTCAGCCTAGGATACAATGTTTCAGAAACCAGGCAAGCCGGGGAACAATGCTGTTTACGACTCTGCACAACACCCCTCTTCTGATAACGCACCTGGTAGCCTGAGACCCCTGCCCCCACTTCCTGTGCACAGGAACCTGCACCTAGCAACCTGTTTTCAACCTGGGAGCCCAACCTGCATCGAGCTACACACACAATGGACAGTGGAATAAGTTTCTCTTTTCTTTAGCAACCATCGAATTTGGACAATTTGCACTTATTGCATTTAAACATATTCCCAATACGTAGGGCTGACCTAGCCTGAACTGGTTTGGGTACATGTTCAACCTTTCAGTCACCTCTGCACCTATGTTCAGTGTGCTGCTAAGCCTGTATATTGGATTTTCACTCCTAACAATGCGGTTCCAGTATTTTGATTCGGTTCTATAAGAAAATCTGGTATACTCTTTCTCTTTCACGTTCCCTGGCAAACTTAACAATCTTGAATTTTAAAAAACACAGTAGTGAATATTGTTAGTGTGTTTAAGGGAGCCCAAGCCCGCCTGGAGGGCAGGCAGGCAAAAGCAGTCTTGAATACCTGCCTTTGTCTCCCAAGCGCTGGCTTACAGGCATGGTGCCCTGTCTCAGACGGCTGGTTATTTTCTGTTGTGTTGGTAGTTTTGTTCTTGCTGTACCCTCTCTTTTGCCTTTCTGGATGATTTGGTTTTATGCTGGACATTGATGCTCTTGCCCCCAAGAATATGCATTTGTTTGGGGCAGTTACCTGGAGGTACCTGAAATCCGGGAATTTGATTTTAGGAACCATGCTAATTCACAGAGGCCACGATTTCTGAGAGGCCTGCTGGACGTCCAGCTCACTCCTAGCCCCAAGGGCTCCAGTTCCAGTTTCAAGGCCTGGCACTCTGTTTGTCTAGGCAGCCTTGGCTGGGCTCTAGCTCCCTGCTCGCTTTCCTTCCCACCCTGCCAGAAGCACTTCTCGGTCTCCACTTTCCATGAGGGAAAATGTGAGCCCAATGCCAAGCTCACCTCCTTTGATCTCTGTTCTTTCCCAGATGGTCTCCTGGTAACTCCTTATTTTGTTCAGTTTTAATGCCTCCGAACTGATTTTCCCCTGCCTTTCTAGTGTTTAGAAGAAGCTGATTGCTCATCAGAACTGGAACTCTGATAGTTCGAGGTTGTACATCTCTTAGAGAAGGCTTTTGTCCAAAACAGTAAGAATCCATGCTGCACTGGGGAGAGCGTGCTAGAACTGACCTAGGCCTGCTCGTACAGCGGGTCACACTGCAGAGGACAGGAGTGGGGACCAATGTGGGGACTCTGCTAACTTCTAAGTCTACTTATCCTAATTGCATACTCTGGAACCAAGGAAGCAACCGCAGGAATAGTCTAGGGGCCCACTGGACATACTCTGAGTCAGACATCAGCCAAAACTCCATTAATCACCTGACCTCCATAAGACCCTACTTTAACTTGAAGGCCACAACGCTCCTGGGGTCTCCTGGAATCATTGTTAATCCAATAGACCCCAGATTGTTTCCTTTCCCACAGGTGTACAGTTACCTTGTAAAAGGCCATAGGTCCCTCTGCGGAAGGACCAGAGAAAGGCTAACAGGAAAACTTTTAGGTGTCTTAGCAAGGTTCTTCTTCAGACTTCTGAGCTTTAAGATCCCTGCCTGGTTAACTTCTTTGGTTTCCACCACAGGAAACGAATCTATCCAGTGTAGGGTTTTGTGAAGCTTGTGTTAATGTATGGGCCAAGGCTAGTTAAAACTTAATGTTTGCATTCCCTAAACAAATACAAACACTATATAAACTTGCCATCGTATTTTTTTAAACAAATACAATTTATTGCATAAGTACAAGTTTTATGATCGTATGTTTGAGAAGTCTGAAGGGAAACCTCACTTCTCCATGCTTCTCGGAGGTAAAAGAGTCACAGTGGGCAATTGAGTTATCTCAGAGACAGCATTTAAAAACGCGCTTCTGTGTTCTTCCTGTACGTGTGCCTGTGCACCGTGTTTGTGCCTGGTGTCCGTGGAGGTCAGAAGAGGACCTTAGATCCCTTCAAACTAGAGTTAGATTTCTATGGGAAGCCCCCAGTGATGTGACAGTGGCATTTTTATCTTCGGGGTAACCAACAGTGTCTAATTGGACTTAAGATCCACTCAATAGGAAGGAATCCATGTCTGGTACTGTAAACTCAGCCAACTATAGATCCCACAAAGATAAGTGAACCGAGGAGCATTTTAAAGAACCTGATGACATTGTTCAAAAAGTTTTCTTCAGATGAGAAACAACTGACTGGCTGCCAACTTTGTCACCGAAACAACAACACTTAAAAATCAGAATGAGTCTTTAAACAGATGGAAAGAGGACTCCTAAGAATTATATGATGAGGCAGGATATTTCCAGACAAAAATACAGAAATAAAATATTCAGCAGTGATAATGCACTTTGATTTTTCTGACCCTGTCTCAGAAAGTGGAAAAACAAAAAAACAAAAAAAACAAAACAAAACAAAAAAAACAAAAAAAAAAAACAGTGTTAGGCATGGCTTAATCAAAGATAAATGTCATCCTCAGAGTGGCCATTAAAAAAATAGTATTGGGGTGGAGGGGGGCAGAAAGAACCTCATTTTTCACTTTCCCAAACAGTGTTAGAAAATCAAAGACTTCCAGACTTCCAGGCAAAAATCAGGATGGCAAATCCCATAAGGATACATTCATAGAATGGGGAGTCACAACACAGCTCTCTCAACCAATAATAAAACAGAGGAATTTTACTGAACTGAGAAAGGGACCCCCATTGAAGGAATCAGACAAAGGACTGGAAGAGCTTGAAGGGGCTCGAGACCCCATATGAACAACAATGCCAAGCAACCAGAGCTTCCAGGGACTAAGACACTACCTAAAGACTATACATGGACTGACCCTGGACTCTGACCTCATAGGTAGCAATGAATATCCTAGTAAGAGCACCAGTGGAAGGGGAAGCCCTGGGTCCTGCCAAGACTGAACCCCCAGAGAACGTGATTTTGGGGGAGGGCGGTAATGGGGGAGGATGGGGAGGGGACCACCCATAAAAGGGGAGGGAGGGTTAGGGGGTTGTTGGCCCAGAAACCAGGAAAGGGAATAACAATCGAAATGTAAATAAGAAATACCCAAGTTAATAAAGATGAAAAAAAAGAGGAATTTTTAACTAATGATGAACGTGGATGTCTTAGGTCAATGACCTTCTATAAGATATTAGCTCAAACACCATGCATGGATCCTAGTTTCCATCCTGAGCACACAAAGAAAGGGGAGGAGACTAAAAGGAAAAGGGAAGAAGGAAGGGGGAAAGGCAGGAAGAGGGAGAGGGGAAATAACTGAATAATTGCATTAGAATACAAGAAAACACAATATATATGGCTATAAATAAGATGTTGTTACAAGGTAATCATCCCATGGAGAATCCTAAGTTGATCTCCAGGAATTCTATCTGCTAATAGTATCCCAATTATGCAGCAATGTGACCTAAGGTTCCATCAGCATCGCTGATGTGTGATTCTGTCCTTGGGATGATTTCAGCCCTTTGGCTTTAGTCCCAGATGCAAATAAAGTTAATGAAGACAATGAATAGGTAAACCTAGGAGGTTATTCATTCTCATTCAAGTAAGGCTGGGAGGACTCGGGGTTAATAAGATATCCTGGTGGGCCTAATAATAGGGAGCCCTTTAAAAAGAAGGTTTAGGAAAACAGACAAGAGGAGGCGCTCCTCTAGAGTGGATGACAGCTCTCCTCTCCAGCCATGGACAGCCGGCTACGTTTACAGTACCAGGCACGAATTCCTCCCTACTGAGTGGTTAAATCCAAATAGAAACCGTTGATTACCCCCAAGATAGAAGGGCCACTACTGCATCTCTGGGAGAATCTCTTTTTAAGATTCACCTAATTTTATGCGTATGTATGAGTGCCACATGCATGCCAAGTGCCCACAGCAACCAGAAGAGAGTCTCAGGTCTTGGAGGTTCTGGGAGCAGAACTTGGGTCCTCTTGAAGAGCATCAAGAACGCTTGACTGCTGAGTCCCCTCTCCAGCACATACCTCCCCTTGGGGATAGTGTGCCATGCCGGTCATTGTTATGGTTCATGGAATTTACTAACTGCTAAGTAGGATCATTAGCTGCTTTCCTCTCTTGACAGCTCGCATAGCATCTTTAGAGCTGGTCCTCAGGAAAGACTTCCAGGTCAATTACAGATCAATCCCTCCAAGTCCTGCGTCCAAAGCATGTGGTGTCATCAGTAACAGGGTCTTATCTTCAAGTTCTGGGAGGCAATCCAGGCCAATGGCCATAGCCGATCTTGTTTCGGAGTCCACTGCGTTCCCCTGACCAACAGCTCTGCCCTTTTCCTAAACCAATGTAATGTATGTCTGCATTCTAAACACGAATCCTTATCCACAGCGATAAGTCTGACTCACACCCTCATCAAGAAGCTGCTTTCTGTGTGCTTAAGTGAGAGTATGTCAGAGATCTACGGCTGGCTGAAAGGAAGAGACTAGGTGACTGGTGTCCCCATCCTCCACTGGTCTACAGGGCATCCCTATACCTAAGCTCGGGAAGGAGCACAGAGAGAGTAGAAAGAGTGTAAGAAGATTCAGGATTACTCAGAATTTCTACAGCACAAGGCCACCTAAGGCAGCTTGGAGTCCTGACCTATTATTGAAGCTGAGATAATAATAAGCTTGTTACTTCCCAACACCAAGTTTGTGATAATCTGTTATAAATCAATAGAAAACAATATGGTAATGACCACATTCTCCTGATTGTTCTCTGGAGATGAAATGAATGGGTTCTAGCTATGTGTGCAGACTTTAGAAAGCATACAGTGTAAAACATGCAACCTACCATCCATTTCACAAAGGGATGGACGAAGAAATGAAGGGTGCCAACCCCGGTGGTTCATGCTATAATCCCAGCGCTCAGGGGCAGAAGCAGAAAGATTACCAAAAGTCCAAGCCAGCCTGGTCTGTATAGCAAGTTCCAGGATAGCCAGGGCTACAATAGCAAAGTACAGTCTCAAAAACAACAACAAAAACAAAAAACAAAAAACACCAGGTATGATCGCAGGCCTTTAATTCCAGCATTCAGTGGGCAGATGCACACAGAACTCTGAATTCAAGGCCAGTGTGGTCTACACCGTGAGTTCCAGGATAGCCAGGACTACACAGAGACACTGTCTCAAAAAAAATGGAAGGGAGGGGCATAGGAGCTGGAAAGATGGCTCAGTTTTAAGAGCACTTGGCTGCTCTTCCAAGGAACCTGAGTTCAATTCCCAGCACCTACACGGCAGCTCACAACTGCCTGTAACCCCAGCTCCAGGGGAATCCAAGACCCTCACGCACACATACATGCAATCAAAGCACTGGTGCACATAAAAGTAAATAAGTCATTAAAAATAAATGTAGACAATTTAGAAATGAAGGAAATGACTTGCCCCAGTCATCACACACACGTTAACGGGAACTGAGACATCTCTGGCCTCCCAGTTTCCAGTAGTGTGTTTTGAATTCCTCTGCTCTCTCTCTCTCTCTCTCTCTCTCTCTCTCTCTCTCTCTCTCTCTCGCTCTCCTCTCCTCCTCTCTCCTCTCGCCTCTCGATCTCTCGATGTCTCATCCTTGTGTTTTTGGTATTTGGTTTTGGTTTTTTGGGGGACAGGGTTTCTCTGTGTAGCCCTGGCTGTCCTGGAACTCACTCTGTAGACCAGGCTGACCTGCCCGCCTCTGGCTCCAGAGTGCTGAGATTATCGGTGTGCGTTACCTGGCCCTCTGCCATCTTTTTTAGGATGGGAGCTGGGGAACCTCAAGAGCAGAGGCTGCTGGAGACTGTGGTGGTTGAACAACGTGAGATAAACAAGGAAAGACAGCCAAATTACTTTGTTTTATCAAGCTGGCCTCAAACTCGGAGATCCACCAGCCTCTCTGCCTCCTGAGTGCTCGGATTAAGGGTGCATGACACCACGACCTGCACAGTTCTCTTTGTTTTTGTTTGGTTTTGGTTATTTTAAACATGTTTAACTAAAATAGAATTGTATTACTTTTCCCCTTGTTTTCTACCATAGAGCCCGTTCCAGCTACACCCCCTTGATCCCTCCCATGCCCCCCACTTTCAAGTTAATAGACTTTTTCTTTTATTGTCATTGCTATATCTTTAATTATTATTGTTACATACATATATGTATGTACATATACATATGAATGTGTATATATACACACACACACACAAATATACATATATGCAACCTACTGAGTCTTTTTGTTGTTGTTGATTTCAAGGCTGACCACTGTGCCTTGGACAAGTAATAATGGACCAGGAGAGGCAAATTCTCCGATAGTCAATAGTTGCCTGTAGTTCTCGGCCTAGAGGTGGGGCCCCTCAAACGTTCCTGCCTACCGCATAGCAAGTCCATAGATATTGGCATTGATCTGTTCTTGATTGTGCAGCCTCTTTTTGTTTAATGTAGCCCTTCTTTACACAGCCCTGGCTGTCCTCGAACTAGCTCTTAAGACTTGGCTGGCCTCAAACTCACAGAGATACAACTGTCTCTGCCTCCCCAGGGCTGGCATTAAAGGTGTGCCTGGCTGCCATCTCCAGCTAATCGTGCGGCCATTTCTAGGAGACACTGTGGCGGTCGGAGTGAGGACGCTCCCTGATATATTTGAATATCTGATTCCCGGTTGGGGGGCTGTTGAAGAAGGATTAGAACTGAAACTGTAAGCAAGGCCCCAGTTGAACGCTTTCTTTTATAAGTGGCCTTGGTCATTATGTCGCTTCACAGCAACAGAGCAGTGACTAAGACAAACTGTTGCACACACAGCAGACTTCCTAGAATTCTGACCCTTACAATATTTTTTTCCTGATGTTCCCTGTAGATGCAGGCATGTGCACCGAGTTTCTTAGCCTCCACTTTTCAGCTGTGCAAAAGAATCTGGAAGTTGGCTGAGGCCAGCTGCCTAAGGCACAGACTCCTAGCCATGTCACACACAGGAGGGAAGGCAGCTTCCTAGGATCAAATATGCATATACCACAAGCAAACCAAGAGAATGCTGGGTCAGAACCCTGGGGTTTGCAGTCCCATACTGGGCACAGCCCTTTGGCGTAGGGCCCAAATACAAATCTACTACGGTTACTTATTCTTCACTGAGAATAAGAACAACAGAGAAGCGAGGAGAGACAAGAGAATCTTGCTTAGAGCGAGAGATTCTTCCAAGGGCACAGGATGAAAGGGGAGACTCAGTGAGCACAGACAAGGCACTAGGAGGAGAAGAGCACAGAACTTGCCTGGGTTTCAGCTCTGGCCTAGCATAGCTTCTCTGACACAGAACATCCCCTCTACTCAGTAGACACTGAGTAAACACTTTGAACTCAACAAAGCTGAAAGATTCGTTTAGTTGAAGCTGTGGGAACTCTTCCAAGTTCAGGGTGTACTTTTAAAAACCAAAGGGAACAGAGGACCCTTTGCTCCACTCTTACACTGCAGAGGGGTGCTAAACACCCAGACTCTGAGGCCAGGCAGCTCGTGTTGAAATGTGGGCCCAGCACTTTCTGGCTAAGCAACCTTAAGTGAGCTAATTCAACTTCCTCATCTCCTGTTTACTCAGCTGAAAACAAAACCATACATGGGGGGAAAGTAATCTATCTGCCTTGGGATTAAGAGAATTATCTGAGATAATCACACACAGCACATAACACAGCTCTCACAGAATAAGCGCTCTACAAATATTAATTCTTATCATGATTGGAAATCCCTGTCCGTGAAGGACCATTAACCTAAGCAAACACCCTCCCCTCCTTCAGCTAAACTCTGTTCGCATCCCAGCCTTGCAAAGAACTTCTACTCCATTCACAAGGATGGTAAGATGGTCTGCCTCTCCAGGCAGGAACAGTGGAACAGCACGGGTGGCAGGTTATAAATGAGGTCACAGGACACCATGACCTGTGATGGAGTGATTAGGCCAGTCTCACAGAGTGGGTCCATTACCATGAAACCAGACTATTACATAGCAAGGCCATACACCACCTGCTTATTAGCATGTTGGTACACACATCTCCTTTTCTCCTTTACCATGAGCTGTGTGTCACCATGAGGCCCTCGTCAGAAGCCAGTGTCACATTCTCAAACAGTGACACAGAGCAGCCTCGAATAGTCTGTTATATCACTATAAAGTCAACTAAGACAGATGACGAACCAAAGTAATGACTTTTACATTTTTACATCAACCAGCACAGTTAATAAACTGACCTATTTCTCCGGTCCAAGTATGAAACAGATACAGTCAGTCAACCTAACTGGATAACTAATGGTGGCGCTGTGACGAATACTAGAGACCAAGGAGTAGGATTAGACACATCAATAAATAAGACAGCTTTTGCTCTTTCGGCATCAATTCCACTTGCAGGAGGAGTATGACACAACACTGACGCCTTCTTTGTGGTGTTGTGGAACCCAAATGATCTACCACTGTTGTTGAACCTAAATGCCCAGGAGCTACGGAGAAGTGGTGGAAACTTTAAGAGGTGGGACCCAGTGAGAGGTCTTCTGATTGTTCAAAGAGTGTCCCTGAGGGGACAAAGTACCCAGACCCCTTCTCTCCTCCCTTTCTTAAAATGTGTTGTGTTTTATAAAAAAGAAAGGAAGAAAGAAAGAAAGAAAGAAAGGAAGGAAGGAAGGAAGAAAGAAAGAAGGAGGAAGGAAGGAAGCCAGGCAGGATGTGTTTGGTAGAGTGAGAGTGTGGTATGGTGAGGTGGAAGGGTTTGCCTCTTTGGGCCCATGCTGAGGCACCCCTTCCCCCTGAGGTACTGAGGTACCAACCATAGGACAGATGTAGTATGGAATAGAGTTTATTTAGGGCATGGGGAGGAGAGGTGAGAAGGAGGAGAAAGAAGGGGAAGGGGTTTAAAGAAAAGACTGGCCAGGAACATTTGTGGGGGTGGGGGGGTGGGGGGGTCAGAGAAAGAAGGGGCAGAAAGTAAGAGAATTAGAGAGTTAGAGGGTAAGAGAGCAAGGAGTGGGGGAACAGCCCTTTTTATAGAAAGCCAGGCATAACTGGCTGTTGCCAGGTAACTGCACTAGAAGGAATGCTAACAAAATGTCTCCCACCTGCCAGAAAGTGAGCAGCTTGGACCCCACCACACTGTCACATGCCTTGTCTTGGAGAACTGACCGTGTGGTAGAACTCCAGAACTACAGCCAAAAATAATTCTTTTCTTTTTATACGTTGATTATCTTGGGTGTGGTGGTAACAGAAAGCTGACAAGCAAAGCACTTAGGGCTTCACAGAATTGAACTAACCAAAGGAACACAGAAAGCCGGGTAGGGTGGGGCAGGAGACTCTTTACAAAGAGGTCAGAAGCCCTAACACTAGCTAGGAAAAAAAAAAAAAAACTGATCTGAGGAGGCAACCACAGTGCTAAGTTTGATAGCTTTTGGTGGTCTGTCCCAAGCTTTGACCTTCTAGGGAAGCAGCTGACCCTTCCCTTCTGAACTGAAGGGAAGAGTTAGCTTTTGAGAGGTTGCCAGTGGTTATCCAACTGGTTTTACCACCAAGGACCTTGCTGAGGAAGGAGGCAATAAAAGAAATTACTTCCTGCTGGCAGGCAAGCTTAATTACCCCAAAGCAAGAAAAAGGCAGACAGAGGCAGGTGGCATCCTGCAGGTGTGGTCCTCATCCACCTCTGCCAGAACTCCGCAGTGGGGCAGCTGCTCCTTATCCACCAGACTCGGGCAGAGAGGAGCCAGCTCTGAGTCACTGGTATTGCAAGTAGCTGAAGACGTGAGACTCCAAATATCTTTCAGAAAATGAATGATGGCCAGGCATTGTGGTGCACACCTCTAATCGCAGCACCTGGGAGGCAGAGGCAGGTGGATCTGTACATCTTCCACTGACCTGGTCTATATAGTGAGTTCCAGGACAGCCGGGGCTGTGTATAGACCTGTTCCAAAAGAGAAAAACCCAGCAAAACAGAAAATGAACCACGAAGACAAAGAACTGAGGAACACTGCAAGGATTCACCATGCCTCTTGCAGGACCTCTCTCTGAGGCTCTATCCTCAGGAAGGGCTGTAGGGAATATCAAGGAAGGATGCAGTGTCTACACTAGAGAAGGCAAGACAACTATGAAGAAGGGTTATCACCACTACTTCAGTCTAGGACGCCAAATGCCTGGGACCCACCAACTTATCCTCCTCGCATGTCTCTCTTGCTCTCTCTCTTTTTTTTTTTTTTTTTTTGGTTCTTTTTTTTCGGAGCTGGGGACCAACCAGGGCCTTGCGCTTCCTAGGCAAGCGCTCTACCACTGAGCTAAATCCCCAACCCCTCTTGCTCTCTTCTTAAATCCTGGTTCAAGCTACTGAAATGTCCCAAAGTTTATCTAGACGCACACTATTAAAATGCCACTGACACCCACCAGCCATCCTTCTATCTCATCATTTATATTATTTTTTATTTCTTCTATCTCATAATTTTATTTTCTTCACACAATTCTGGAGAGGTTGGTTGGTTGGTTAGTTGGATGGATGGATGGTTGGTTGGTTGGTTGATTGGTTGGATGGATGGTTGGTTGGTTGAATGGTTGGTTGGTTGGTTGGTTGGTTATATGGTTGGATGGTTGGTTGGTTGGTTGGATGGTTGGATGGATGGTTGGTTGGTTGAATGGTTGGTTGGTTTGGATGGATGGATGGATGGTTGGATGGTTGGATGGATGGTTGGTTGGTTGAATGGTTGGTTGGTTGGTTGGTTGAATGGTTGGTTGGTTGGTGTGGGTGCATACACACAAACACACAATAATGGGGCGCATGTCCCACGGTAATCACATAGAGATCAAGGGACAAATTTGTGGAGTCTATTCTCTCCTTTCACCTTACATGGGTTCCAGGAATTGAACTCAGATTGCAAGTTGCCCAACAAGCTTCTTTAACAGATGGACCATCCCAGCAGTTCCATTTTGTTTATGTGGGACAGGGTCTCGAGTAGGTACTGGAGATTGAACCTGGGGTTCATATATGGTAGACAAGCCCTCTACCAGTTGATCCACACTCCCAGACCCTACATACATGCTTCACAAGCTAACCTCGGCTTGTTTAGCACTGGTTGACTCCCTTTTACTGGCTTTTATATCTAACAGGCTAAAGCCTTATCCCTTTGATCTCTTCAAACGAAAGCTCATGAGAATGGAAGCCTGTGTTTTGTCTACTTCCGAATTGTCAACATCTACCACAGCACCCAGCACACCACGGGACCAATAATGTAAGACTCAAGAGAGAATTGAATGGGAAACTAGGTATGTCACATTTGGGCCCAATCCATGGAACTTAATTATCAGAAGAGATCCAAAAAGAAACCAGACTCCTGCAGAAGTCTCAATGCCATCCAAGTTGGACCTAAACTTCAGCCTCTGATTTCATCATTTTCTGGGCTGTACTTTCAAGGACTATGGGGGCTCCTTTCTCTCCCAGTCCAACCTGTACCTAACAGGGGACTGGCTGGCCCTTTAGAATCAAGTCCTCTAGGATTTCCTCTCGATAACAGTCGTGGACTGATGAGCATAAATTCCAGTCTAACTCCATTTATAACAGTAGGGAGGCATGGATGCCTTTCTCTGCTCTCAGGAAAGGATGGGGAAGCTGGTCAAAGAGGAGGAGTCTCCCATACCATGTCCAGCATGAGGAAGTCCCAGCCACCTAGTAAGTCTAGGAAATGGCAGCTCCCTTCCTGTTTTATAACAGTTAGCCTCAAACATTTGTCAGCCTGGCATAACCATCTCACCAGGGAAATTTGTTCCAAATAAACAGACCAACGGAAGGGAGGAACGGGGCACACAAAATATCAAAAGTGTGACATGAATCAAATCAGAAACCTTTCCCTAATGTTCTGAGATCCTGAAGGGGCACTCTGTTCCTGTCTCACCCAGACTGACCTTCTCCAAAATTCCTAATGGACTACAGACCCGCTCATGGCTTGGGTTTCTTCTCCTCTGTGGCTAGAAAATGGAAAAACACAGGATTTTTCTTCCAGACATCAGAAAAGCAGCCAGAGCCCTTTGAGACTGAATGGAGGCTGCATTTGACCGGCTAATCACAGTTTAAGAAGCCAAGAGCAAGCCAGCAGAAGAGAAAACACAGGCCAAATCCACAGCATCCTCTTTAAGACAGTACCATCCACCATTACAGCAGTGACTTGAGTACTGCTGTGTGCCCGCTGACAAAGGGCACTCTCCATGGATGCAGGGCCCGAGACAGAGCGGAGCACCGAGTCCGGGGATAAAGCCCCTGCCTCACCGTGAAATACTAAACCAGCCACTCTCCCAGAGAATGTTTCACGTGTACGGCATGCAGATAAACGGCCCCCAAAAGGTGTCTTGGTCCCCTTGAAAAGGGATCATGACTCACAGGATGGGGTCGTGAGAACAAAGGCACGAGAGTTTGCAGACGTGGTTCATCTGCAGGGCACCTATGGGCGGGCACCCTAGAATATCAGGTGGACCCAATGTATCACAGCAACCTTTACAAGTCAAGTGGAAGGTTAGAAAAGGGGGTTCTCATTATTCCCAGTGCTGCGACCCTTTAATACAGTTCCTCATGTTGTGGAGCGCCCCCACCCCCAAGCATAAAATTATTTTTACTGCTACTTCATAACTGTCATTTGCAACTATTAAGATTTTTAATATAAACATCTGGTATGGAGGATATCTGTGACCCCAGTGAAAGGGTCAATCAACTCCCCAAAGGGTCATGACCCACAGGTGAGAAGGGAACGTATTAATTCATTGCTGGTTTGAAAGAAGAGAAAGGCAGCTGACAGCCAAAGGCTGCAGTACCTGACAGGAGCAGGGACTGGCCCTCTGTGTGCAGCTCAAAAGAAAAATGGTGACCTTGGGCCCACAACCAAAGGAAGTGAATTCTGCCAACGACTCCAGGAGGGAATGTTCCAGAGCCTCCAGAACAACAGCCCGATGGTTTCTGACTTTACTCTCACCGCACCCAAGCAGATGCTGACCTATGGAGCTATCGATCACTGAATTAAATCCAAAGATGCCAGACTTAAGTCTCATGAACTGGGTTTGAAGGATTTGGGTTTTTGGTTTGTTCGGTTGGGTTTGTTGATGCTGTTGTTGTTTACTTATTCTTTACATTTTTATTTGTTAGAGGAGGGAGGGACTGCATGCCACAGAGGCAGCTTTGGGGACTCTGGCCTCTCCTTCCACTGTGGGTTCCTAGAATCAAACTCAGGTCATACATGGCAAATGCCTTTACCAGCTGAAACATCTGGCCGGCCCTGTTATCTATTTCACTTTTAATTTTGTATGTATGTGAACAGGTTTGTGTACACATGCCAGCAAACCTCGAGGATCCACTTGTCTCCACGTCCCCAGTGCTGAAATTATAAGCACGTGCCACCCTGCCAGCCTTTTCCACATAGACTCTGGGAATCAAACTCAAGCCCTCGTTCTTGCAGGAAGAATGCTTCCCCTCTGAGCTCTCTCCCCGGCCCTAAATACGGCAAATGAATAATGGTGCACGATTAGATCCTAAGTAAATTCCTCTTTCGGACTGTACCTCAGTTTTGATATTGGTCAACAAACTAGAAACAAAGGAGAAGACAAATTCTGAGGGTCTGGCCTGCTCTCAGAAATTGGTAGTGCACACTGCAGCCATTCAGTCACCCACACAGCTCCGCCCCATCCCCAGGATGCTCTACACACAGCTCCGCCCCATCCCCAGGATGCTCTACACACAGCTCCGCCCCATTCCCAAGATGCTCTATGGTTGAAGATCATTAATAAAAATGCAGAAAAGAGTGAAATAAAGAATAGAGTATGGGTGCAACTGGAGATAATCAAATTAAGTGAATGAATCCAATCTCAGGAGGATCAATACCAGGAGCTGGAGACACAGCTCAGCAGATGAACTTGCTGCTCTTGCAGATGACCTGAGTTCAGTTCCCAGCACCCACATCAGGCTGCTCAAAATCACCTATAACTCCAGTTCCAAGCCACCCACATTCATGGATACAAACACATATACAAATGAATAAAAACAAAATATTTTCAACACAAAAGTCACAGTTTCTGTCCTGTGTGGGTACAGGACTTTATACCATGTATGTAATCCCCTGGCACAGAAGTAGAAGCCAAACTGCCTAAGAGAACAAAGAAAACAGATGGGAGGAGAAAGGGGTACAGAGAGGAGTGGATATGAGGGAGAAGTGCTCACAATACCATAAAACACACTTGCATGAAAACAGCCTTCTGTACCCCAATATAAAAGGTCACTTTTTACGTTTTAAAAATCAGATTAAAAGAAAAAAAGGTAATGATTTCAAAAGCCACTGCTGTCTTTGATGGTAACAAACAGACGGGGCTCTTGTTTTGCCAGTGGTTACTTCCTTGACCATACCTCAGAGCCATTAAATGAAGTTTAGGAGACCAAGAAAGAAGTTGAGGATTTGGGGCCCTGAGAAGGTGAAGTACAACAGACTGATTAGCAATGTCTGCCTGGGGCAGGGGGCAGGAATAGCAATCCATGCCAGACACTGGTCATTACTGATTCAAACTAATTCAGGAAATACAGTTTTCTTTTCTCTCTTTCTCCTCCTCCCTCTACTAGGGGACTGGGGTACCACAGGGTGCGGTAATGTCAGCGTTTACTCTTTGTCGTAATTAGTTATACTACTGTGAAGAGACACCATGACCAAGGCAACTCTTATCCAAAAAAGCCTTTAATCGGGGTCCGGCTTACCGTTCCAGAGGTTTGGTTAGTCCATAGGTAGCATGGTGGGAAGCAGACAGGCATGCTGCTGAGGTGTTAGTGGAGAGCTTTCCATCCTGATCTGTTGGCAGCAGGCAGCGATAGACGCACGTCCTTTGGCGAATTTAAAGCTCACGCCAAGTGAGACACTTCCTCCAACAAGACCACACCCACTCCAATAAGGCCACGCCTCCTAATCCTTCTAACCCTTTGTAGACAGTTCCACTCCCCGGTGACTAAGCATTTAAATATGAGCACATGGGGGCCATTCTGATTCAAAACACCACCCTCCTATAAAGCCTACGGATGGGGAGTTTACTGGTATCTATCTTTATATTGAACTTGAAATGTAAGACCAAGCAAAACAAAGACTCTGTTTCCTTGGAGACATACACGTCATCTGTATGTTTTAATCCATACAGAAGAAACATCTTAAGACAGAAGAAACATTTTAAGACGAGATCGGAGCAGAGCTGGGAAAGCCCCTTCCCATTACCTGCCCACTGGGGTCCAGCCTCTGACCCAGCCAATATGTACTTGAGTTTGTGTCTCTGACCCCTTGCACAGCTTTATGTGGTGTTCTCTCCCTTCTAGGGAAGGAGGGGGGAAAACCCAGACTTTTCTGTGCAACAGACCCAAAGTTCTGAGGTCCTGAGGGGTCAGCCTCAGAGACTCAGTATAGCATGCCATGTTGCCCTACAGTGTGACTCACAACCCCAGTATGGTTGGAACAGAGAAACACTGTGGCTTTTTCAGTTCTTACCACAGAAGTCTGTAATAGCCTAAAACCCAGCTGGGCTTTCTTGTTGCATGCAGACAGCAGTGAGTGTTTTACACAACCTAAAGAACACATGCTGTGGTTACCACACACTAATAGGCATCGATTCCACCCTAGTTCCTCATTTTATAGATGAGAAAGACTAAATACAGAGAAGGGAACTGCCCCAGTCATAACTCTGAGATCTCCTGGTCCCCACAGAGAACTGCTCCTTCCATCCCACCCTAGGGAGACATTCTGTTCCCTCAGACTGTTTACCCACTTAGCCGCTCGGCAGATCACAGCAGATACCTTGGTAATCTCTCAGAGGTGAATGACAGCAGTTCTTCTACACAGCAGCCCTGGGCTTTGAACAGTTTGAAGTATTTTCACGGTCTGCCCACAGACCGGAGAACTGACAGCCACAGGATACTGCTAGTCACGAAAAACAGCAAACAGGATTGCATAAAAGTCCATTCAGACGGTTCGATCGGCAAACTCTCCAACATTTGCACAGATTTGATGGTTCACACCTTTACTCCGTGAACTGTCCAGAGCGCCTACTATCTAACAGGCCCAATGCCAGGTCCTGGATGTGCCTCAGAGATGAGAACAGATGGGCTGTCCCTACACTCAAGGAATTGGAGAGAGGCTGAGTGGTGCACGAGAATCAATAATGCAGAAACTAATTTCTTATATTTTTGGTTGTGAGCCTAGCCTTTAACGGCTGAGCCATCTCTCCAGCCCCAGAAACTAATTTCTAACAGACCGGATAACCCGGAGAAGGGAGCCTAGAAGAAAGGTCCCTCTCCAAGAAACTTTTCCTGAGTTCTCACTTGTTTCAAAACTGAAAAGGATGTTCTCCCCCACCCCATCAGTGACTAAACAGTTCACTAGACGATGCCTCTAGTTACTAGTATTCTAAGCTAGAACCCAGCAGTCCTAAGAACAAACTACCGACTCTAGATATTCCAGACTCTGATGACCTGTTGTTTCTGGTGCTGCCCAAACCCTGCACTGTGCTCAGACGCACAGCAGCCCCGGAGCCACAGCAGCCCCGGAGCCAGCAGCGGCGGAGTCTGCGGAGAACGGGAAGGCAGAAACAAGACAAACACTAGAGAAGCCCATCTCCGAGTGGGCCGGGGCTCACCCACCCAAGCCACAGCCTGCTAAGAGGCCCAAGACTGTGGGCAGAAAGTGGCTAGAACTTCAGGCTGAGGGCGGAGGTAAGGGACCGAGGTGAGGAAAACAAACTCAGAAGTAGCAGGGCAGGAGAGGGCACCCGGGTGAGGACAACGCGAGGGCAGGTCAAGAATCCCGGAGAGCCCCGTTCCCCTGAAGCCCCACAAAAGACACCCTCCAGTCTCACTCACCCCAGATCCGATCCCGATCCCCAGTCAGGATTACAAGCAGCAACTGGTGCTTTTCTGGGTCCCTAGGATCGCAAAGGATCCTCAAGCGACCCCAGCTGTGGAACCTCAGCCCCGCTAGTGCCGAGAACGTGCTCGGGCTCCAAGCCCGGGAGCGCGCAGAAGAAGCTGGGATGCGTGCTCCAGCACCTCGCCCGCCACGCACGGACGACTCTGGAATGCACCGCCGCTGGGGACCGCCCCGGAAAGAGTGAGCCCCCAGCCTCAGCGCTAAGCCTGCTCCGCTTCTCCCAGCCTCCCCGGGACTGCTGTAAAGAAAGGAACTTGGAGAGACAAAGAACTGTGCACCACCCGCTCGTCATCCACCTAGCATTACACTCAGCCTGTAGCCTTAAACTTCGTTTCTCAGGGGGGACTTCCGCCCTCTGTGTGGTAAACAGAGGGGCTAGCCTACAGTAAGTCCCAAGATCCTTTCCTTTCCAGCAGTAGTTTGGATGCAGGCCGGTTCAGGGTCCTGAGGGTAAGATGATTAGTACGACCCTTTGTTTGCCTCTTTGTTCTGTTAAAGCTGGGAGAGTAGCACCGAGCCTCTTGTGAAGGCAAAGTAAAATGCCTCAGTGTGAGGCTAGTTGGTGGCCTATGGTAACCACCTCCGTGCACTGTTTATCTTGTGATAACATGGAAAGTTCAAGGTGATCAACACCCCATTAGAGTTCTGGTGAGAGACTTACCACTCCCTCTGTTAATGACCTACTTCTCCACACAAGACAGCACTAATTCTACAGGTTCCTGCCCGACTTTATGGTCCTCGATGGGGTGAAGGAGAACTTTTTATCCATTCCTCTTATTATTTATTTTTGAAACGGGGTCTCTCTACAGAGCCCTGGCTGTCCTGGAACTCATTATGTGGACCAAGCTGCCTTCCAGAGAACCGACTGCCTCTGCCTTGGACTAAAGGTGCAAACTGCATCAGATTTCCATTCACCTTCTAATTCTATAGCATTTCCTTCCGTCTCACTCTCAGGGAGGGTGGGGCACACCGGCAGAGGCTACCCGCACCTCGAAAACTAGAGTTTCTTCTTTTTCTTAATGCATATCAGTACCACGCTCACTTGCCCAGGCTGACATTTGATCTGGCATCATCCTTGACTTTTATCTCCCCACACACACCCGGTTTCCTCTGACTCAGAGATGAGGTCAGCAGAAATGGCATGTCATTACCAGAAGCCTCAGATCCAGAGCCATGAGAACAAAGGATTGACATAGAAAGTGACTGGAGGAAAATGCCAAGAGTCGTCATTTTTTGATCAACAGAGGTGGTGTGTGGTCCTCAGAACAAGTGCAATCCAATTCTAAGTGTTAGAGAGAATCATAATATAGAATGTTCCTTTATCACTGGAACAAGATGCTGGAAGGGGCATAGGTCCTTCATGGGGGCAACTAGTAACTGAATGTGTCCTGCCATGACTGAAGGCTTCGCTCCTGAGACGATGCAAGACCCAGGGCTGGAGCCAGCAATCCTTTCCATTTAGCAGTATGCTGCTCATAGCTAAAGAATCCTAAATGTCTTGCTTTCTTCAATCACAAAGCAGTAAATGGGAACTACCCATCCTGTTTGATACAGTTATGAATAAAGATTCATTCGTGTATCTCTTTAAAACTCTCCGTTGATTATCTCCATAGTCTAGGCATGACCCTTCACATGTATCTTGCTAACACCTCGGAAATAGACTACGTGTGAACCGCACAATGGAATATGGCCCATCAGTCTGTCACACCATCTTGTTTTATGCTCCTTGTGGTTTCACAAACTGATATCATCTCATTACTTTTTTAACTTTTGATCCTTTGTTTCACATCATGTACCCCATCCTCTCCCCTCACCCAGTATTCACCCTTGGTCCTTGTAACCTCCCCCACCCTAAGAAAATAACAAACAAAAATCAAAACATTAAAAAAAATCTTGTGGAAACTGTAGTGTGTCCCACTGTGTCCCACAGAATATCCTTTTGTGCACACATTTGCAAAATTTACTTGCAAATGTTCATTGTAATGAGCCATTGGTCTGGCTTGAGACCTCTGGCTTCTGCTACAGTGTGTATACAGGATCCTCTGGGTCTCCTCTCAGATATCCTGTGTGTGTTCGAAGATCCTGCAGCTCTGGATCCCTTCATGTGTCCCAGCAGTTCACAGATGGGGTACAGAGGTTAGGCTGGGCCAACTCCAAGCCCTGGATCTGAGCCTGGGGGTAGCTGAGCTGTCAGTCACCAGGTTGAGCTCTCCAGCACTGACCCAGCTCGCTCATGCAATGCTACAACGGGCAAGGGGCAGGGCCAGCTCTCCTGAGCTCAGGCTTCCAGATGGGCTCACCTGTGCCCCACCACCAGAGACAGCTCTACTATGGTGCCCAGCTGAGGTGCAGGGCCCACTCTTGAGTGTTGCAGCTGGTGAGAGGTGGGGCCAGCTCTGTGCAGTCCTTGGATGTCAACTGTAGTCCGAGGTGGCTGCTCAGACCAGGGACATCTGCATAGCCTTTGGTGATAATATGGGCCATGTTAGACACAGACCAAGAAATGGATGGCTCTCGGTGGCAGCATGGGGCCAGGACTTCAACTTCATCTCGAGTGGCCGGGCAGGCTACTCACATCAAGCCATTCCTCTCCGCCCTTGAGTCTCCAGTCCCACTTCTCTTCATAGTGTGCAAATCATGCTGCTTCTCTCTTTCCCATCTCTCCGCCACATACTTGCACATCAGAGTGGCTACCGCTGCAGGTGAGTCACATGTCTGGCAGGCCACTGGGTGTCTTCCACCAGCCAAGCCTTGTCCCATAGTCACTCATTCATTTCTTAGGAAGCAAAAACACAAAAACATTACACACAGGCATACAGGCGTACACACATACACACACGTGCACACACATGCACAAACACATAGGTCTTTATTGTTTTTGTATGCTTGAGAATAGAAAAATCTTTGGGTTTTTATCAAATGTGTCTCTTCTATCTTATCATCTTCTACATTAAAGAAGGGACATGTCGCCAGAGGAAGTTTTATTATGGTTGCTTTTAACTTTTGCTGGCTGGCTTAATGGTTCTACCCTTCATGTTCATTGTTTGTCCAGAGCTACCTGTGAGGAAGCAGGAGCTGGAGGCAGATAAGAGCTGTGCTTTATGGACATTATTGAACCATACTAGGAACTGAAACATGAATACCACATTTATGCATATGATCAATATGGTTGGGGTTATCAATGAAAGCAACAGTAATTTTGTCTGTGAATGTGTCGGAATGTGAATGATAAGTAAGACAAACACTGGGTGGGAGGTTTAGAGAAGCTTGAGAAAAGAAAAGTCTGTTTACATTGGTGACAGTCCCTGCAGATGCTGAATCTAAAGTGGAACAATGAAACATGTTAGTATTTCTACTAAGTAGCCTTATAAAACCTTTTAGTTGGGCCTCATGGCGCACATCTTTAATATCAGCAGAGGTAAGTGGTGTCCGTGAGTTCAAGGCCAGCCTGGTCTACATAGTGAGTTCCCAGACAAACAGGGCTTCATGGAAAGACAATGTCTCAAAAATAAGAAAGGAAGGAAGAAAAGAAGGAAGAGAAAGGAAGGAAATGCATCCTCTATTATTAATTGCTATATTAATGTAAGAGTAGGAACTTTTTCTCTGTACTAAAATGATGAAACTCGACATGGATATTCATGCCCTGTGACCTGTGCACTCAGGAGGCTGAGGAAGGAAGAGTGCAAAGACTTGGTTGCCAGTCTGGGCTACTCTGTACCCAGAAAATAAAACATTAAGAAAGGAATGAAAAAAAGAGAGAGAGAAATTGGACTTGTGATTTTCATTTCATTATTATAAGAGATGGTAAAGACGATTCTTTAAATTCTGTATAATCCAATCAGATATGAATAAGTGTGCGGTCTTTCTGTTGACTTTGTCATGCTTTGATTATTTAAAACAAATACCAACAACAAAATCAGGCCCGGTCCCTCATTTCAGAAATAACTGAAGTTCTTACAATTACCCCCAGTTACATTTATCTAATAGTAGAGTGTCATTAGTCTTGTTAATAGTTACCATAGCTGCACCAATCCTTGCTCCTGGGCATCTATGTTTCTGTCTTATGGTGGTGACTGTGTCTTCTGTAAAGTAGTTTGTGTTGCCTTGCCAAGATCAGTTCCTGGCTAGAAGTGTTGTTCGGTGACAGAGTACTTGCCTAGCAAGTTGCCCTGCATTTTATCCAAATGGCACAAAAAATAAAAATAATAATACCCAAGATCTATTTCAGAATTTAGATGGATATAGTTGTTAATGTGTACTTTATACCAGCTGTCTTTGGGGCTTCCTTCCTGGATGGATAAATTAGTAAGGGCTTGGTATTTTAGTCTCTACCATATGATATATAAGCACAGAGATACTGACTGGACTCAGCTATGTTTGATATGTTCTATATTTCTTTATTAGCTTAATAATATCAGAATGGCATTATATATTAATCACACAAAATGGGACAAGCTATCCACCAAAAGAAGTAAATTTGCTCTCCCTCATGTTACTTTTGTGTGTGTGTATGTGTAAAGACTGAACCCAGGACCTCACACTTGCTAGGCAAGTATTCTATGACTAAGCTACATATCGTGAGCCCTGTGTTACTCTTTGAAGTAGATTTATCATCTTATGTTCTTGTCCTTGAGGAAAAACTGTCAAATTCTACAACACGGTAGAGAATATTATTTTCCTCTAGCCTAGTATAGTTGCCTCCTGACATAACAGAACTTTTAGTTTAGTCAAACCAGATGGCTTTCACTTTCTATCCCTACTACCCTGAAGATTGATTCTATAAGCTAAAGATTATTCAACAGGCAAAAATATCTCAAGTGTCTTGGTGGCACTCTTAACTGGAACAGAATTAAGAGTCAAATTTCTCAGTATTACAGCTAAAAGTAGACATCCATGGCCTAAAACATAGGATGACTTCAGGACTGCTAAGGCATTTTCTAGGCAGGAGCAAATTATCACAGACGCATACTGCTGACCTATGAAACAAGAATAAATCACATAAACCTAGTAAGCCAACGAGGGAAATCAAATGATGGTTACATGTTTTGGAATACTGCTGGATTTGTTTTGGAATGTTTTCCCATGTACATGAGGTACTATTCTTTTCATTCATTTTGATTATTTGCACTATGAGTATTCAAATTGAAATGAGACATTTTTAAGGTTTGTAGCTATTTTCTGTACAATTATACATTCAACACAATAAAATAAACATTGACACATTGGAGTGTACCTAACTGTATATAAAACATGCAGCATTTTGACATCAAATTATTTTAAACAGTAAACTACATGGGAAAATCTATGCTGTTAACATTTTTGGTCATGATATTAAATATACAAATTTAAAATATGATTCTTTTAAAACTTGAAAATGGAGCTGGTGAGGTGACTTAGCAGGTAAAGATTCTTCCTGCACAACCCTGATGACCTGAGCTCAGTTATAAGACTCCATAGTGAAGGAGAGAAACAGCTCCAAAAGTTGTCCTCTGACAATGTCAAGTCACATGTACATCAACACACGCGCATGCACACACATACACACACACACACACACACACAAGAATAATGATAAATAAAAAGTAATTTTTAGTGAAGTGAAATACAAATGAGTGAAATTAGCAAATGTGAGTTAACTGCCAGATGTTAACCTAATCTGAAAAGGGAAGAACTCTGACCCAAATGCCATCATTCAGGTTAACAAAGGGAAGAGGAGGCACAGTTACTTTCAAAGATGACCACGGTTTGCTCTCCAGGTAGAATTTAGTTCCAAGTCCTTGGGTTTGGTGGCAGAATTTGTATGCCATGGAGCATGAAAGCTTTCCTCGTGGAGTCCATCTATCCTTCCTGCCTCCACTATCATCCTCCAGAGAATCGTCACACTGACTGACAGCACATTGACTGAAAGACAGTACACTGACTGACAGCACACTGACAGCATACTGACTGACAGCACCTACAGCACACTGACTGACAGACAGCACATAGACTGAGAGCATACTGACTGACAGCACACTGACTGACAGCACACTGACTGACAGCACACTGACTGACAGCACACTGACTGACAGCACACTGACTGACAGCACACTGACTGACTGACAGCACACTGATTGACAGCACACTGACTGACAGCACACTGACTGACAGCACTCTGGCACTCCTGTAATCCTCCCCTAAATACATCAGCAGCCGCCTTTTTCTTAGCAGAGGATTCCAAAGAAGTATTCCAGATTCTGCCACAGCTTCCCCTTCTTTATAATTAATCTCCCTTGCCATACGCAAGTCTTTTTTTTTTAATGTATTGCACTTTCTCCCCCACATCCAACAATTTAATCATTTCAAAGTCTTTGATATAACAATCCACAAGAATGTATCAGTTGATATCTATGAAGTATGTCTGAGGAAAAATCTGAGTCCATCATTCAGGAGAGCCAAGGCAGGAACTCAAGTAGGGCAGAAACCTGGAGGCAGGACCTGAAGGAGAAGACATGGAGGAATACTGTGAACCAGCTTTCTCTCCATGGCTTTCTCAGTGAGCTTGGCTCTCTCACATCAATCATTAGCCAAGACAGTAGTGCCCCTCCCAGACGTGCCGACAGGCCAATCTGATGGAGGTATTTTCTCAGTTCAAATCCCCTCTTCCAAGTAATGCCTAGGTTTGTGGCCAATCGACAGTTCCTAACCAGCACACCAAAGATTCTTTGGTGAAAAACTTTCCCTGTATGGCCAAACCTTCCACAGACAGCCAGGACTTCAATATTCCAGAACCTTCTTGGCAGTGTCCTCAACCTTGTCCCAAACACAAAAGCCACAGAGGCAGCAGGGCAGCTCGGACCGTGTTTAGAAGAGGGTGCCACCTGAAATATTCTTAATGAACTTGATCACTAAATGACCCCTCAGAATTGAGGAATAAATGTGTTTACTGAGTCCCTCCCTAAATATATTGCTGTCTGAATAAATAAAAAACAAAGTAAAATAAGATTCTGTTCTTTTTATCAGGATATAGTGGGCAAATTTATTTTATAATCAAGCCTCCTCAGACTTCTATACCTGAACAAATGTCATTAATTGGGTATTATCATTTATTCACTAAGGAGTAAGAATTGTACTTCTAGTGCAGAAGCAAGACTACAAATACAAAGCCCTCCAGGGAAATAAGCCCAGTGTCTAGCCTTCTGCTCATGAAAAGTCCCAGCAGGCACTAATAGACAGTTGGGAGTCCGTCTGGAAGAGAAAAGCGGTATTAGCAAACCCAGAGAAGAGAGGAATCCACTCACTCACTTTTAGAGACAGAATAGAAGACTTAATGGAGATGGATTTCTTCACTTTGATTTCCTGGTATAAGGAGAGACATGAAAAAGAGTTCGGAGAGCCGGGAACGGAACTCTGTTGGTGCGTGCCCTGTATGCAGAGTCCTGGGTCCCATCTCCAGCACTGCAGGAACAGGGTGTGAAAAGGTGCCCCATGTGGTACAGTGGATGACGTGCAGGCCTGACGTGTGAGCTTGATCCTCAGAACTCACGAGGAAGAATAAACAACAAAAGCCAGGCATCGTGGCACGCCCTTGTACTACAGATGTACTACAGAGGTGCAGCATCTCCCTGTGCTTGCGCACGTGAAGACGGTAAACTTTTCTGTCAAGGTGTTAGACAAGAATGAGCTCCATTTTAAATGGGGTTTTGAAGAAGCTACTGGCTGAAATTCCAATTCTTCCAGGATTAGCACTTTTTAAACTCGAAGGACGCGTTCAGAGTTTCACCTTCTGCTAAAATGTGCATTCCAGCCAAGTGTGTAAGAACCTGATGCCAAGCTCTGACCACTCAAAGTGAGGGCCAGGGCCCTTTGTGCTATAAATAAAACCCCGCAGAACGCCTGCTCCATTTGGCATGGCTACATCATACCCTTTTACAGAAGCCAGGAAAACCTTTCCCTTGCTGAACTACTTTGGATTTTGTGATTTTTTTACTTAGTTTCATGTCTTCCTTCCTTCCTTTCTTTCTGTTCTTTAGTCCCACTTCTTTTTTTAAAAAAAAATTAGGTCACTTACTTGTTTTTCTGTGTATGCATGTTCTGCCTGTACGAATGCATGCCTGGGGCCAGATTCTCTGAAATTGGCGTTACCGGTGGTTGTGAACCCCCATCTGCATGATGGTGACTGAATCCCAGGTCATCTGCAACAGCAGCAGGTGCTGTGAATGACTGAGTCATCTCTCTGCCCACCCAGATACATGTATTACGTGCTAAGGACAGAATACAGACATACTTAGAGAACAGACTACCAACTGAGCTATCTCCAGAGCCCAGAAGACACTCCTTTAAAAGAAAACCAACTAGCCTTTGCTGGGATCAAACAAGAAAAAAGAGTCAAGTTGCTAAATGCTTAGGAAACAGAGTCGGGAGTGGACGATGGAAGCTTCCTATGGACCCTTCAGAAATGTAAGGCGCACGGGGAAAACTACTCTAACTAACTCTTTCCTCCAACTTAGATAAATGGACATTCCTAAGAAAACAATAATTACCCAAGCCTATTGTGGTGGTTTGAGTAAAAGTGCCCTTGCCATATGCTCATACTTTCTAAGTCATCAGGGAATGGAAAGACTTGAGAAAGATTAAATGTGGCCTTGTTAGAGGAAGTGTGTCACTGGAGGTGGACTTTGAAGTTTTAAAAACCCAAGCTAGGTCAGTGTCTCTCTCTCTTCCTGCTGCCTCACTACAGAGTGAGATCCAGATGTAGATCTCTCAGCTCCTTCTCCAGCCATTGTCTGCCTGTGTGCTGCCATGTTCCCTTCTGTGATGATAATGAACTAAATAAACCTCTGATACTGTAAGCAAGCTCCAATTAAACACTTTCCTGTCTTAAGAGTTGACATGGACGGGTTGGGGATTTAGCTCAGCGGTAGAGTGTTTGCCTAGCAAGCGCAAGGCCCTGGGTTCGGTCCTCAGCTCCAGAAAAAGGAAAAAAAAAAAAAAAAGAATTGACATGGTTGGGTGGAACTGGAGCATGCTTTTAATCCCAGCATTTGGGAAGCAGAGGCAGGAGAATATATATCTACAGAGTGAGTTCCAGAACAGTCAATGCTACACAGAGAGACCCCGTCTTAAAAAAATCAGAGAGAAAGACAGAGACAGAGAGATACACATGGAGAGACAGACAGACAGACAGAGGCAGAGACAGAAGCAGAGAGACAGAGAGGGATGGCATGGTCATGGTGTCTCTTCACAGCAATAAAACAATGACTAAGATAGTGACTAAAGAAGAAACAAACAAACAAAAAAGAATAAGACCCAAATAAAGAGACTAAATTGATAATTTAAAGCCAAAAATGCCCTCCATAAAAATCCCTGAACCAGGGTTCTATAGAGGAACAGAACTGATAGAATGAGTGTATGTGTGTATGTGTGCGACTAGGATAGAATATATGAATAATATGTAAATACATGGGATGTATTATAATGGCTTACTGTGGTCCCACTAGTCCAACCATAGCTGTCTATAGTAGCTGTTCAGTCTATGCGGCTGAGTGTCTCAGCTGGTCTTCAGTATATTCTAGAATCCTGAACAAGTATGTTCTAATGCCAATGAAATAATGAACTCGCCATCAAAAGTGAGGGCAAGCAGGAAGAGCAACTACTTCCCTCCTCTGTGTCCTTTATGTAGGCTGACTAAGAGACGTGGCCCACATTTAAGGTATATCTTCCTACCACAACAGACCTAGGTTCAGGGTGGGTCTTCAATCAAGAAAAATCCCTCACAGATGTACCCAGCCCCTTAGGGTTTAGTTCATTCCAGACACAGTGAAGTTGACAACCAAGAATAGCCATCCCAATGGTTAAGGAGTACTTACTGCTTTTTCAAGGACCGAACTTCGTTTCCTAGCACCCACACAGTGACCCACAACTACCTGTTCCCTCTTCTGACTGCCTGGACTCCTGCACACACATGGGTGCAAATACATGTACATAAACATAAAAATAAATTTTTAAAAACCCCAGGCCCATGTCTTCACTGGCCATCTACTAAAAATTAATATGTGAGGTGACTCTTGGATATGCTTTATTCTGCTTATTATATTAAAATATTCCTCAATAAACTTCAACTGATTCATAAAAATTGAATAGTATATATCAACTTTTCCAAAGAAGAGAATACTTGAAGAATCAGTTACTTTTTCTATTGCTGTGACCACATACCTGACAATCTAAGGCTCATTGGACCCATCGCTTTTTTTTTTTAAAGATTTATTTACTTTATTTATAGGAGTATACTGTAGTTATCTTCAGACACACCAGAAGAGAGCATCAGATCCCTTTACAGATGGTTGTGAGCCACCATGTGGTTGCTGGGAATTGAACTCAGGACCTCTGGAAGAGCAGTCGGTGCTCTTAACCACTGAGCTATCTCTCCAGCGCCGGACCCATCGCTTTAAGGTTATCATCCCACCCGGTAGGGACACATGGCACAAAGAGCAGCCCCAGCTGTGACAGCAGGACACAAGGCAGCTAGCTAGTCACACTGCGTCCACAGGCAGGAAGCAGAGAGAGACACTGCTTCTGCCAGGCTTTCTCACACTTCTTTCTTCTTTTACTCAGTTCTTAGTTTGGCCATTTAACCTGAGAAATACTGGGAAAGAGTTCATCATTTCTACAGTCAATTTTACTGTATTTTAAAAATTCATTCTATGTACATGTGGTCTGTGTATGGAGCAAGCATGCAAAGGCACAAAGGTAGGTCAGAGTACAACTTTCCACCAGTTCCCTCCTACACTGTACATCTGGGGGTTGAACTTTGGTAATCAGACTTGGCATCTGAGCCGTCTCACTGGCCCTCTGTGATCAAACTTTGTTTGCTTACTTACTTGCTTGTTTTGTTTTGTTTTTTCGAGACAAGTTCTCTCTGTGTAGCCCTAGCTGTCCTGGAACTCACTTTGTAGACCAGGCTGGCCACAAACTCAGAGCTCCACCTAGCTCTGGCTCCTGAGTGCTGGGATTAAAGGCACCTGCCACCAACCAGGCTTGTGATCATACTTTTGAAAGACTTGAGACAGGGTCTTATGAGACAAAGACTGTCCTTGAACCTTGATCCTCCTACCACTTTTACTGTTAGTACTACCAGGCCTGGCTCACAGATAACTTTTGAAGTTTGTCATTATAATAGTGTACTGATAAAAACATGCAGAAATAAACCCAAGGGTAGCCAGCTGTCCATCCACGTCATCCGAAAGCATGGCGTAAAGACCATCCGACTCCAGGGAAGCAGCTTTTGCTTCCTTTACTATTTACCATCAATTAAGAGTCTGGAGATTTATAACCCCATAAAGTTGGCTGCTAACTTGGAGACGGCTGAGTCCAGTACACATGGGGTTTTGTCTGTTCTTTCCATTATGCTACAGATGATTTCTGTCACAGTGCAAAGACAACCAAAGGTTATGCTTCTACTGCTCTGAACTCAGGCCATCTCCCCAAATGCCAAAAGTCTCCAAGTAAAAGCAAAACAAGAGTGTTGTTCAGAATTTTGGAAAATTGATTTTGAATGCTTCTTCTGCATTACTTCACAGCCACAGTCACATAACTGATGTCTGTGGGCCTCAGTTTTTCCTTCTATAAAATATGAGTGTGACAGCCTATCTCAGGGGGTTGTACTAAGACAGAAGAGGATTCAGTGAAACCATAAAGGTCAAAGAGTGTGTTAGTGGCAGATTACTTACTGCAGGACATTGTATATGTGAATAGCAGCTCTGGGTACTAGGTACAATTAATTCTCTCCCTAAATTTTTATGAAACTGAAACCCCATTTGTCCAAAACTAAATGGAAAATTAAAGTTTGATCCAAAACACTCCTTTTATCCAGGCATAGTGATGCACACTTTTAATCTCGGCGGTAGTGAAACTAAGGCAGGAGGGTCACAAGTTCAAGGTCAGCCTTGGCTTCACTGAAAATTCCAGGCCAGACTGGCTATTATAGAGACCCTTTCTCAAACACACACACACACACACACACACACACACACACACACACACACACACACTATATTTTCTTTTGAATCACCAGCATGAAGGAGTAGAATAAATGTTCTAGTACATAAATTAATGAAAAATTACCTAAGATTTCTCTTTCTAACACTGAGTTTGTGTCTAAGAGAAAGTTAGATGCTTTAAAACCTATCGTGTTGGGGTTGGGGATTAGCTCAGTGGTAGAGCGCTTGCCTAGAAAGCAAGGCCCTGGGTTGGTCCTCAGCTCCGGGGGAAAAAAAGAGAAGAAAAAGAAAAAAAAAAAATCTATCGTGAAATCAGAATTCTTTGGGGAAACAGAGCCAATTGGAGTAGACGTGTGTTCAGGAAAGGAAAAAGAGAGAGTTGGAGGAGTGGAAGGTTGATTTTAATGACTTGAGAACTGGCTCCCATGAATAAGTACTCTGGCAGGACAGGCCAGAAACACAGAAAGATCTCATGTTACATTGAAATCCAAAGGCAACCTGTTGGCAGAGTCCCCTGACCTTTTTTTTTTTTTTTTTAAGGCTTGAAACTGATCAGCTGAAGCATAGCCAGATTTAAGAGAACAATCCAAAATCTTAAAACCTTTCTATTTAAATCTTAATCTCATCTCAGAAATAACTTTCGCAGAGAAATCTAGACATGTTTAACCAAATACATTAAGAACTATGGCCTAACAAAATTAACACAAAGTCGGCTAAAACACACTGTGTCATTTCTGGAAAGAAAACTTAACAAGGCAATGGTATGTCTAGAACACAAACTGCCTCTACAACGAGAAGAAACAAGACAGAACTTAGAGAACAGCAAGAAAGTGGGATGCTGGGAAGGCCGTGGCAATGACGTCAGCTTCCGGGCTCTGAGCAGCCCTGTGTGCTGTGCTCTGAGCAGAAAGAGACAACTAAAGATGTGGAAGAGGCCAGGTCACTGGAAGAAAAAATACAGGAACGCCCCCTGGAAATGTACAGCAGGCTTTCCCAGGCCATAGGGTTATCCAAGCTGGTGATATTGCAGAGCGAGTCCATCGTGGCAGAAAGTGTTGGGAGAACATTGGCATAATATATGATACTAAACAGTACTATACCATGGCTCCTTTGTCCCCAGTTTGCTGGGACATCGTCTGAATCTCCTCCCTTTTCTAAGTCTTTAGGCTTCATAGATGACTATATTATGAAGTTAAATCAGATGATACTTTTTAGAAGAACTTGTAACTCCACAATTCCTTTAAAGTTGGGGCTCAGAGATCTTAAGATTGTTACCGGATGCATTTACCTTTTTTAAAAAAAGTATTATTAGAGGGTGCATGCATGTATATCTGTGTGCCACATGCATGCAGGAGCAAAAGAGGGCATCAGACCCCCTGGGACTGGAGTTACAGATGCCCGTGAGCTTCCACTTAGGTGTGGGGATCAGACACGGGTCCTCTGGAAGACGAGCCTGTGCTCTTAATCACTGAGCCATCGATTCGGCCCTGCTCTACCTTAAGGCACATCTGTGAGAGGTGATCCACCTTGTCCCATTAACCCACTGTATTAGTTACTTTTCTACTGCTATGATAAAATGACCAAGTTATTTGGGCCTACAGCTTGAGAGGGTTAGAGTCCATAATGGTGGAAGGAAGGAAGAGTGTCAGGAGCAGGACGCTGAGGGCTACAAGCAGGAACCAGAGACCTCAAACTAGACACAGCAAGTCTCCTAGCTCTCAAAGGCCCTTCCCAGTGGCATACCTCCTGCAGCAGACATACTTCCTAAGCCTGTGCAAACAGTGCCACCAACAGGGGAGCAAACTTTCAGACACCCGCGCCTATAGGAGACATTGTCATTCGAGGCACCACAACCACTGTCCGCTCTGTCCTGGTTCAGACATCAGCTGGCTCCTTATGGGAACTTTAATGTTCATTCACCCAGCCGAGTCAAGCAGCAGGCCTTAGAACTCCCAAGAGTCTCTGTCCCTTCCCATTCCATTTCATCCTGGGACTCCCTTGAGTAAAATGCCCTTTTCTGCAAAAAAGCAGCACTGGCTTGCTAACTCCCAAAAGACACAGCTCCTTGCCTGGAAGCAGCATGAAGAAATTTGTACTTTGATTAAAACTTTTGATTGTAACTAAAGTACATAATCCAATTAACAATTAGGCAGGAAGGGAGGAAGGCAAAATGATAGAGCTTTCTAGACAGAAGGATTTGAGAGGAAACAAGATGCTGAAAGGAAAACGGGAAGATTCTGTTTTCTAGATTAGACGTGGAGGGATGGTCACACCGTCTCGTTAGTATAGTTCTTTGGATGCATTCCCATAGCTTAATTTCAAAGTATTCAATTGTGCAGCCATAGAGCGAGGAGAGCTGATAGACTGTTACCAGCACATATCTCAGTTTGCCTTTCTAATTTTTCAAGAAAACTGTAGCATTTTGTTGGGGTTTTTTTTCATGATTTTTTTTCTTTTAAAGATAATTTTTATTTATTTGTTTGCATTTTAAGGCAGGGTCTCACTATGTAGTTCTGGCTGTCCTAGAAACTCATCATGTAAACCAGACTAGCCTTGAACTCACAGAAATTCACCTGCCTCTGCTGAGATTAAAGGCCTGTGCCACCCTCCTGACTTCAAGAACATATTTTAGCTAAGCATGGTGACTCATGCCCATAATCCTACCAACTGAGAGGCTGAACGAATATAATAAGATACTTTTCATTTCTAATTTGACTTGTCCAGGACTATCCAGATGATAGTGGACAGCACTTGATGCTGGATTGTTTGTTGGCAGTTATGGGAGTTGAACCCAGAGCCTTCCACAAGCTAAACGAACACTCTAAAACGGAGCTCACCTCTCTTGTGACGTTTTTATTTTAGACATGGTCTCGCTGAGTGGCCCAGGCAGCCATGGACCTTGGAGATTCCCTGCCTTACCTTCCCAAGTAGCTGGGATTAGAGGCCTGCCTTTCAGAGCTGGTCTTAAATGTCCTGTGCCCAACTGGCTTCTACTGAGCCTGTAATACTTTCTGTGCCTTGGCTTTATGCTCTGCGAAATGGGCTCTTTCCTGCCTGATTAATGCACAGCAGAGAAACACAGAATGTACAGCAAACACGTACAATGCAGCTTCGAATCCTGGCTATGGGAGAAGGCAGAGGAAGTAAACGTGGGAATGAAGACCAACAATTATTGTGAAGCCTGATGTTAGAGTACAGTTACCAATTTCACTGTTTCCTTAAAATATGCACCTAAGTTGTATCTGTATTCCTTCCTTGCTTTGAAGATAGGTACCTCTGTGTAGTCTACACCAACAGACCTCAGAGAAGCCTATCAGTGGCCCCTTCAGTGCCTCACAGATTTCCAGTTGCCAGAACTCTTGTGTCTGTGGGTTTTCCCAGAGCTATAGAAAAGCAGTTTGTCAGTCAAAATACCCGGCAATTCCCCAGGAACAAGTCTTCAGAGGTATAAATATCCTCAACGTCCTACCAACTATAATTGGAAAAATAATTTCTGAGAACCACGTTACATTGTTTCCCAGAGTGTCTCTGTGGACGTGGGCCACAGACTGATAATCGTATGACCCTCCTTCTAGGAACCCCTCAACTACCCTAACCCTTGTCTCAAGACTCTTGTACTCTGCTTCGGACCATCTCTCCTTGATCTCACTTCCATCAGACTCGGCTCACAGAGAAGCTCCAGCAGGGGTGAGAGGTCATTCTACCTCGGGCTCCCCATCACCCCCAAGGTTCCTGGCAGTAAAGGCTGATTGTACAACTGCCACGTCTGGTCTTAGACTTCAGAAAGCATCACACTTGTACGAGCCATGGAGTACCATAATGTCCCTTTAGATTCACAGGCAGACACACACACACGCACACACACACACACACTCACACTCACACACACACTTTTGAAAACAACTCCCACAAGCTTTTCTCAAATCACCACCTTTAACTGTTAGGTAGCTAGTTAGTAGAGGCTTGAGAGTCATTAGGGAAGAATTCCATTTTGAACTGCCCAAAAGATGTCAAAATTCCTATTTACAGTGAGGCTTTCTGAGAAAAAAAAAATGAAGACATGCATTATCCTTTTCCTAAGAATTAATCCAAACAGGCCTGTCAGAGACCTGGACAGTGAAGTGCCCCCATGGGGAAGCTGTCTATTCTAGAGACTTAAGAAATGGCAAAAGGCCTACCTAAAGTGTACATGGGCACAATGGTCCCTTTGGCCGATGTCCACACTTACAACTTGAGAGTATGCTCTACACACAATGGCCCCTTTGGTCACTGGCCAAAAGAATGTTTTTGAAAGTGTTTCACTTTACCCTGTAATAAACCCCACCCCTCTTCTACACCACGCTCTATATGTCTTGCTTGAATTCTTTCAATGAACATCACAGGAACACTGACCTCGGAAAAGGTAGTTGAGGAAGACATGAGGCGAAGAACAGTAGGAGAAGCAGAAGGTGACAGAAGTGACCAGAGAGGAGTTGTACTGGGTACAGGGGGTCATACAACACTCTGAAGGAAGCTCTTGCCCGGGCAGGTGTAGCTCAGCACCTCCCAGCAGTCCAATGGCACCACACAGAGTTCCCACACACAGTTCAGCTGGGCTGGTTGCTGTTCCTAAGTCTGCAGAATAAACAGCTTCCCAGATGGGCATTTCCCTGTCCAGGTGACCGACCGGCCCTTTGGATTAACTCTCAATACTGGAGCACAGCTGCTGTCTCCATCTTTAGCTTACTTGCTAGCTCTCAGCAAAGACATCGGCTTCTTTCCACAACAGCCCTCATCGCATAGCTAATATTCATAAGACTCATCTGACAGGGATGGAGGTTATGTTTATGCTTTGGGATTTGTTATTGTTGCTGCTGTGTGGTTGTTTTTATTTTCTATCATTTTGAAATAATAATAAAAATATTTCTATTATTTTATTTTGTTTTAGCTTCTACCAAACTAGCCTGGAGCTCAAGGCTCCTGCCTCAGCCTCCCAAGTACTGGAATTACAGGGATTACAGCCTAGGCCACAAAAGTAACTTTATTTTTATTTCAAACTTTATTTTTATATATATATATATATATATATATATATATATATATATACACACACACGCACACACACACACACACACACACACACACACACACACACACACACACACACACACATATATCTTACACACCAAAATTAACCTGGTCCAAAACCTTCAGTACTCAATGAACATCCGTAGTTAGAGTACCCTTTTGAAATGGAAACTGTGGACCTTCACTTATTTAATATTCTCACTATCAAATACATTTGTATGCACTTACCCACCATCAAATAGAGGAATCTATGAGTTAGAACTAGAAACACAATTCTATCCTCTTTCATAACTCATGTTCATTATTGAACGCAATCCTTCCTCATCCCCTAATATTTAGCCATTTTTGTTAACTCGTTATACCATACCCCATGTATATATACATGTGCTATATTATTGGCTAGATTCTATACATGGGAGAGAACATATAGTTGTTTTCTTTCTAAGACTGTGTGCTCTCACTTAATATTAAACATTCTAAGATCATCAATTTCCTGCAGATTAACTTTTTATAATCACTTTTAGAACTGTCATTTCATCATTTCTGTTACGTGCTCCCGGTAACCAGGGTATGAATACCACAGAATATTGACCACCAGAGAAAGCTTAGAGACCAGTTTCCCAGACTGGCTCAACAGTAACCAAATATCAGGCTGAACTTCCCTGTGAGAGCAGAAAATTCCTCAGACATGTAGTTTAAAGTCTTAAAAAAAAATACTTTCTAGAAATGAACAATAAGAAACACCAAAATGAAGAGGTGGGAATATAGACAGTTGGAAAAGCCAATGATCCAAAGTAGCCAAAGAAGTCAACATAATGTCCAGGAAGTAAGCTGGGGATGAGACAAAGCACTTCCTCCCTCTGAACACTTTCTCTGCAGGCAGAGGAACCTGGAGCACACCGGTAGCGCTAACAGTGTGCTATGCTCTTCCCAGTGTACTTGCCTGAACTCATCTTGTTCTCACAGCAAGGAGCAAAGCTTATTTGGAAGAATCTTTGGCACCATGACAAATAGACTGGATTCTCACAAAACAGCAGCAAATTCTCAGCTCAAGCTGGAGCTCTGAAGATCTGGTTAATGTGTTTAGCAAGTGACTGGCTCTTTCCTGGGGCCTCTTGTGAAATATGCTTTCCTGTCTGGTAAGCACAAACAAAGTAAACCTGAGACTGTGAACAAGTAAGTCAGTTTTAACACATTCTCTTACACATGGAAAACGCTCTTTCTTTCCTGGTCTTTTTATTTGGATCTCTGACAGAGAGACAGCAACAGTGGTTTCTGAGGAAATTAGCTCCCAGTGGGTGAATTCAGGCAAGTCATTAAACGAATCATCCCCTGGCCTAACCAGAGCCTTGCTGCATGGTTCCAAGCTACACCCTACACACAATACGCATCCAAAGCTAAGCCAAGAAACCCCACAGGTTCAACCTTCAAAATACGCCAGACTATCCTGGTGCTGTCATCTCTAGAAGGGCTCTAGCAGCAAGAGCATGGCAAACATGCTCTGTCAGGCCTTGCCCTCCCCCATTTGCTAAAAACCGTTACATTACATTCCTAACGCTAACCACCAAGGCCTATTCCCTTATTTAGCCACTTCCTCCTCCTGAGGCTGACTACCATGGTGTAGCTATCAAAGTATTGAAGTCCAGAAATCAAAGGCCCCCTTTTGGTTGCCCTAATTAACATGTCCAATCAAAATTAACCAACTCATCCTAATTTTTTTTCCTTCATAAACTGCCATCTGCCAATGGGCACATCTATCTCCTGTCTAGAGTCTGTCCTTTGTCTCTCCAGGACAAATAACCCTTCCCCATCTCCCTTGCCCTTTTTCTCCCTCATCCTCTACATCCTGTCTTCGTCTCTTATTCCCTGCCCTTTTTCCCTCTGGAACAAATACATCTCCTTTGTTCTTAGAACTTGGTCTTGGTGTGGCTTGTGCCAACACTGGTCCTTTTAACCTCTTCCCTAGATCACTGTAGCAATCTATTAGCTAACCTCTACCTCTCTGCTTTTCCATGTCTTCATTCTAAAAACTTCACATACAGAGTGACACTTGTAAAAAGTAGATCGTCTCTGCTCCTTTTGAAAACACTGTCCTGGTTAGAATTTGTCAGCTTGATACGAGCTAGAGCCATCCTAGAAAAGGAGCTTAACTGAGACAATGCCTCCAGCAGACTGGCTTGTAGGCAAGCCAGTGTGGCATTTCCTTGATTGATGATTGGTCTGACAGGGCTCTCAGCACACTGTGAGGGGGGCCACCCCTGCACAGGTGGTCCTGGGTTATATAAGAAAGCAGCCTGAGCAAGCCATGGAGAGCAAGCTCATAACAGCACCACACGCTCTCTGCTTCAGTTCCTGGCTCCAGGTTCCTACGCTGCTTGAGTGCCTACCTTGGTTTCCTCCTAAGACGCCCTGTGACCCATTACATTAGTCAAATCAACCCTTTCCCTCCCCAAGTTGTTTTCCATCTTGGTGTTTTTCATCGCCACAGGAAGCAAAGACACACGAAACGGTCTCCAAATCCCATAGAGCAAACTCTGGTATCTTAAATGCTTTTCAAGATCCCACAAATGCTGCCGTCAATCCTTCTGTGCCTCATTCCCCAGGGCTCTCCCCCACTTACCCTGTAATGCTTCTCTGACCTCCTACTTATTGCTCCTCTGGGCCTCTGAGACTTGAATCACCCTTCCCCTGTTATCCACTTATCTCAACCTCTACTTTCTCCCATCTTTGCTCAAATCTAATCTTTTCAGGAAACTTATCTTGTCATTCTATGCAAAAAAAAAAAAAATTGAGGTTCCTTCCTTCCATTTTTTGCTCTACCTTCTATAGAAAAAAAAAGAACTGCTTAAAAATAAAAGGCAATTTTTTCTGGGGCAGAGTCAGAGTAAGCTCAGAGAGTTGGCAGAACAGAGACTGTGTGTCCATGGGTTGCATCTGAGAGCTATCAGATCCTGAGAAGCCAGGATCCTCCCCTAACTTTAAGCAGCTGTTAGATAGCAATGACCACAGTTAGCCTGAGGTCATGTTGTATCTCCTCTACTGAGAGAGGATGCTGAGCCCACATCCCTGCTAACGCAACAGAACACAGAGAAAGCATCCCCAGGTCCTGTAGAATTGGTACTACAGTCCTGTTAGCCTATGAAGAAGAAGAAGCAGCACGAAGGGAAAATCCTCAGTGAGGCTGGAGGTGTGCTTGGGAAACTCCTGCTGAAGACAAGGTGAGAACACTTTAGAAATGTGTAACTCATGTGCTCAGGGGTCACCTAACCAACTCCCATGGCAAAACAAACAGACCGTCTATGATCGCTGGCTTTCTCTCACATTGGCTTGATTTACATTTTCTTTTTAAGTATTAAAAGAGAAACTAAGGGGGCTGGAGGGATGGCTCAGTGGTTAAGAGCTCTGACTGCTCTTCCAGAGGTCCTGAGTTCAATTCCCAGCAACAACATGTAATGGGATCTGATGGCCCTCTTCTGCTGTGTCTGAAGACAGCAACCATGTTCTTATATACATTAAATAAATAAAATAATAAATCTTTTTTTTAAAGAGAAACTAGGTTTTCCTTCTGTTGTAGACATCAATTAGCTAATTGCTATTAACTGGGAAGCTGTGCTTATGGATTAGAAAACAGAAACTGTAACAAGGAAACCTATGGAAAGCAAGTATGGCACACAGCACTCCAGAGGCAAAAAGATCATGGTTGAGGCCATGACTACAAGGAAAGAGACTCTATCTAAAAAGCAAACGAACCCATGGAAATGTCCTTTTGCTCCGAGCCTTTTTTTTTTTTTTTCATTTGAAGAATACAGGGATGGGAACTAGAATCTTGTTAGTTCGTGTTCATTCTTAGTCACATCCAGTCCACTATACCAGAAGACTAGTGTGGATGCCTACCAACTCCAACATCAGGACCAATGCAACCACTGCCTTGGTCTGTGCAGCCTGAGCACATCACTGAAGAAGCTGGCCCTGCAGGGCTTCAGACAACAAGCTAGGTGTCTTCTGGGTCTGTTTCCCCCTCTGCTCCTTAACCTGGGCCTGTGCTTCACCAGTGCCTAGGGCTCCTGCTAGTTGCCACCTAAACTCAGGAAATTCCACTGTTGGCAACTGCTATAGAAACTCAGCCTGTTAGGATGGAAACATCCAGTCACTATAGGCAAAGAGGAGCGCACTGGGGGAAAAAAGCCGAGCTGCCTTCTGCTTTGTGGGGTTTTGTGTATACCTGTCTGACAATGTTAGTGCATTTAGGAGCACATGCATGTAATGTGTTCAGATGTGAAAGTCATCAAATACAATTTACTGTATATCTACTCTGGATCAAGCCCTTTGTCAGGCATCCACAGAGCTCATACTTTAGAAAGAAGACGTGTTTGTTTTAAAAACATGCCACATGCCAGGTGCTCTAACAGGTCACAGTTCTATTTTAGTGTTTGGGAAGTTTTCATAGAGGAAAGTACCCTGGAACTAACAAACAATATGCTCCTGGCTGAGGAAACTGCACCTACAGGGTCCCAAAGGGATTAAAGGACCAAGAATACTCCTGGGTCGGAGTTAGAGTCACATAGGACTTGAAAGCAAGGTGAAGTTTTCGGGTATGAGGCCAAAGAGGCAGACAGGTCTCTGATCCTGAAGCGCTTATCCATTACCCTAAGAGTTTGGGGCTGGAGGTGGGCGGTTGTCTTATAGGTGACAGAGAGGCCAAGAAAGGAAGACAAACAATAGAACAAAATAAATACGTTTGAAATGTGCTTTTTAGAAAGACCAGTCTATCTCAATGCTTATTTGGTTTCTGTTTTGAGGCAAGGTCTTACTATCTCATCCTGGCCAGGCCAGGCACTGAAATACTGACCTCACTCACGGAGAGACATCCAGCTGTCTCTGACCCCCTCCCCACTGCAGCACCATGCTGGTCCAACCTAGCTCAGTGAAGAGGGCAGACTGGGTGGCTACTAAGAGAAAGCAGTGAGCCCAGGGAGGAAAACAATACCAACTCTGAATTAAGACAGTTGTGAGAGAGCAAAGAGATGAAAGTTAGAACTATTTAGAAAGTAAAATCAAGAAGGAAGGAAGGAGCCCCCAAGGAAGCACCCAAGGTTTGGACTAAGGCAGGTAGGTGCTAGTGAAGATTTGGCAGCACTCAGAGGTCGCAAGCATGTGAGGAACATAAGCTTTGAGAGAAAAAATTCTCCATCCGCTCGCTTGGGATATGGAGGAGGTTTGCTAGGATGGCCGTGTGCCTGCAGCCCTTGGCCATGTTTACATTTGGGAAACAGAGTTTAGGCAACAGCACTACATTTCCTGGGAGGGGCTCCCAGAAGAGCCAGGATGGGCTAACTGTTAGACATGACTTTTTACTTTCCCTTCTGTGTACTTGCTGGAATGTTCTGATGAGACTGCAGACTCTACAGAGGAAAGTCTGTGATTAGTGTAGTTTTCAAACAGGAAGCCCAACATGGGGAAAGCAGCCTTGGCAAATGGGTAGCTGTGGTTGGCACAGTTCCTGGGGTCTCAGAAGTCACTTGAGAGCTCACTAGGCCAAAGCCTATCTCCAAGTTCTTTTCTGAGAGGAAATCACAATAGGATCTCCCCACTAGGGGTTTTAGAAATGTCCTTTTATGTGCCTAGCACTTCACAGTTCACAAAGTGCTTTTACACTCATGGTAACTTTTTCTTCTCCCCACCAAGACAAGTAGTATTCTTCCCAATCTGTGTGTCCTCAAACAAGACTTGGCGTTACAAATGGTTTTCTTTTTTTCAAAAGTACATAGCCAGGGAGTACCAAAGCTATTGACCCAGATTAGAAATTTTGTGTTGGCAAAACAATAGGGAAGTTTACGTCGTCTATAGTCTGGGTGAGAATGCACACTGAGCTGGCTGTTCACAACACACTCAGTATTTTTTGAATGTGGTTAGCCTTTCCTCTGCCTGGCAGTGCTACTTCTGGGTCCCTGTGTTAAACCAATGCTCACCCTAAAAGCAAAACATAAGGTGAATCCAACATTAAAATGCGGCCTTAGTGAAGAGTGAAAAAATACCATGAGGCTGTTCATCATTGTGTGCACAGAGGACCTCATCCTGCTGGGACCCTCTAAGGGACAAACAATCCTGAAGAGTGGAGGAGGTGCACTCACAGGTTCTTACCTATGTCAGTCAGCTCCTCCACAGAATGTTAACTCATACTTTGTGGCTGACTAAAAGAGTTCCCAGAAGTATTCACAAAATGTATTCACATATCAGCTATGTCATTAAAAAATAAGGTTAGTGATGACCTGGGACTGACACGGGTGCTGTCATTGGAACACAGATCTCTGAAGTTAATTCTAATTTTCAGACTCTGGAAGCTATAACTGGAGTTAACAAGAACAGGGTCCAGACCCCTTTGGAGATCCGATAGGAACCTATCAAGAAATGATCAAAGTGTATTGATTCTCTGCCATGACTTTCCTTAGTCCATAGCACAGTGACCTCATAATGCTACACATTCTGTTTAGCAGTGCTCCCAGACGACAGCAGAGGGAAGGCTCTCTGTCAAGCCCAAAGACAGAAAGAACAAAAGCCAAAAAACAAAAAGGACCCAAGTGATTGTCAAAACCCAGTTCTTCTAACTGCATTAGGTGTAGGACTCACAAGGGAACCTGCCCAGGAATTTCAAGTTATGCCTTTGGAATCTACATAAATAAACCCGGGTTTCCCATTTTAAATTCCTCTGGTGATGCAGAACCACACTTAGAAAACACTGGCTCTGGACCTAGAGCCTGAGTCCTGAGAGGGGGAATGTGTCTCTACCCAGGAAAGGGGACTTAAACTCACTAAAACCAAAACAAAACCAAAGTGATATGCCACAATGAATTCATTAACGTAAAAAAAGAAAAACAACCCTGCAAATTATTTGGATAATAATATACTTTCTCCTAAGAGCAAAATGCATCTATGGAACTAATCTAGTGCCAGGCTGCTTTCCTGGCAAACAAGAAGGGTACAGAGTCTTTGAACATTCTACCTCAGGTAGCCCACTAAGCATCATATCCACTCTGTATTTATGCTTTCTGAATAAAATCCCTCCCGCCTTAGAAAAAGAGTAAGTGTAATTTAATAAACTTTAAACTATTAACGTGGCACCGTTTATAAGATAATATACATTAAATGCTGTATAACTGAAAAGCGTTTTATAAAGTAAGTAACTACCTTCCTAGAAAATATGCTGAAGGCATTCTATATGGGGGTGATGTGTGCAAGCTCTGGAATAAATACAAGAGAAAACGGGAAACAGACCATTGTGCTTCTCTAAGCCCAGTTTTCCTGCTCTCTAAAACAGAAATAATGCTAGTATCTACCTTGGAAGTTTCATGAGAATTGAGGCGGTGTTAGTTTTGCATTTCCTCTATCTCCATTCTCAATATTAATAGAAGGGTTCTCTTTCTGTTCCCATCACGGGCTCTAATATCAGACACTTAATACACTAATCAAACACATGGTGGCAGACAACGTGAGCCTGGCTCTGGGTGGTATTTTGTCGTTTCACATCTTAGCCTTGATGTACACACAGAATACAGATGGCCCTTGTCAACTTGGTGTACTACTTCCTGTCTTCCACCATTGATAATAAATGTTCACAGTGTGTAGATTTATCACTAACTCTTCATAGTTAGAAATGAATAGTACTTCCAATGCTAGAGCTTACTATTATTTCAAAAGACATAACGTATGTTTCAAGGGGTCTGTGGCAAGGTCGTCAGAAGAACAGAGTTGCTGTAACTCGGCTTTCCAATTTGGATGTAATATTGGCCTGAAAGGTGTGGCGGTGGGGGGGGGGACCGTTTACAAAACAACAAACAGCAGTTTTACTTTCTGTATGATACAAAGAAGAGCACTGAGCCTGTCTGGACTTGGACTAGGGCAGACTATCCCAGGAGGGACATAACAGCCAAAGTTCCCGGAAACGAGGAGGGTGGGACCCAAACCCGAGGAGCGCACGCGCACTTAGATCGCAAAGTCCCGCTGGATCGGCTTAGCTTACGTCAATGTCTACGTAAAAGACGTGGGGAACGCGGGGAGGGAAACGCCGGACTGTGTCACGTGACGGGTGCGCCGGACGTTGGCTCCTCCCTCACCAAGATGGCGTCCTTGCTGCAGTCGGAGCGGGTTCTCTATCTCGTCCAAGGAGAAAAGAAGGTTCGGGCCCCGCTCTCACAGCTCTACTTCTGCCGCTACTGCAGTGAGCTTCGATCGCTGGAATGTGTGTCACACGAGGTAACTGGGCCGTCCTGCGGTGACTGCGCGCCGGGGTGGGGGTGCTCATCCCAGTCACTGCGGCTGGCAGGAAGTTCCGCCGGGAGAGGCGGGGAAATCGTGTGTCTAGCTTGCTGACTGGTCAAATGCCCCATCATTCAGCTGGGTTTGCGATTTCATTTGCTTGTGAATAGTCACTTGGAAAAGGGGGCGGCCCCGGGTGGGGCTGAGCAGATCTCTTGTTCTGGAGCTGCCTGTAGCTGCACGATTTGCCCTGGACCCTGCAGTCTTCTGTGGGGCTTGCGAGTGGAGGGCTGAGAGATAGGTCGGAAGTGCCTAGCTCGAGTCACTGAAAGGCAAAAGAAACTGTCTTCTTACCATTAGCGGAAGGAGCGGGCAGCCATTCTTGGTCGTGGCCCTCCCTTTTGGGAAGTTCTGACCCTCCTTTAACCAGAACCGGAACCCTGTCCAAACAGCTTGCCCAGTTTCCTGAGCCAGGCCAAGGACTGAAACAAGAAGACTGATAGGTTGACTTGAGGGACAACCGCATAGAGTAGTCTGTGGTAAAAGAAGCTCAGAGTTCTAGTCACAGGCCCAGACGGTCATTGGAATAGGATTGTTCAGCTAAAGATAAAAAAGGCACCCAATAAAGTCCCAAACCTTCTGCAGCTTTTTTTTTTTTTTTTTTTTTTTTTGGTTCTTTTTTTTCGGAGCTGGGGACCGAACCCAGGGCCTTGCGCTTCCTAGGCAAGCGCTCTACCACTGAGCTAAATCCCCAACCCCCTTCTGCAGCTTTTTTGATGGAAGTTGTCTGTCTACTATGCTGCTGGGATGAAAAATAAGTAAAGCATAAACACTACTGTTGGAAATCTCACAGTCCGTTGAAAGCTCATACTAGTATATTCAACTGTGTGGCAGGGCCTTTATGTAATTTTTCCATCTAACGAAGATGGAGGCTTGGATTTGGGAGGCTTGGTGAAGGTTTTGGATAGGGTGGGGGTTGTTGAGGCAAGGTCTCATGTAGCTCAGGCTAGCCTCAAGCTTACTGTGTAGTCAGTGCTGGCCTTTAACTTCTGATTCTCTTGCCTTCACCTCCCAAATGCCGAAGTTAGAAATGTATACTACCACATCCAGCTGTCGAAGGTGCATGGTGTTGCAAGAAGGGGGGAAAAGCTGTATTGTGGTGACTCAGGCCTATAACCCTAACATTTGGGAGGCTAAGGCAAGAGAAGTATTTTGAGTTCAAGGCGAGCATGAACTGCATGGTAATTTATAGGACTGTCTAGGCTACAGTGAGATATGCCATCTCGACTCTCAGGGCTCACACCCCACCCCCAAAAGTACAGGTTGGTTGATTACAGAGTCATTTAGAGATGGGAAGGAAGACCAGGATCAGAGAATTAAGATCCCTGGGGTTATTTTATTGGAGATATTTTCCAAAATATTAAGAATGGTTAAACCAAAGAATATAAGAAATACAGTCCTATTTATACATACTTACATATTTGTATCATATATGTGATTTTTCTTAGATTTCTGCATTAGTGCTTTGTGTGATAGCTAGAATTCTGTAATTATCAAATAAAATCTGCTCATTACTTAAAATACTTTCTTACAAAGTATATTTTAAGAGTGGACCTAATATATATATATGTAAGACTGTGTTTTGAGTTACATACAGTAAATAAGATACTTGTTCAATTTGTTATTTTTCTAAAATCTCTAATTTGGAATCTGAAGAGCTGGCCCAGCAGGTACAGGCTCTTGCTGCCAAGCCTGCCAATGCGAGTTGGGTCCAAGGACCTCAATGGTGGGAGCAGAGAACCAAGTCTTGTGAGGTGTCCTCAGCATCCACACATGAGCTGTGGCACCTGCAGGCCTCCTCCCCCATCACATATGTGCAAAATACATGGAAAATAAGCAAATAGAAATCTCTCATTTGGGGGTTGAAATGATAGCACAATCTGTAAAACGTTTACAGACAGGAAGACATGAGTTCAGTCCCCAGGATCCAGAACACACATGCTTACAAGCTAGGCACAGTGGCCTGTAGTCCTATTGCAGGCCATCCAACCTAATCTACTTGGTAAGTTCCAGGCAAAGGGGGGCAGGGGGCGGTGCTTGTGGTTACAGCACCTGAGATTTCCCTCTGACTGTCCCATGTCTACACACGTGCCACACATACACTAATTAAGAAGCAGGCCTCTAATTGGCTGGCTATATCTGTGGAAATTTTAATAATTCTCTTAATGTCTTTAAGGGCTACCTTTTTTTTTTTTTTTTAGATGTCATGCATGAGTATTTTGCCTGTATGTGTAGCTGTGCTCTGTGTGCATGCCTACTGCCATGCAGGTCAGAAGAGGGTACACAGTGATCTACTACATGGGTGCTGAGAATCTAACCCCAGTCCTCTGCAAGAGCAGCCAGTGCCCTTAGTCACAAACCATCTTCCCGTACACAACTCAAGCCAAACGAGATGGGAGACTTGATCACAGCTTCATGTTTGCGTTTTTAATCGATTCATTTGGAAGCTTGAAGTGTCACATAGACAAGTCTTGACACAGCTGACACATAAACCTTGATGATAAGGAACAGAAAATACCAGAAAGGGGGAAAAAATGGGATTACAAGGAAAACAAACAGCAGACAGGTAATTGCTAAACTGTAAACACTAGAGGTGTTGTCCCCCCGCCCCACCTCCCCATCAGTGACTTCTTACCTTTCGGTGAGGTATAGCATATCTTGGTAACGAGCTTCATTCATTTCTTATTTTCTTATAGGTGGACTCTCATTATTGTCCCAGCTGCTTAGAAAACATGCCATCAGCTGAAGCCAAATTAAAAAAGAATAGGTAAGAACAGGGCGGATTTTTCTGTTTGCTATTTGTTGTTGGTTCTGAGGATACTGAGGCCGAAACAGGGTCTTATTTCACGGACCAGACTGACCTCAAATTCTGATTTCCCTCAGCTCAAGTGCTGGGTTACACCACCGTTGTTTTTAAAATCAGGTAAGGAAACATACAGCATTGAGCAGTTCTTTTGTGTGTGTTTGAGCATCATCATTGCCTAAGATAGCTTTGATCTTATTTTCTAATATAATGTCTATATTAGAAGACTTCTAGATTAAGAATTATTTTGAAATCAGTGCAGTCCACTCCCCTTCTGTTAAGAAACAGTATTCTATTAGTCATGTCACCATAGGCTTCTTGTGATTAGACCTGGTTCTGAGATTTTTTTTTTTTTCTGGTCTTGACTTTGAAAGTACTGAGGGATCCTGGGGCAGTATTCATAGAATGCCTTTCAGTATTTGTGTGATGTTTTTGTAAGTAGACAGAAGAATGGGTGAGAGTAGGGAATCAGACACCCCTCTCAAGGTTTATCTGCATTCACTGTTTAGGACTTTCTTCCATAGTCTGCCTCTTTTCTCTACTTAGTCATTACTCATGAATATTTATTTTATATGTTAGGGGTGACAGTGCTTTATTTTGTTGGTTTTCTCCCTTGAGGGTTCTATCCCAGAGCCACCAGGAACTCTTGTACTTTTCTCCTGAACCCCTCTAGCCTTGCCTCTGTCCCTGGTAAAGAGAGCTTTGTCTTGTTCCATGAATTTGAGCATTTTCTCACCGGTACAGGTACTGTGATAAAACAGTACTTTAAGGTATGTTACGTTGAGCTTATATATTCTTCTGCCTTTAACTAGAATTTGTCATTTCTCAAAGGAATGTGGTTCTTTTCAGTGGAGGACATTAGGAACCATTGCCTGGCCTCATAGATGTGCTCACTGCTACTGCTGGTACCAGGTTTAGCCTAGTGTGGAAATTCTCGTTACAGCCACATTCCTGTACATCTGTGGAGATGAGCAACTCTTTGTCTTTCCTTCTGTAAGGTTACTCCTGAGAATTAGACACTGCACTGTATGCTCTCTATACATTAATCACTTGATATTCATGTAACCCTGTAAGGTAGATGGTATTACTTCCCCTTTGAAGACAATAGACATTGTACAATATTGTACAGATAATATTAGAACAGATAATAGACATTGTATAAGACTGCAGGTGAAATCTTGATACTCTCAGATTGTGGGAGTTCTGAAAGCACCAGGGCAAATCAGATGTGGTGCTCAAAACTGTAATCCTATCACTTAGAGCCAGTGACAGAAGAATCTCAAGTTCAAGACCAGTCTGAACTATACAGACTTTGTTTCAAACAACAGCAAAAAACACTGAGGTCCAGGGCTCCTAAAGGACAATGTTATCTGAGTGCATCTCAGAGGAAAACAGAAAGCCTGCACGCCCTGGAAGCTACCACTTTAAACCACGCCCATCCATGGCGGTGTCTGTTTCAGCTCTCTGGCACAGCGGTCAGGTAGTAATTTTCCAGATCCTTTTCACAGTAGCTTATGTTGTTGACTCTCCGTTTTCTATCATACAATGCTTTTTCCTCTAGCAGCGTAAACTGTGACATTTGTCTTTCTTAAAAATCTCTATTGTTTCTATAGGCATAAAAAGAAACTGGAGTAGTAAACCCCACCTAGAAACTGATTTTTCTCTGTAGAGGAGATGGAGTTGGGTTCTAATTTGTCATAAGCTTTGGTGGTAATTGTTTTGTTTTGTTCTTAGTACTTCTGAAATGTCGTACCCAGAAAAAAAAATTTTTTCTTGAGAGTCTTCGAATTCTTAGCATTTGGATGACCATAGTCTCCTAACCTATAAATTGTAACCATGTATAGGTTCATGTGACTAGATGCGACTTCTAAAAGTTGACAGTGGTGAAAGGTTTCTGAAAGAATCTAATTTAGAGTCAAACATGCAATAAACAAGGTGTTTGCAGCGGGGCAGTCACACATTGCACTGCACTGCCTCTCACGGCCATGGCTCTGAGCGCAGCCTGCAGACTTGGCATTCCTGGTGCCTCACTGGTTGCTGCCTGACATATCAGCTCACAGCAGAGACGAGTGTAGCTTACAACTGCAGTTGTTTCAGCACATACACAGTTCTTACCTAGAATAGGAACATATTAGCTTGACCGTTGCAAAGACAACATTTTTCTACCATCATTCCTCAGCATATATCAAATTGTAGGTTTTTTTGCTTGTATTGTATAAGAATGGTTGCTTTTATAGGGTAACTTGTGTTGTGGTAAATATTAAAAAATTCGGAACCTTTTTTCCCATGCTTGGGACATCATATGACTCAACATGGTGCTGGAGCTGAGTCTGTAGAGCATGAGACTCTTAATCTCAGGGTCGTGGGTTCAAGCCCCATGTTGGGTGCCACCTATTGTGGTAAATAATAAAAAAAAAAAAAAAAATGCCAGAATAAATCTTTCATTCCAGCAACCATAGGGCCACAGGGCACTGTGGGGTGCTTTTATCTCAGCGGCTCCATGCTGCCCCCAAGTACACTCAGACCCGGGCAATCCAGCGTGGTTGCCACGCTGGTCCCTTGAGTCAGTTCTGGCACCGGAAGGCCATATGGAACTAACCATAAATTATATCTGGTTAATATCTCTCCTGGCGGCTCTCTACTAGCTACCCGGTAAAATCAGGGCTCTTGAAGTCCAGCATGGGGCTGACCTATCGTGGCTCCCTGCCACTGACTCTGTCCACACTCCTAGCAACGGCCCCTGGTAGTTAAGGTATAAACTCCCAACTACCGGGCAAAATCATGACTCAATAAACTGTACCTCAACAATCAGATTTATATGTTAAATTCTCAATCCACAATACAACCAATTGATAAAGATATAAACCACCCACCTATATAAGATAAATTGACCTATAGAAACCATCCCTTAAGAAATATTCATAACAACCTGTATCAGTGTAGAGATGCATGGCGAGGATTGTTTACATCTGCCCCTATGTTGCCTCTCCCTTTCCTTCTAAAACTTTGTTCCCATCTCCCTTCCTTCTCATCCAAAGACAGACCTCGTTTTATCTTGTGTCTCGTTTTATCTTCACCTGCATAATGACATCAACCTACAAGCTTGAGTTGCTTACTTAAACATTTATTATTTTAATTATTAAACAGGGTTGGGGAAGAGTAAACAAAAACCAAGTATAAGAAAACCTGCTACTTTGCAGGCTAAAGTTGGAAATTTAATATATACACCAAAAAAACTAAAACCAACTCTGAAAAGCGTTGAAGACTCTCCATCCTGCATTATCAGCCATTTAGCAAAGTTTTATTTTATTATGCAAAAACAAACAAGCACTTATTAGTCTACAAATTTGCTTTTATCTTTAATTGACCAAGTCAGCAGGGTCTCAAGGAAGGAGTGAGGATTCAAAAGAAAAAGACAGCTAGACAACATAACATGACTCCAGCCAGTGCTGAGGCTGTAGTGGGCTTGTTTCTCTCCAGCCTACTTTTATACCATTTTAAGTTCATGCAAAGAATAAGGTCAATTCTAGGTCAAGGAACAAGCAAGGTAATAAACAAAGTCCAGGGATCTGGGGACTTATCAAGATGATCAAGGTCTTGAGCCCACTTCCTTATTACTTACGTGTCCTGGCCCAGTGTCAGATTCTTGCCAAATTCCTAGAAGGCAGGCCCCGAAATCTCTCTACACTTAATAAATGGTAAAATTATATAAATTGTTTTTAAATTTTTCTTGATCTGTTAGCTGTGAATGTTTTATTTGTTTACTTGTTTCACAATAATATATACTAGGGATTATGTAAAAATTTCTCCAATGAAAGTGCTCAAAAGTAGACAAAAGTTTAAGAGATCTTGAACTAAACCCTTGTGTAGCGCGTAGTAGGTACTTGATAAGTACTGGCTGAATGAGTGGCTGTTTGTCCTGTCACAGATGTGCCAACTGCTTTGACTGTCCTGGATGCATGCACACCCTCTCCACCCGAGCTACAAGCATCTCCACACAGCTTCCAGACGACCCAGCCAAAACCACTATGAAGAAAGCCTATTACTTGGCCTGTGGATTTTGTCGATGGACATCTAGAGATGTGGGCATGGCAGACAAATCTGTAGGTGAGTGAGGTGTCTGTCAGTGTTGTAATTGAGCTCTGCAGTCTGTTGGGCAGTAGAACCTCAGTTCAGAACCGATGTCTTTAAGTCTTCTGTGTACTCAGATGCTGTGTACTCAGTGTGATGGTGTCGTTGCTGTTGTTTTGGTTTGGTTCTTTTGTTTTTGTTTTTAACTTTTTTAATGATTTGTTTTTATTTCACGTGAATTGATGTTTGCCTGAATGTTTGTCTGTGTGAGGGTGTCGGATCCTTTGGAGTTACAGACAGCTGTGAGCTGCCATGTGGGTGCTAGGAATTGAACCTGGGTCCTCTTAGAAGAGCAGCCAGTGCTCTTACTGCTAAACCATCTCTCCAGCCCCTCATTATAGTTTTACATCTCAGATAGAGTAATAGTATTTCATTTTCTTAGAATTGGTAAAGTAGATTTTATGAATCTAATACTTTTCTAGAACCAAACTTAATACCATTTATTTAAAAAATATAAGGGTTGGGGATTTAGCTCAGTGGTAGAGCGCTTGGCACAAGGCCCTGGGTTCAGTCCCCAGCTTCGAAAAAAAGAAAAAAGAAGAAGAAAAAGAAAAAAAAAAGAAAAAAAAATATATATATATATTTCTTGGACTAGAGATGTAGCTCAGTCGGTAGAGTGCTTATGGACCTAGCGTTTATGAAGCCCTGGGTCCAGTTCCCAGCACGGCACGGCCCAGGCATGGTAGCTTACACCTGTAAGCCCAGCACTTCGGAGGTAGAGGGAGGGCGTCATTCTTGCCATCCTGGAACTCAAAGCCATCCTGGGCTGTGTGAAACTCTGCCTCAAATTTTTCTTTCTTTTAAATCTGAAATTTAAACATCATGAACAAAATTAAAAGTGGTTAACTTAGAAAACCCGGACTCAGAAATAATACACTAAAGATGACTAACCAAAACTAAAGAAACTTTATCAACTTTCAAGAGAATCAGAAGGAACAGCAAAGGAGCTGAACAGTGGGACTCAACGAGCATAAAAATGATCTTAAAGGAGTACAGGGAGAGAGGGTGGGGGAGGGCTAAGGAAAGGAGGTGCTGGGAGGAGGGGGCGACTGGGATCCAGATGTGAGGTGAATGAACAAATAAATTAGTGGGGGAAAAACAACCAAAAAAGTGTTCATCTTAACTACGGATAATAAAAATGCAAGTGAAAGCTTTATCTGTTCCACAAATATTTTTAAATCTGATTTAGATCATGTTAGCCAGACAGGTTAATTCTCATCTCCCTAATAAATTAATTTATTTTTACTTTTTGTTTGTTGTGTGTTCATGACTATTTGGATGCCAGAGGACAACTCTCAAAAGTCGGTGCTCCCCACCGTGTAGTTGTCCTTAGGCTTAGTGCCCCGTGTTTCAATTGCTGAGCCCTCTTGCCAACCTTATGCATTTACCCTTTGAGCCGGGCCTCACTGTCTGAAGAGGGTTTATGTCTGTTGACACTGGAGTTGGTGCTGAAAACCAACCCTGGGTGCTCCAGAAGAGTAGCCAGGCTCTTAACTGTTGAGCCGTCTCTCTAGCTCCAGCCACTTATTTTATTTATATTATATTTATATTTATATTTATATGTTATCTATATGGGTAGTTGGCCTACACGCAACACATGGATGCAGTGCCCATGGAGGCCAAAAGAGGCTGGAACTAGAGTTACAGGCAGTTGTAAGCCTCTGCATGGGTGCTGGGAATTGAGCCCAGGTTCTCTGCAAGAGCAACAGTGTTCTCAACTGCTGAGCCATTGCTCTTTTAGTCTTTAGCTCCTCTGTTTTGTTTTTATGACAGTTTCACTCCGTACCAAACTGGTCTTAAAGAAATGGTGATTCTTGGCTTGGCACCAGGCCCTGTGTGTTACATTATGGATTCCAGTTCAGTGTTTTTATGGGATTTCTGAGTGTGCAGATGAATGGATCTCTGATTGGTGCATCTTCTCTTGGGCTGTTTCCCTTCTGTTTGTTTTGTCCAATTCTGATGTGTTAGTTATACTTTTTTTTTTAATATAAAAAATTTAATCTTTAAAGTAATGGTGACTTTTGTGTTCAGCCTGCAGTGTTTTAGCATGAGTCGCCACATCTGACTAGTTTGTATTTTCTTTATTATTTGTCACACATACAGCATCTTTAGCAAAGTGCCCACAGAGCTTTTTTTTTTTTTTTTTTTTTTTTTTTTTACCATGCCTGGTTCCTCTTGCCCACTTAGTGTTCTGTACATTTTTCTTTAATGCTCAGGAGTTTGACGTATGTGCGGGTTTTGAGTTTAAGGGATTTTGTTCTGTATGTTCAGATCCGATTGGTATAGCACCGCTCATTTAGTATTTGTATCGTTCTACAGACAAGAGCAGGATTTCTAGATCTGCCTGCTTCCTGAGTTGGATTCCTGGCTCTGCCCCTTACTGTCCATGTAACTTTAGACCTGCCAGCTGTTCTGAGCTTTCTCCTTTCTGGATTTCTCCTCTATAAAGTGGGAGCAGTTGGAGTACCTTACCTCAGAATATATTGTAAAGACAAAAAAACATGCTGTGTTTCAGGTGCCTGGAACAGACACTGCATCCATTGCTGGTGCTGTTGATGACCCTCCCCATATCTAGAGAATAAGGTTATGCTGGGCTTGTGGCCTAGGCCTATAATCCTAGCAACTTAGGAAGCTGAGACAGGAGGATTACTAAATCTACGCTTGCCTGCGACAGAGAGCAAGGCCAGTGCTGGCAACATCACAGGATTGTATCTTAGCCATTTAGAAATAGGATTGGTGAGATGGCTCAGTGGGTCAGAGCTCTTACTGCACAAACCTGACTCCCTGAGTTGTGTAGAGGGCTTACTCAATGGTGGGCAAAGCCCTAGGTTCCATCCCTAGTACTGGAAAGAAAAGGGCTTGGTGTTCTTTCTTGTAAATTCTGTGCTTTCATGTTTTTACTTAATGGCAACATTTGATAAAAATAAAAAAAGGTAAAATTACTGTTTAATGTTTATTTTCTAGCTAGTGGTGGTTGGCAAGAACCAGAAAATCCTCACGCACAACGGGTAAGTACATGAACATAGGCCTCAGAGGATGAAACAGGAAAGGCGGTGGGTGTGGCCCATGCTGAAAACTGCCTGTGTTTGTGCCCGAATGTCAGTTGCTCACAAGAGAGGCACTAAGTCAGTGGCAATTCTTCTCTGTTACATAATTCCTGGAAAACACTTGTAGTTCTGTGTTCCAGTTATATTTCAAAAAAAGGAATGAAGTGGCTTCTGTTGTTTTCTTCATACAACCAACAATGACTAAAAGTTTTATTTGTTAGAATACTAAAATATTCTGGAAATGTGAGCATCAGACCTCTCAGCCCTAAAGACACTAACTTTGAAGGTACCCTAGGCCGGTATGGCTGTCTGTAGAAGCAGGGTGGAGAATGTGTGGGCTTGCAGTATGTGCTTGCACTTGGCCTTCTAAACCTCTGCCTTAGAGCAGTGAAAACTCATGAGCTGCTCCCAATATGTCACTGTATTGTCAAACCGAAACCTCAGTGACTACGGACAGTATCCAGGGCGAGAGGGTAGAGAAATGGTTTTCTCACGAGCATTAGTGGGTAACATAGGTGTGTAGGTTGATAAAGGTTTCTTGAACTCTTTGCTGTGTGTACTCCTAGATGCTCACCTACAGAAAAGCATGCATGTGTACTTGTAGATATACTGGGAGGCGGGGTGCAGGACTCCAGGTAAAGCAGAAAAGTACCTATTGAAAGTAATGTGAGGGAGGAATTGTGCCTTATCAACACTTCTTGGGAACTGCAACTGTTGAAGTCAACGTGTGAGCACGATGCTGCTCTCTGGAGGTGAGACACAGTCAGGAAAGAACTCAAGCAGGGGAGTAGCCTGTAGGTGGAGGAAAGTGAGGGTAGAGAGTGTCTGGTGTACAGTGTAGTATCAACAAATGCAGAACAGTATTTGAGGGTTGACCTTGTAGGCCAAGACGTTTGAGAAGCCTTTAAATGTTTAAAAGCAAGAAGATGCCAGTTCACACTAATGTTTTTTTTAAACAGCTGCATGGGTTGGAGAAATGGCTCTGTGGCTGAGAGGACTGGCTGCTCTTCCAAAGGACCTGGGTCCAATCCCAGGACCTATACCTACATAGCAGCTTCAGCTCCAGGGTGTCTTAGCTCAGCATCTCTCGCTGTGATAAGGGTCATAGCCAAAAGCAGCTTGAGGAGGAGAGGGTTTATTTCATCTTAAAACTCTATCACTAGGGAAGTCAAGGTGGGAACTAAAGGAACTAAAGCAGAGACCATACAGGAGCACTGTTCACTGGCCTGTTCTGTGGCTTGCTCACTTTGCTCTCTAATGTACCCAATGCCCACCTGCTCAGGGTGGCACTGCCCACAGTTGGCTAGGCCTTCCCACATCGATCGTTAGTCAAAAAAATGCCCTACTGTGTTGCCTACAGTCAGTCTGATGGAGACAATTCCTCAGTTGACTTTTCTTTTCCAGGATAACTCAAGTTGACAACAAAAAATCCCAACAGGACATACAGGATCCACCACCCTCTTCTGGCCACTTAGGCACTGCAGATGTGTGGTCCATGATAGACTTGTAGTCAAAACACCCATGGACCCAAAACAACTCTCCTTGTAAAAAAGATGCTGCCGTAAGAAAGGATTAAATACCTTTTAGAACATTTGTTCTATGCAATGAGGCCTAGCCTTTGAAAAGAACAGGTAGATGTGTTAATAATAATAGAAAGATAGACCAGATAATGTGTAGGAAGTCCATTATACTTGGAATGAAAAGTATCTACAGGGGCGTCTTCATATACTGTGTTCCCAAAGCATGTCAGGACATAACTGGTAATAGCTGGTACCTAATTAAAGGAAAGCCTACCATCAGCACAAAGAATGCAGCAGAATTACACATTATTCTTTATGTTGTATGTTTGAATGATTATAATTAACACTGCTTCATGATGAAGAAAATTAATCAAAAAGTAACAGAGGCAGATGGACCTCTGCATTTGCGGCCAGTCAGGGCTGCCTGGTGAGACACTGATTGAAAAGTGAGGGAAGGAGGTTAGCAGAGTCTGATGTCACATCCAGGAGAGACGAGGTGTGGAGCACAGCGCCCTGACAGCATTCCGACTCCTGTAGCCCGGGCATCCTGTGGCCGGAACTAAAGAGTTCGTTTCAATTCTGAAAACACTAATGAGAAAAAAATTCTCTTTACAGAAAAGGAGCAAACTTTCCCACTTTATAGCTTTTCATGTTGCTTTATTCATTTTATTTCTAGTCAGTGCAATTGATCGACTTTGCTAGTCTTTTTGAGAAACAAATGTAGTCTTTGATTTCTTGTAGATGAACAAGTTGATTGAATATTACCAGCAGCTTGCTCAGAAGGAAAAGGTTGAACGAGATCGCAAGAAACTGGCACGGCGAAGAAATTATATGCCTTTGGCTTTTTCGGTGAGAATTTGGCACAGAAAGACATTTTTAGTAAGGCCTGTAAGGCATCAGAACAGTGGCCATGTCAGAAAATGTCCTGTGCCCTCAACAGAAGAACTTGGTATCAAAAACCATTCCTCCAGTACAGATGTGTAAGCCTGCAGCTGTGCTTTGTGTGCCATTAATTCTATTTAAATTCCTTGTGTTTTCATAGAGCATCTATCTTTCTTCCTCCATTGCTCCATTTCATCTTATTCCTCCCAGAAATTACTGCTTAATTTTCTAAGCTATACAAACTGTTTACTGCTTTTGCTTATTACAAAAAGATTGTATAGAAGGCGGTTAAACGATAGATTTTATTTTGCCTTCTTTTGTAATGTTCCTGTCACACTGGGGTTTCCCAGTTCTAGCCTTTTGTTTGTTTTTATTTTGACACCTTGCCATCCTACTTTTTTCGAGATGGAAAGCACTGACACATGTGTAGTATTTGTTGTGGCGCTGGCACTGCTTGGGGAAGCACTCTTTCACAGGCTTCCCCCAGGCCCTGCACAGTGTGGTCGTGTGATTAAATAAGGGACGATAGGCACAAGTGGAACTGTTGGTAGAAATTATTTGTGGGTGTCACTTTCCGCTAGTTTATAGACAGAAGTAGCGGTTGGGATTCCGAGGTTTTCTTGTTATTCCCTAAGTCTCATTTATTCTCACAGAGGAGTTGTTTTCTTTGTACTTGCTTGACATTGTTTCCTTTGTACTTGCTAACATGTTGACATTGAATAAGTAACATGTATTGAATGTCAGTGACATATGTCATCTTACTTAATCTCAACAGTCCTGTGAGGCTGGTAGTATTGCCCCATTGTACCCTTGAACCGAGATCCAGAAAGGTGAAGTAACTCGTCATACTGTATCTACTGGACAGCTAGCTAAGCCATTAAACCCATACTGTGAAGTACATAGATTTGAGTTTAGTTGAGCATGAATGCTTGCAAAGCACCTACACTTACAAAAGAAGGAAGTGAATGTTCCCAAGTAGTCCAGTGGCCTAACCAGTGTCCCCACAGCTACCTATTAGGACAGGACTTGGAACTAAAAGCCCTCTCCCTCCAGCCTTCCCACATACCTGCTGGCTGTGTGCGTTTGCTTTTATCTTATGCTTCATTTTGTTTTTTATCTCTGTTGCAACCTGCTGCTATTTGTGGGCTCTACAGCAACACACTATTCATGTAGTGGTAAGTCCTCTTTATGATTCTCGCTAACCCTGAAGAAGTTAGCAGACGATCATTATGTGTCTTAGACACTTCACGTAGTTCTTGCCTGGGCCAGTGTTAAAGCTCAGGAGCAGTGCACTTTGACTTTTAGTGTAGTTCCAGTCTCTGTGCTGCTTATTCTAGGAATACAATAGTAAATGTGGGTTACAAAAAGTAGACTTTGAATAGCTTTTTGCTTTTATTAGTTTTAGTTTTGTTTTAGTTGTTGCTTTTTCCCTCAAGCTTCTCACGCTCTGCTCCCCTAGTTCTTGCTTCCAATAACAGGATGTGTAAACTGGCCTTTCTAATGGCAGTTTCTGAACTTCGTTTAGGACAAGTACAGCCTTGGGACCAGGCTTCAGCGACCACGAGCTGGTGCATCCATTAGTACACTTGCCGGACTTTCGTAAGTGTGGACATTGAACGACTGAGAAGGAATGTTTAAAAGAATACGTTTTTGTTTTTTAAGCTACCAAATGGAAAATGATTTTTTTTTTTTTTTTTTTTTTTTTGTAGTTTTCTTTTCTTTTTTTTTTGAGCTGGGGACCAAACCCAGGCCTTGTGCTTGCTAGGCAAGCACTCTACCACTGAGCTAAATCTCCAACCCCATGGAAAATGATTCTTAGACTTAGAAAATACCCAAACTTTAAGATATTCTCTGTGCTGAGAAGTGGTGGCACACGTCTTTAACCCCAGCACTCAGGAGGCAGAGACAGACAGATCTCTTGAGTTCAAGGCCAGCCTGGTCTGCAGAGTTTGTTCCAGGACAGTCAGGGCTAGACAGAGAAACCCTGTCTCAAAACAAAAAAAGGATACTCTACTTTAGAGGAATACCTAACACTTCAGTCATTGATAAGGACTTTGGGAATAATCCAGTGGACTCTTGGGAAGTTACTGCCTCTCATTTTTTTAGCCTTAGAGAAGGAGAAGACCAGAAGGAGGTAAAGATTGAGCCCGCTCAGGCCGTCGCTGAAGTGGAGCCTCTGCCTGAAGACTATTACACACGACCAGTGAACCTGACAGAGGGTAATTACACGTCCTCTGCTCCTGCTCTGCTCTCCAGCTGCTTGTGCTGTGCTCCCCTGCATGCCTTAGGCTTGGGGTTCTTAGGAGTAAAAAGAACCTGGTGGAAATAAACATGTGGACTCATTTTAGAAACTGTCATGTTAGCATATTGCTTTGGGAGCATTCTTCTTTGCCCTCATACAAGTCTGATTTTGAAAATGACTGGAAACTAAGCCTGGTCTCTGCTTTCTTGTTAGTGACCACCCTTCAGCAGCGCCTCTTACAGCCTGACCTGCAGCCTGTCTCAGCCTCGCAGCTGTATCCTCGACACAAGCACCTTCTGATCAAACGGTCCCTGCGCTGTCGGGTAAGCACTCCCCTGCAGAGTTGCCTGTGTACAGGAGAGAAGCAGATACACATGATTGTATCTGGCCGTTGTAGTAAATACAGAAAGCTCAGAGAACACAGCAGATAAAGTGGACCTAAGGTTTCAAGCCTGATAACTCTGGAGACCACTACTTTACAGACATGGAGCCTAGCGTATCTGAAGATGGAGTGCACCTCAAATGTAAATCCACAAAGGAATACAAAGCACGTTAGGCTGGTCTCAACAGAACACTGATAAACTCTGAGAACAAGGGAAGAAGTGATCCACAGTGTAATCTCTAGTAATTTACAGCGTATTTACAGTCAGTTGTAACAGACAGGATGGAGGGAGGAAGGGTCTTTGGATCCCATCCTGTGGTGCTGTGCACATTCTGTGGGATGCACTCTACCTTGCCTGGTAACCACTGGTTGCACATGGCCGCCAAGTTCTTGAAATGTGAAGCTAGCCGACATACTGACTCATAATTCATTTAAATAACCACGTGTCTATTATTACCAAGTGATGCCCCTCTGGACTGAAGAGATTTCAATGTATACCTGCCAGCACGGTGTGCACACTTACGCAGCTCCTGACCCGGACGCCTAGCCTAGATCCTTGCAAAAGAGGAGGGGAGGGAGGAGAAAGGGGAAACAAGGAAAAATGTGTACAGTCAAGTTAAATTAGCAGGATTTTTTTTATGTTCTAAAGAATTAGTCTGGTTTTAGGGATAATATTTATTTTATCACAAAAAATAACTAAGAATGTAGAATGACCATATAGCAGATGCTATTTTTTATCTTAATTTTTTACTTTTCATCTTAATGACTTTTATTTATTTTTGTTCTCTGTGCACTGGAGTTTTGTCTGCACTTATGTCTGTCTGTGTGAAGGTCAACTTACTTGGAACTGGGTTACAGACATCTGAGCTGCCGACTGGGTGCTAGGGATTGTGCTGTGGTCCTCTGGAAGAACAGCCAGTGCCCTTAAACCATCTCTCCAGCCCTAGCAGAAGCTTCTTATTAGGCTCAGATGTCGTTCAGTGTGTGAAGGCCCATGCCTTCGAGCATCCCTGGAACTGACATTGTAGAAGGAGAAAAGTGCCCACATTTGCACTGATTAATTAATTACACAAGTAAAAGACATAGATTGTCCAAATGAATTGAACAAATGCTGCGACTCACTTAGAAACAATACAAGAACTCAGAGAGAGTAAAGGTGCTGATAGAGCTGGACATAGGGTACACGCCTGTAATCACAGCCCTCGGGAATCTGAGGCAGGAGGATGTTCACTTCAAGACCAGCCTGTGCTATATAGCAGTGCCCTGTCTCAAAATGCCAAGAGCCGGGGATATAGAGCTCAGTGTTATGAGTGCTTACCCAGCACACACAAGGTCCTGGGTTCAGTTCTCAGCAGGGTAAGGAAGGAGCAGTGGAGGTTGTATAGACAGTATTTGCTTGCTTGCTTGTTTTTTCAAGACAGGGTCTCACCTGTGGTGGCGTATGCCTTTAATATCAGCACTCAGGAGGCTGAGGCGTGCAGATTTCTGAGTCTAAGCCGGCTTGGTGTACAGAGCTATACTGGGAAACTGTTGATGTTTGTTAATCGTGGCATTATGGAACATTGGGGAAAGAATAGACTATTAAAATTTGCTAGGACAGTTAGGCATGTGGCTCAGATGGTACTGCACTTGCCTGATATGCATGAGTTCAGTTCCCAATACCCTGTACAATCGGGTGTGGACCACATGTCTGTCATTGTAGTGTCAGGAAGCAGAGCAGAATGATCACACGTTCAGGGCCATCCTCAGCTACATAGCAGATTCAAGGTCAGCTCAGGTACAGGAGACCTTATCTCCAAAACAAGTTTTAGCTAAATAACTTTTATGGGAAAACTGAAAACTTAAACAGCAGATGGAAGGAGAGTACTTAGAACTATTCATTGATTTCTGAGTAAGGGGTTATTTCATAAGCAAGGCAAACAAACAAAAGTAACATTGGGTCTTCCACCACAGTCCACAGTAAAACTTGTGCTCCCACCCACAGAAGTTCTGTAAGTAAACAAGAGGACAGTGGTCTAGAAGAATGGTTCATAAGGTGTCTGGCCAGCAAAGGGCTGAGCAAGGGAAGACACAGGAAAGCAGTGCACAGTTCCACCACTCAGTCCAAAGTCTGACAAGCACAAGGTGACCCCATAAAAATAACCAGAGAAGGTGGCATGCAAAATTCTGTGGTTAGTGAGCATGAAAGATCTTGAACGTCCACAGTGATCACAAAAATGTGTATTAAGAACTGCTTCAGGCCGCCATCTCCTAGTCCTCGGATAGCATAGATAAGAAGCTTGGGAGAATCTGTCAGAGTAGTAAGTGGCCTTCTCGTTGGTCCCGTTGGGACATTGTCTTACTGACACATCCTACCTTGGAAAGTGACTCACATCCACTACTCATTGCTCTGGAAATTACTCTGAAGGTCTCAATTGACTGGTTAAAGTTAGAGAAACCATTACAGTGAAACACTAAAGGTGAAGTTGCTGTGTGTCCCAGAATGGAATTACAGGATTGATGTAAGAAAGAAAGGACAAGAGAATATATAGATTAATATATTAATATTAGTATTAATATATTAGTATTGTGGGGAAAAAAAAACCATGAGCTATGTCTGCCTAGATTGGTCCTGCAGAGAGAAGCAGATACACTGTAATGTACTCTCTATGTTAGACACTGCTTTGCACTACTTAAAATATTTTTAACAAGGTTATGTAAGTCATTAGACTCCAATCCCTGCCTCCATTCATACACATCTCCAAAGTTACATCAGTTACTTCTTATGTCCCATTTTAAGCATCTATTAAGTGAGAACATTAACAGCTGTGCACAGTGATGTAATAAAGCCAGTGTGGTGCCTGTCTAAGTTGGGGTGTGCATTGTTCATAGTTTCTAAGCACCGCATGCTATGATATTAGTGGTGGTTTTAATGAGTTCTATAATTTTTGGCTATCAGTAGCATAAATTCTGTTCTAGAATTCATAGACTTTGGACAGGACAAAACATAAAATTCCAGTAAGTACCTTCTGTGTGCTTGCAATGGTTCTGTGGCTCTTCAGATGTATTCCTGCTGCCCTCTGACATGTACTTTTCTTTTTAGAAATGTGAACACAATTTGAGCAAGCCAGAATTTAATCCAACATCTATCAAATTCAAAATCCAGTTGGTTGCTGTGTAAGTATTTTAGGATATTAATTGAGGTTTTATGGGTGTTTTTTAATGGGGATTACCTTTTAAAAAAAAAATCTAAGAGGAAAAGAAAAATCACATAGAACTAGTCTTTTCTTTCTATTCCTATTCTGGTTTTGCATTTACTTGAAAAGCATGAAGTCTCAAGTGCGTCTGTAAGCACAGAATCAAGGCTGTGTGCTCTGAAGTTATGGAGCATCCTGGAGTCCTAGCCTCTGAGGAGTCAGAAGCAGGAATATTGTATCAGTGACATATTGCAAATTTAAAATATCTTAAGACTTTTTAATTAAATTTAAAGCATAGCAAATTGAAGCAGACTCCAACGTTTATTTTATGTCTTGGTTCTGATAACATCTTGCTGAATGAAATAAAGGTGATTAAAGTAGTGTTAACTCACGGGGGATTGTCAATGGCCGAGTATTAAAGAAGACTTAAGGAGGCACATTGAGAGCCACCAGCCAACGAGATGGCTCAGTGGGTTAAGCACTTCTGGGACAACTTGAGTCTAGTCCCTTGATCTGATACAAAGTTAGAAAGAGAACCTACTCTCTAAGTTATTCTCTGATGTCCACATATGCACACACAAATACACATAATGATAGTGGTTTCAGTTGTTTGTTTTAATGTAGATGGGCATGGTGATGTATGCCAGTAATCTCAGCACACAGGAAGCAGAGGTGGTGGATCACTGAGGTTGAGGTCACCTGATCTGCATACATAGCAAGTGTCAGGCTAGCCAGAGTTATATGGTGAAACCCTGTCTGAAAAATTTTTTTTATTTAAAAACAGGATAATGCACACCTGAAACGGGGGGAGAGGGTCAAGACTCCTGCGCCCAGTAACATACCTCCAACAAAGCCATATTTCTTAAACCTTCCCAAACACTTCCAGCAACTTCAGACCAAGCATTCAAATACATGAGCCTTTAGGGGGCATTCTCATTCAAACCACCGTTTTTTCTCGAAACAGAATCATGGTCTATAAATAGTGAGCAGGCATTTGAACCTGGGCAACTGTGAATCCAGACAAATATTCAAACAGCCTGTGAATTTTTAAATCCAGGGTAAGAATACTGTAGAGTGCCTGGATTTGGGCCTCGACACTACACCTGCCTACACCCAGCAGCTCCTTTTTTGTAATGATAGTCAGGCCTTTCTCACAGAGTTCAAGTAAACGCCATGGCGAACGCTTGTACAATACTTAGAAAATTGCCTGGCACACAAGAAGCACTGTATGCATGGTAGGAATGAATTTGTTTGCAACCATATAGAATGCTAGCTATTCAGCCGGGATCTTGTAACCAGCTATCTTGTTAAGTGAATTAGTGAGAGGCCCCCAAAATAAATGTATATGAAAAGCATTTGATACAGAAAACTACAAGCCCTAACCCAGCTCTTATACATACAGGCTGGACTCCTAAAAATTTCAGACAGAACTAATTGTTTGTTTGGTTTTATGAATCTCTTACTGTGGTGATAGTTCATTTTTCTCTTGATCTAGTTAGTATTTTCTTATAGCATTAGTGTATGTGGGGTTCTTTTTTAAGGTGAATAATTATTCGAAGAGACTCCAATGAACAGTTAATACATGTTTGTGTTTGTCTGTAGCAATTATATTCCAGAAGTGAGAATCATGTCGATCCCCAATCTTCGCTACATGAAGGTTAGTACCGTACTTACTGACACCCAGACTTGCTAAGTCGGTGGCCTGTGCATGTTTGTATGTGGGCGGCAGCTCTGTGGGGAATGGGGTGCTGTAAGAAGGGTGCAGGGCAAGGGCAGTTTAAAATGATCAAGAAATTGAGACTTGGCCAACAGCGTGTTGGATGTGTAAGAAGCAGGTTGCACATTCTGTAACGTTACAAAACTGGGGAAGGAAAGATGACGATAGGCGGCCAGTGGGAGCTGCTGTTTTGATTCAGGTTTGTGTGCATCTGTCACGGGAGTCTGTGTACTTCTTCAGGACACAGCCCTTCTTCCATGGGTCCTCTCCTGTGCTCCCATGAACGAGTGACTGCTCTGCGGCAGCCTCTCTGGCTCTGCGCCTTCGTGCTGCTCATGAAAGATTCATAGCATCCCTTTATGTTACCAATCTCCAGAGTAGCAAATGGGCCATATTGTCATAGTTTGGAATTCTTAAAAAGCTTTTATAGTCTTAATGTGTCATTTTCCTCCGCCCTTCGTAATACATCTGACTAGTCTATGGCTATGATGTCTTATTTCGGGCCTTTTGTTTTCTTCATTCCCTAAGCAACAATCAGAATGGTATAGGAACTGCAAACTTTAAAACAGTCAGGGGCTGGAGGGATGGCTTGGTGGTTCAGAGCACTGACTGCTCTTCCAGAGGTCCTCAGTTCAAATCCCAGCAACCACAGATTGCTCACAACCATCTGTAATGGATCTGATGCCCTTTTCTGGTGTCTGAAGACAGCTCCAGTGCACTTATAGATGCCCTCACTAAGAGGGTATATCACTAACACAAACTGAAAGATCAGCTGACACTCTTAGGGGAGTCTGACGTTGAGGAGCAGGAAGTGCTGTTGCTCTGGGAAAACGGATGAAACATTTTGTGTGTTTCGTGAGGCATTAAGGTTCACCTGAGAAAGCCACCCTTAGTCAGAGTATGACACCTGAAGATGCTCTTCTTCTCCAGGAGAGCCAGGTCCTCTTGACTCTTACAAATCCAGTGGAGAACCTCACCCATGTAACTCTGCTGGAGTGCGAAGAGGGGGACCCTGATAACATCAACAGCACTGCTAAGGTAAGGGTGTTTGTCCCCACAGACCCTAACGTCACCTGCAGTGGCTTCACTGGACATGGCCTAAAAGAATCCATTTCTACATGTGATTCACATTGTCTTGATTCTACAACCTAATTTTATCTTGTCCTCAAACACCCAGCCATGACCTATCGAACCTCATTGTTCTCACTGGGTTTCAAAGAGAGACCTGTCTGACCTTCCTCTCTTCAGTACAAGTTACCTCACCTGACACTTGTGTTACCACCAGACCATTCTTCCATTAGTTGTTCAACCTGTTGATCATGTGCAACTCTCTGGCGTCAGGATGAATGTTTCCGTTCTTCAGTGTGACCTTCCTCACATGGGTGCACCATGGGTATGGAGGCTTCTGTTGGGGAGCTGCCTGTGTGGCTCATTTTAACCCTGTATCCCTTCCTGCCCTGTTTCCCTAGTGTACACACCCTTTCTGCTCAGTTTGACACTCACTCTTGATGACTCATGAGATGTCATCTCCTTTTAGTTAGGAGCAGATGTCTCTTCCACATTCCCACTATTTACCCCTCCACTTACATATAGTACAAGTCACATGGCTAAATAGTAAGATAATTTTGAATTAATTCATGAATAAGTGAATGAAATGCAGCTTTATTTTATATTTTGCCACTTAGAGTTTGATATAATTTTAATTTTACATATTTGTATTTATCTGTATATGTGCACACTGTGTGCTCATAGAGGTTAGAGTCATTTCTCTTACCATGTAAGTCCAGAAGAACTAACTCAGATTGTTGGGTGTGATGGTGAGCACCTGAGCCGTCCCACTAGTCAAGTTGATAGAAATCTTAAAAGAACTGTACGTAGTATCGGCTCAGTTAAGAGTCATGCCAAGCATTTGTAGAAAGAATGCTTGCAACTCTAGCTATTGCTCAAAGAATAGCCCTAGAGAATTTCCCAGTGGAGCCACTTTTTTTCCTTCTGCCTTTTAATTTCACTCATTAGCATCATCTCCAGAAAAAGGTGACTTGTGTTCTTCTATTTTTTTTAACTAACTTTTTTAAGTAGGTCTAATTGGGCTGAAAATAAAGCTCTGGAATGTGGGTGCAGCCTTGCTCAAGGACAACCTAAGGAAGCTTATTATGCCCAGTGTTGGGACAGTACAGTCCACCACTGCAGGGAAGTCATGGTACCGAGGCTCAAGTCAGTGGGACCCAGCATATCTTTGAGTCTTAGAACAGGGAGATGAGTGATGTGCTCAGCATGCTTTGTCTTTTTTACCCAGTCCGGTCCCCTGTCCTTAGGATAGTGCCTCAACAGTTAGGGTAGGTCTTCCCACCCTACTTCGCCCAGTCTACAGGATCACTCGAAGTGTTCTGCAGTGTCCGTACTCCCCCACGAAGGAAGTCCTCATTGACCTGTCATTCCTCTCTGTGTTCTCATGCCCAAGCTCATCAGCAGTGTTTTAGGACCCTGTAAGGAGTATAACCGTGTCCAGACGCTCTCCTCTGTCTAGATGGCGCTGCTGCAGTCCAGCTCTTCTGAAGCTGGCCTCTCTTTTGCTCTTAGGTGGTGGTGCCTCCCAAAGAGCTCATCTTAGCCGGCAAGGATGCAGCAGCAGAGTACGATGAGCTGGCAGAGCCCCAGGACTTCCAGGATGACCCTGAGTAAGTGACCTTCCTATGTCCTCAGACCACAGTCAGCTTATCCAGGAGCCTGTGTCTTTTGACATTGAGTGCATGAGGCTGCAGGCATCACATGGTGCTAGACTAGAAATGGACAGGTAACCTTTAGAGTGTTGTGCCTTTCTGTGGACTGCCTCCTCTAGCTAGGCCCCTCTGCCTACCAGCTCCATGGCCTTCAGAATAGCACCCCATGCTCAGGACTGAACAATAAAGACAATGGCTTGAGAGAGATGTCAGAGTCAGACCTTAAAAATGCTCACTCGGGTATGTTTTCTTGCCTGGGTTTTAAAGAACAATTTCTTCCCTTTCTATTTATGAAATCATTAGCTGTTAACGGCTGAGGTGATAGCTCAACATTAATTCCTCTGCTCTTCCAGAGGACCCAGGTTCACCTGCCAGCACACAGATGTAGCCCACAACTATCTCCATGTAACTCCTGTTCCAGGGAGTTGAGTGCCCTCTTCTGGTCTCTGGAGGCACTGGGCGTGGTGAGACGCAGACTTACATGCAGGCAAACACCTGTACACATTAAATAATTGTTTTGGGTTTTTTTTTAAAAGAAAACAAAACACAGGTGGATCTTTTTGAGTTTGAGGCCAGCCTGGTCTATACAGTAAATTCTAGGCCATTCAGGGCTGTTTCACAGAGGAAGGCAGGAAGAAGAGAAAAGAGAAAGAAAGATGAAAGGAAAGGAAAAGAGCAGAAGAGCAAGTGTAGCTAGCTCAGCTCTTCCTGCAGAAGCTCCTCCCAGCTGGGAGGGCGGCAGGATGGCGGTCCCAGCAGAGGTCCCCACTGTGCCCTGAAGTGACTGGGAGCCTGTCAGTCCGACTGACTTCCGGCCTGCCTAATGCTGTGCTTCTCTTTCCGTAGCATTGTAGCTTTCAGAAAAGCCAACAAAGTAGGCATCTTCATCAAAGTCACCCCACAGCGTGAGGAAGGGGACGTGACCGTGTGCTTCAAGATGAAACATGATTTTAAAAACCTGGCTGCCCCCATCCGCCCTATGGAAGAAAGCGACCAGGGCACAGAAGTCATCTGGCTCACTCAGCATGTGGAACTGAGCTTTGGCCCTCTTCTTCCTTAAAACAAAGCTACCTGGTGGGCAGATCCCACCCAGCCATGTCACTACAGCTCTCAACAGTGTGGAAGCTGCTGCTTCATCAGACATGTTTATAAAGATGTACTACTGAATCCTGTGGAGTGGAGGCAGGCCAGGGGTCGGAGCACAGGGTGACTGCTGTTGACACCAGTAAGCCTGTGTCTCTCTGAGCCCTGCACATTGAGTATCAGCATCGTTCCATCACAGTAAAGGAGTAGCTGTTCCATGGAGGGCATTGTATTTACTCGCTAAGAAACGTGCTGTGCGCCTGTCACAGTTTGCAGAAAGCCTTAGGGTGGTAATCCAGAGCAGACCTTGTCTTTGTGCCGCAGCTTTGGTCTCGGCGTTCCAACGGCTTTCTGTATGCCGTTAAGGATAACCCTGAAATCATAACCCTTCACTGGCCTTGGCCTTGGCTCTCACTTTGCCGATGATTTCCATTTGACAGAGCAGTAGGACTGTCATTGTGTCTCTAACCTAGTGATGGCAGGGCAACCTGTCACTTTCCTAAGGCACTCTGTCTCTTCCAAAGGAACACAGTATACCTGTCACTTGCTTGTCATTTTCCTCATTAGTATATGGGACTTTTAAGTAAGAATTTGAATGGCAAGCAATTACATGTCATGAAATTCATTTGTTTTAATATTACCACAATACCCAGGGGCTAAGGCTGCCTGCCACAGGGAGACAAACTTTATGAATCTCACTATCTGCCCTCCTCTGTTCTGTTTGTTTGTTTGTTTGTTTGTTTGTTTTTCAGATAGGCTCGCTCCGTGTAACTCTCGCTGGCCTGAACTCAACCTGCTAGGACTAAAGATCCTTGCAACATGTCCAGCTCGCTGCCCTGTTCTATAAATCAAGAAATTGCTCTAACGTTGGGGCTTTTAGAAAGAGCTGGGACAGTTTATATGGACACTTTGCTGCATCACTTCTGGAATGCAGAAAACATTTTAAACTAACTTTTAGCATGATCCAAACTAATGTTCTTTCTGCTGAATTGAAGGAAAAATTAACTGTCAATCCCTTAAATTTAAAACTGGACACAAAGAAAAAGAACCTTTCCCTTAATGAATATAAGACTTCTTGTGCTGTTGTGTGAAGTGAGACCATTGTGATTGTAAGCCATAGAAGTTCAGCAAGTAGCCAGGATGTCAGCCTGAACCTAGACTTGCTGATTTTCTCAAATACTGACATTGAGTTGTTTTCTAAAATCAGAGTTGACAGAGTAGACCAGTTGCACTTTTCCTTAAAGTACTCCTAGTACATGGCCAACAGACCTTGGAAGAAAAAGTTCCTGTTTACAAATCCTGCTTTGGTTTTCATTTTAAGTCTCTGGGGGTTTTATTTTGTATTAAGGAATATATAGTCTGGACTAAAGATAGAATAGCCTTTGTTAGTTTCACCTAAGAAGAAAACACTTAGGTAGCTGTTGAAAGACACTTTGTTCTTTGAAGATCTTAAGATCAAGCCAATTTTATGAAACAATATTCCCACAGAGTAATATACATATGTACTAGAATATAAGAAGAAAACACTGATCTCTAATACTATGGGAACAATAATGTTTGCCTCTTAGAAGCTGGAGCTGAAAGTTGGGTAATTACAAGTTTCAAACTATAGAAAGAGTGGTTTTCTGCAACTCCACAAGGCCTACTATGAAGCCACTATTCAGGGTCTTGGGGGTGGGGGAGGGGCACACATCAAAGTGCAGATAGCCTCAGTTGACCACATAATGTGGAGACTGGCACAGTTGTCTCTTTGTCTGTATGCCTTTATGCAGTGACATTGATACTTCTTCCCTAGGAAAACATTGAAGTAATGGGGCTCTTCACTCCTGTGGGATAAACACAAAAAACACTTGTGGGTTGGTTTTTTTGGGGGGGGGTTTGTTTTTCAAGAAGTTAACTTAAAAATATCAGTTCTACACTGTTTCAAGGTAAGTTTAGTGCAAGCTGGTCTTGTTTGTGTTCTTAGGAAAGGTTCGACACCTGCAGGTGGTGAATTAGGAATTGTGGCTGTCACTTTTTGTATTAGATGAGGTGCAGGGTTTCTATTACTAGTCAGTGTGCACCAAGACACAAGACAAGAGTCAGGCGTCCTTAGCACTTGAAACTACAATTTTGGATGCTTACTGCTAAGTTACTTTGGGTTTGTGAGTTGATTCACACTCAAACAAATTTTTTGTTTGTTCCAAATACATGTTACAAGCATACTGCACTAAATACCCTTGCGTCTTTGTAATGAGCATCCTTCTTGGTGGGTGAGAGGCACTCCTTGACTTAAATAACAGGTTACTGTTTTGCCTTATTGCTTAATATAGTGAAATAAAGCAGACAAAGCCCAACTGTGTCTGTGATTGATTTCACAAATACTGGCTAGAGCTGCATGGTCCAGGGTCTAAGGGTCAGGTGATGTATGCCCTGCCATTCCTCCTTTATTATTTTATGTGGGGGAAGAGGCCAGAAGAGGACAGCAGATGCTGTGGAGCTGGAGTTACAGGTGGTTGTGAGTCACCCATTGAGAACTGAACTGCCCCCTGCAAATGCTCGAAACTACTGAGCTGTGTCTCCTGCTCAGTAACTTCTTTACATAAGTTAACTTGATAAAAGTGATTCACCAAGCTCTGTGTTGTGGTGCACACCTTTAATGCCAGCACTAGGGAAGCAGAAGCAGGTGGATCTCTTGTGAGTTCTTGGCTAGCCTGGTCTATATAGTGAGTTCTAGAATTCTATGGAGGGATCCTATCTCAAAAAAAAAAAAACAGAAAAGTGTAATTCACTGAAACATGGGGATTATTGCTTGAGCTTACATATATTTTTCAGATGCATTGTGTTAGATGTGCATTAGCTTTTATCTCTAGAACCCAGGACCACTAACCAAGCAGTGTCCCCATCCAAAATGGGCTGGGCCCTCCCACATCAGTCACTAAGAAAATGCCCTACAGGATTGCCTATAGCTCAGTGTATGGAAGCATTTTCTCAATTAAGTCTTTTTTTATCTCTGATAACTAGCTTATATCAAGTTGACATAAAACTAACCAGCATAATTGTTTGGTTTTGCTCTTTTGAGATCTTCATACTTTATAGGCTGTCTTCGAACTCACAGAAATCAGTCGTATCTGCCTTTTCAGCATGCTGGAATTAAAGGTGCCACTATGCCCATCCCTGAAGTAAGTCTATGTCTGTCTGTCTCTCTCTCTCCCCTCTCTCTCTCTCTCTCTCTCTCTCCCTCCCCCCCCCTCCTGTTTTAGTTAGGGTTTACTGTTGTGAACAGACACCATGACCAAGGCAACTCTTACAAGCACAACATTAATTGGGGCTGGCTTACAGGTTCAGAGGTTCGGTCCATTATCATCAAGGCAGATACTTGGTGGCATCAAGGCAGGCATAGTGCAGAAGCTGAGAATTTTACATCTGAAGGCTGCCAGCAGAATACTGACTTCCAGGCAGCTAGGGTGAGGATCATAAGCCCACGCCCTCAGTGGTACACCTACTCCAACAAGGCCTTACTTCCTAATAGTGCCACTCCCTGGCCCAAGCATATACAAACCATCACATTTCACTCCCTGACCCCAATAGACTTCTTCAAACAACACATAAGTCTGTGGGGACCATAACTAAACAAGCCCTAATGCAAAATACATTTAGTCCAACTTCCAAAGTCCCCATGATTATACCAATCTCAACAATTTTAAAAGACCAAAGTTCAAGGTCAGTGCACTGGGGTCTTCTGATTCTTCAGCTCCAGCTAACCAAAACCATAGAATTGTCACAATCAAAATAACAACTGCCCTAATAAGAGTCTTTACTTTTCCCTCTGAAATTTAATGAGCCAGGCCTCCCATTTGCACTGTTCGCAACATTATCTTCCAAGCTCCTACTGAACATTCTATGGAGTTCTTTATTTTTTTTGGTTCTTTTTTTCGGAGCTGGGGACCGAACCCAGGGCCTTGCGCTTGCTAGGCAAGCACTGTACCACTGAGCTAAATCCCCAACCCCTTCTACGGAGTTCTTAACATCCCAATGGCTTTTCTAGCTCAAAGTTCCAAAGTCCTTGAACAGTCCTCCCCAAAACATGGTCAGGTTGTCACAGGAATACCCCACGCTTGGTACCAGTTTGTCTTAGTCAGGATTTCTATTCCTGCACAAAACATGACCAAGAAGCAAGTTGGGAGGAAAGGGTTTATTCAGCTTACACTTCCATGTTGCTGTTCATCACATGTACTGACTAGTTTTGTGTGTCGACTTGACACAAGCTGGAGTTATCACAAAGGAGCCTCCCTTGAGAAAATGCCTCCATGAGATCCAGCTGTAAGGCATTTCTCAATTCGTGATCAAGGCGGGAGGGCCCATGGTGGGAGGACCCGTGGTGGGTGGTGCCATCTCTGGGCCTGTAGTCTTGGGTTCTATAAGAAAGCAAGCTGAGCAAGTCAGGGGAAGCAAGCCAGTAACTAACATCTTTCCATGGCCTTCTTCTGGTGATGAACAGGAATGTGTAAGTTGAATAAACCCTTTCCTCCCCAACTTGCTCCTTGGTCATGATGTTTGTACAGGAATAGAAACCCTGACTAAGACATCACCAAAGGAAGTCAGGACTGGAACTCAAGCAGGTCAGGAAGCAGGAACTGATGTCGTGCGGGCAGCTCCAGCCTTTATCAACCAGTCAGCATCACATGTCAAGAGAAAACGAGAGCATTGAGAGATTAGAAGAAGAGTCTGGGGTTGGGGATTTAGCTCAGTGGTAGAGCGCTTGCCTAGGAAGCACAGGCCCTGGGTTCGGGTCCCCAGCTCAAAAAAAGAACCAAAAAAAAAAAAAAGTCTGAGAAATTTAGTGATTTCTAAAGTGTTTAATGGAAGAGAGAGTGCAGAGGAGAAACATGGAGGCAGAAAATTGGATGGATAAAAGACAGATGAGAGAGCGGAAGCAGTAGACTCAAAACCTGCCAAGGAACATGTTGGCAGCCACCACCAAACCAGAGGACTTTAGAAGAGACCTAAAACATGGTTTCCGGAGAAGGAAGGAAGAGGAGACCCAAAGATAGCACCCCCACTTGAGAAAGAACCAATATGCTTATTGTAAGGAAGAAGACCACTGGGCCAAGAAATGCCCCCAAGAAAAAGAAGCTTATCCAAGTCATGGCATTAGAAGATAGAGATGAAGATGAGCAACTAGATCCTTGGACTTTCCATTCACAGATGACCATTGTTGGGCAGTTGGACTACGGACTGGTAAATCATCAATAACAAATTCCCTTACTGTATCCATAAGTTCCGTGACTCTAAAGAACCCTGACTAATACACCAGGCTTTGCAGAAATAGCTAATATGAGGCCACCAAAGGAGCCCCTGAAAGCTTTGTCAGGATGGAGAGACTTAAGCCCTCAATGCTTTAAACAAAGCCTTAGTCTGTGCACCAGCTTTGGATTTGCCAGATGTGACTAAGCCATCTTTTCATGGAGAGATCTGGGATAGCGAAGGGGGTATTGACTCAGACTCTTGGGCCCTAGATCCAAACAATGGCTTCCCTGTCAAAGAAATTAAACCCAGTTGCCAGAGGCTGTTCCACAGCCCTCCCGGTTAAGGATGCTGACAATCACCACGCCTCATGCTATTGAAGGGGTACTAAAACCAAATTCCAGCTGACCTATACTTGTTTTTAAGGCTATATACATTAAGCACAGGATACTAATTCCTTCATTTGTTGACGTTAGAGAAAGGTTTCTCTTAATTTTAATTAAAACAACTTAACTGCAGAAGCTTCTGCCTAATGACGGAGTAAGTATGTGTGGAGTGTCACCCCTACTCAAAACACAGAGGAGGGTCTGGAGAGATTGCTCAGCAGTTAGGAACGTGTACTGCTGCTGCAAGACCTAAGACTCCAAGAACCCACACTGCATTGCTCACGACCACCTAGCTACAGGGGGCTCTAATGTCTCTGGCCTCTGTAGGCACCTACACTCATGTACATATATCCACACAGAGACACAGAATTAAAAACTTGTAAATAAGTCTTTGAAAAACATCATGAAAAACAAATGGTGGTGGTGAACACCTTTAATTTCAGCACTCGGGGGACAAAGGCAGGCGGATCTGTGAGTTCAAGGCCAGCCTGATCTAAAAGTGAGTTCCAGGACAGCCAGGCTGCACAGAAAAATCCTGTCTCAAAAACCAAACAACCACAACAACAACAAAAAATTCGTTTTCTATAAAAATGTAACCAACATCCTTACCGTAATGGTAGGGTGGAAACAGAATATAAAGGATGTCTAGTTAAATGTGATTTCGTGATAATGAATTCTCTTCTAGCAAAGTACTAGAAATGCAGACATCTGCGCCTAGCCGCGTTTCGACCCCACTGGGTCTTTATTCTTTAGAAGCAGGGACCAACAGTAGAGCTCGGCATAAGCCCCTTGAACCGCGGGCTCTGACGCGAGACCACACCCCTCCGCGAAGCCACGCCCCACGCCGTCCTAGGCGCGCAGATTATACGTAGCTCGGCGCTACCCCTGTGCCTGCCGGGATCGTGGCGGTCGGTCTCTCGAGTCGGAAGCCAGAGCTGCCCCGGGACTCCCGATATGGCGACTTCTCTGGGTTCCAACACCTACAACAGGCAGAACTGGGAGGACGCGGTGAGTGCGCGCCGGAGGAGGACGAGGGAACGGCGAGGCCGGGCGGGATGGGGAAGCCTTGCCCTAGGGTGCGGTGGGTTCGGCCAGAACCGAGCTGCGGCCTAGCTCGGTGGGGTAGCCGGAGGAGAGCGAGCCCTCGTGCGGCGGATCAGGGTCCCGGGACCAGTGTCCACCCGGCGACTCCACTCTTCCCAGATGCTTTCCTTTTTCTTCCTGCCGGAAGTGCAGACAGCGTCCCTTCCCGGGCCGCGGCCAGTGCGGGAGGGAGCTGGGGCTCCTGCCAGCCTTGCATCCTTCCCAGCCCCAGGACAGTGACTGAGGGAACAGGGTCTTCGGGACTTGATCTTCAACCAGCTTTTCCATTTTCTCCAGGACTTCCCCATTCTGTGTCAGACGTGTCTTGGAGAAAACCCTTATATACGAATGGTGAGTGCTTTCCTGTGCAGCGGAAGTTAACTGTTCCTTATTTTGTGGTCCTTGCAAGGTAAATGTAAAGAGTTTCTCTTAGCCGTTAGAAGAATTGATGCTCTTTCTAACCCAAAGCGGAGGACAACTTGCAAAGTACTGCCCTACCTATTTCCTCTCCTAAATACTAAGCAGTAATCCTGTGACGTAGGAGCTGTAACATAACAGCTAATACTTGTTGAGCATCTAACCTAAAAAGTAGGTTTGTTGACAGGCGAGGATATCTTTACGTAGCACTACTTCCTGGCTACTAGTCATGTATCTCTCAGCCACTGTGCCTTGGGGTAGTGTCTCTAGTTTAAGATACACTCCGTCTCCTCTCCAAAAAGGGTAAAATAGCGACAGGCATCAATGACTATAGGGTTGTATGTTGTGATCGGCCTCAGAGATGCTGACTCTGTAGTTTATGGGAACAGAACGTTGGATACGTACCGTGCACCAACCAGCACAGGAGAGCCCAGAGCGGTTACCTTTTGCACAATATATGGAAAGACTTGTCTCTAGTTATCGTCCTACTTGATTTGGTGGCTGGAGACCTTGGGAATTTTGGTTTTCACACCAAAAGAATTTTTAAAATTCATCCCATTAGTTAACAAAGATTAGATGGCATATCCACATCCTAATATAAAAAAAATCAGTTCTTAATTGACGCTAATTTTTTTTAATAGACATCACTGGGTGTAAAAAACACATATTCCTAAACCAGCCATGAGTGGTGATGGCTACCTTTAATCCCAATTTAGGCAAGTGGATCTCTGTGAGTTCAAGGCCATTCTGGTCTGCAAATCAAGTTCTAGGCCAGCCAGGGTTATGTAATGAGACCTTGTCTTTTTCTTAAAGCACATAGATACCATCCTTCCCCACTGTCTACCTCCTCCAACCCAGCGACCTAGCGAACTCTCATGAGGAGAAGCTGCCGACCACATTTCAAGAGTAGGTGCTTTAAAAAGCCAATCCAGCTTCAGGTGCTGCCTGCCATCTCCGGTCTTGGTTTTCCTAGACCAGTCATCAGCTTGGTGGCCAGCTCCCACCAAACACATAGCCAACCAGCCAGGTGATTGGATTGATGTTTAAACAGTTTCCTCAAAGATTAGTCAGCAAGAAACATGTGCTAGAAATTGTGGAAGCTTTCATCTGGAAAACAGAGTAGCCCTTGAAATAGCCACCTTCCAGAACAGATTTCTTCATTCTTATTAATTTTTTTAGGTTAGCATACAAAGGGATGGATTTCATCTTGGCATGTTTCGTATGTACTTCGATTTCAATTCTTTCCCTCTTCCGCTGCCCTGCCCCTTTCTCCCTGCCCCCTTCTGCCTCGTTTTCTTAGATCCCCCAGTTTACCCTTCTTTCTAACAACACCTGTTTTATTATCCCCACATACAAACTCTTTCTTCCCACTCAGGGTCCCTTTTCTTGGTTCATGATCTACACACATACACAAGTACAATTTGAAATCTAGGTTCAACATATAAGAGAAAATATACGGATTTTTAGTAGGAATTTTAGTTCTTGAAAGTCAGAAGTAAATCTAAGAGTTAAAGCTCCAGGAAGACACTTGGTATTAGATCTAAAGAGCATATGACCTTGTCGGGATATCTCTCTCTTAATTTTATTTCTCTTGCTGTGGTAAAACACCCTGACAAGGTTGGGGATTTAGCTCAGTGGTAGAGCGCTTGCCTAGGGAAGCGAAGGCCCTGGGTTCGGGTCCCCAGCTCAAAAAAAAAAGAACCAAAAAAAAAAAAAAAAAAAAACCACCCCGACAAAAACAGCGTAGAAAAGTGGAGTTTCATTTGGCTGACAGTTCACAGACACAGTCCATCATTGTGGGGCAGTCAGGACAACAGGAACTTGAAGTAGCTCGTTACATCACATCCAAGTCAAGACAGAGAATGAATGCATGTGTACTTGCTAGAGCTAAGCCCCTTCTTCACTTCCAGAGTCCAGGGTCCAGGGTGCAAGCTGTGGGAATGGTGCAGCTTGATCAAGCCCAGCATGATCAGGCTGGGTTTTCCCCACATCAACTAACATGCACACAGGCTGATGTGGGTAGGCAGTCCATCATGGAGGCTCTTCCCAGGTGATTCTAGGTTACGTCAAGTTGACAATTGGATCTGACCCTCACAGCATCCCTTACCGTAGCCCCAACAAAAAGATGAATTAGGTTCGATTTGATTGTCTTTCCAGGGATCTCCACACACATACCATGTTTTGTACTTGGAGGTGAGGAGAAACAGGTACCTGGGTTGGTTTCATTAGTCTGTCTGTGTGCTTGCTTTCTCTGCCGTAATTCCAGTTCTTTTCTATTTCAGACCAAAGAAAAATATGGAAAAGAATGCAAAGTAAGTATGTCTACTAAGAGTTAATTTTCACTTTCTTTATCCTTTTCGTCCCTGTATTCTACCAAAATGGCTTTGTGCTTACTAAGTTTTGAGTTCTCCATTCAGAGTTCATGCTCACAGCTTTCATGATATAGTCAATAGCTATGGGAGACAAGAAAATGGCCATTCCAGTGTTAATTCATAAATTCAGGTGTCTAAATATGCACCAAACACCACGAGTTTGTGTGCTGAGAGTTTTAGCTGAGGAGGAAGAGGAGGATTGTGGCTGCCACAATATTCTGGAAGAGATATTTCCTGCTTCACTTTCCTTGTTCCCCACAAAACAGACAAGTCAAATTTTAATGTTGTTTGCCTCTAGGTGGGAAGGCTTTGACCTTCTAAATGCATATTTCTATACTATTCTAGCTTTTTAACTTCTAGAAAAAAAAGGAATTAAAGGGGATTGGGTCGGCTGACATGTAAATAGATGATTGCTAAGGCCAGCTCTCCATACTTACTCAGTCTGAATTGAGTCCAGGTCAGAACGATTAAGACTCTGTCCCTTGATGTGTGTTCAGATCTGTGCCAGGCCATTCACAGTATTTCGATGGTGCCCTGGGGTCCGCATGCGCTTCAAGAAGACTGAAGTGTGCCAGACCTGCAGTAAATTGAAGAATGTTTGTCAGACCTGCCTGTTAGACCTAGAGTACGGTATGTTTGCCACGTTCATTAGATCTGAGAGTGTGCGGGTGCCCAACAGGGCTTTTCCCAAGAAAATGCCATAACTAGGCTGCTCTAGAGGCCTCCAGAGCAATAGTAGGAACTTCAGGAGCAATTGGAAAGAAACCAGAACTGGCCTAGTCACCCATCTCTGTGCCAGTTGGCATTGCTCCTATGACAGTGTGTGTTTGTTTGTTTGTTTGTTTGTTTGTCCTGGATCCTTTTGATTGAAAACTTTCCACAGTCCCGAACAAGTTCCTTGGCTAATTATGCTGTGGGCTGTTAGGACCAAGTATTGCTTCTATTTCAAAACACTTGCTTCTGTTTTTACTCTTTTATGTAAATGAGGTTTTCCTTTAAAAAAAAAGTTACCTACTGGCAAGGAGGGGGAGAGGAACCTGCTGTGGCTGCGTATCATTTTATATCATATGTTTGTCAGGAGTTCAGACCTGGAGTACAGTGTTACTAAGCATAACTGTCTGTCCATAGGAACTCCAGTCTAACAATAACCCACTCTGTTCTATGTATTTTAGGTATATTGTATTAAAGCTGGATACTTTATTAATTTAATTAGACCCTAAAGTATATTCTTTGAAACAGTTTTCTAAAGCACTCATGTCACCGTATTCTATGTCAGCACAGGAATTTGGACAGTTTCTTAGGTAGTCTCCGCAGCAGGTGTTAGCCTGATGGTACTAAACAGTCTGATTTAAAACATTGTAAACTGTCACAAGTAGGTTGATTATCTGATTTTAAAGATTTATTTTTGTTTTTCATTTGTGTATATGTGGGGGTGTGGTATAGGGCAGAGTCTAGACAAGAATGTTGGCTCTTCTGGAGCTGGAGTTACAGTGAGCCACCCTGCATGGTTGTAGGGAGCCGCACGTTGGTCCTCTGTAGAGCAGCATGCTCTCTTGATTACTGGGACATCTCTCAAAGACCCCACCAACTAGGACCAAGAAGGGAAAAGTGATGTTGTACTTTATGTACATATTAAATATGAATATGCTATCAAATCTAAGGTTTTTTAATTCTTCAATTTCTTTGTACCAGGCCTACCCATCCAGGTCCGTGATGCAGGGTTATCATTTAAAGATGACATGCCTAAATCAGATGTCAATAAAGAATATTACACCCAAAATATGGAAAGAGAAGTATGTTTTTTATTTCATTAAAATCTAATTATATCACTTCTCTCCAACCCCTCCTATGTCTTCTTCCCTTCAACCCCTTCCATCCATGGCCCTCCCAAAAGATGGCCTCCTTTTCTTTATTAGTGTGCTAGGCATGCTTGCGAATGTGTTTGTGTGCATGTGTACGTGCGTGCATGTATGCATGCGCATGCATGTGTGTGCTTGATACCTGCTGGGTTCATTTAATGTGGCCTATCTGTATCTGATTTCAAAACTGACCACTTTGTACTGGATAACCAGTTAGGGAACTCCTATCCGGGAGACTAATTCTCAACAATCATTAGTTGCCTGTGCTTTGTCAGTCTTTGTTTTGGCAGGGACGTTGTTGAGATACAGATACCATGGATGTAGCCTCCCTGTCACTACTATGACTCAGTCTCACACCAGACGTCCTGGTCCTCTGGCTACTGTCTCGATGCCGTTGTGTATCTGGGGGAATGGATTGAGTATACATGCTGCTGGGAACGGAATCCAGGGCCTTGTGATGTAGTTTTGTATTTGGTAAAAATCCTAGTGAATTGACAGCCTATAAAGTTGTCTTCTCTGTGCAGATTTCTAACTCTGATGGAACACGACCAGTTGGAATGCTGGGAAAAGCAACATCCACTAGTGACATGCTACTCAAATTGGCCCGGACCACACCTTACTACAAAAGGAATCGGCCCCACATTTGTTCCTTCTGGGTGAAAGGAGAGTGTAAGAGGGGAGAGGAGTGTCCCTACAGGTAAGGGCCGAGCCTCGCCTTCAGACTCCTGAGAAGTGGGAGACGCTTGCTTAAACTCAGGCCTTAACGCTAAAGCTCCGTGGTCTGTTCGCATGGAGAGTAGCTCCTGCTTTAAAACATAAGAGCCTGGCTAAATTACAGCTAAGCCTTGGCTAATGAAATTGCTATGTTATATGCTATACATGCTGACTGTTTCTAAGTAAGTGCTAAGTTTCTATGGTAACTTGGTGTCCATTTAAATGGTGTGAATAGCAAAATATAGCTGAAGTCAAAGCAAGGCCAGTGTCCTGAAGGCTCCTGCAAGCATCTGTTAGGGGTTTAGCTAATGATTGGTTAACTGTAACACCACCCTGAATACACACCCTTTTTCTGAGGTGAAGTCGGATTCAGTCAGAGCCTAGTAGAGCAGTTTAAGTGGATTGCTTAGAGCATCAGGAAGGCTTGACGTGGTAGAATAACTCCTCTGGTATTTGTTCTTGTTTAGTAACTATTCCTGGTGAGACACTTTTCTAATTTGAAAGGCATTTGAGGGATCCTTACCATGTAGCTACTGCAGAGTGATATTTTTCCCTTTCTTTCACCTTGGTGCATTTCTCACTTGTGAATCTTAGACATGAGAAGCCTACCGATCCAGATGACCCTCTTGCTGATCAGAATATAAAAGACCGGTACTATGGAATTAACGACCCTGTGGCTGATAAGCTTCTCAAGCGGGCTTCAACCATGCCTCGTCTTGACCCCCCGGAGGATAAGACGATCACCACACTGTATGTGGGTGGTCTGGGAGACACCATCACTGAAACAGACCTCAGGTTTGTGAGCGTCATTTCACAACTCTTTGCTTTTAACTGCCTTTGAGTAAATAGTTTGCAATAACATCACCAGACATACTTCTATTTCTTTATCCAGTCTGTCATTGATATGAATGCCAATTCAAAGTTTTATAAATTTCTTTTTTATGATGCCAGAGGAGTTGTATTTTTCAAGAGTGCTTTTTATCTTTGCATCAAAAAATAATATAGGGGTCTAAAGACCCATTTGAATTTTTTTTAATTTTTTAGTTACTGTTTATGTGTGTGATCTATATATAGACTTGTGCAAGTGGCTTCAAGAACCCAAAGAGCTCTAGAGCTTGCAGGCAGGTGGTTGTGAACCACTCAACGTGGAAATCAAACTTGGATCCTTTGTGAGAGCACTGTGTGGTCTTTACCTCTGAGCCAGCTCTCTCTGTATGGGGGGGGGGGGTTCTAGCCAGAGTTTTTCTCTGTAGCCCTAGCTGGGCTGTTCTGGGAATCACTCTTGTTAACCATGCTGGCCTCGAACTCACAGAGGTTCTCCTGCCTCTGTCTGCCAAGTGCTGGGAGTAAGGGTTTTGTGCCATCACCTCGAAAGGATGACATACATACACACCTGATTGTCGTGGAGGGCAGAGCGCCCTGCAATTCCAAAACTCTTTGGTTTAAATTGTTGCTTTTTGTATTTCTGGCTTACACTGTGTTTGACTAGAAGAGAGATCTCTTCCAGGGAGATGAACTAACTCTTGCCTTGGTAGCCTTTCTCTTTGAGCTAGCAATCTCCATGGGCCAGCTAGCTTTTATAAAAAGGCTAGAGAAAGCATTTTGGGCCTAGTTGACCTACGTGATCTCTTTGAGCTATTGCTCCCATTTTGTTTTGCTTTGTGGCATGTAGTTCCCTGCAGCTCAGGCTAGCGTGGAGAACTCTTGAGGACCTAAACTCCTGCCTCTCCTGCCCTCACCCCCTCCTGCCTCTTCTGCCCCTACCTCCTGGTACTAGAGTTATAGGCAGGAGCCACCAGGTCTCATTTGTAGGATTTGATTTTGATGTATTTATTTACTTATTGTTTATTTTTGGTTATTTTGAGACATAGTCTTGTCAGGTAGACTGTCCTGAAGCTCAAGACCTTCCCCTTTCTCTGGTACTAGAATCTGTGCCTGGGCCACCATACCTGGCTTTCTTCTTGTCTTCCATTTTCTTTCTTCTTTTAGTTTTAAGCTTTTTAAATTTCAGTCAATATTTTGTATTTATTTTCCAGTGCTAGGATTTGAAACCAGGACACATATATTAGGCCAGCGTGCTCTGCCATTGAGCCATTCAGTTTTCAACCCTTAAACATTGTGTTCTTAGGTGGGCGTGATGGTATTTGCTTACAGCCCAGCTAAGGCATGATCACTTGAGTCCATGAAATCAAAACTAACCTGTATAACATAGCAAGGCTTAATCTCAAATGAAAATGGTCTTGGCACTTGGACTGTAACAGCTGTAGTTTGCCAGTGTCTTATACTAGGGTAAGAGACTATGGCTCTGAAGTGACCAATTAAAGACCCTCCCCTCCTCCCCAAGAAAAACTCCAAGAATCATAAGAACTTTTGCCTAATTTTTCCCTTATCTCCAACAAGTAGCACCTACAGTAGGGCAGGTGTGAGAGAGCCTTAAAGACAAGCACCTGTGTGTCCGAGGGGCTCCCCTGTGTGTCCGAGGGCTAGTGACTCAGAACACTTTCGTAGCCCATTTCTGTTTTCTCAGCACGTCTGGGTTACTAACCTGTTTTCTCGGGCCTGTGCTCTTCAGGAATCATTTCTACCAGTTCGGAGAGATCCGCACAGTCACTGTTGTGCAGAGGCAGCAGTGTGCCTTCATCCAGTTCGCCACCAGGCAAGCTGCCGAGGTGGCTGCCGAGAAGTCTTTCAACAAGCTGATTGTGAACGGCCGACGACTCAATGTCAAATGGGGACGGTATGAACAAGACTCTTCTAAACTGTTCATCTGGGGACTGAAAGCTTTGTTTACATAGGTTTGACGGGGCCTTTACAAATCTTTAGGCCCTTCTCTAGTATTTTTTAAATGACTTTATGTGTGTGGGTGTTTTGCTCACATGCATGTCTATACCATTTGTGTGCCTGGTGCCAGAAAAGGGTTTGGATCCCCTGGGACTGGAGTTGCAGATGGTTATGAGCCACCATGTGGGTGCTGGGAATTGGACCAATGTCCTCTGAAAGGGCACCCAGTGCTCTTAACCTCTGAGCTATCCTGCAGCCCCTTCTTTAGTATTTCTTAGTATTTGGAAGCTTCTTCCTTTAGAAATATATTCAAGGTCTTGCTCTAATAACCTGCTCCTTTGGAGTTCTTCATTTTTTAGCAGCCATTGTAAGGTAAGCATGATGCAAGATTGCCAAAGGTAGACATTGGGGGTCACAGTTGAATTAGACCTAAGTGCTCTCCTCAGACTGAGTACTGGGGAGCGGAGGGAAAGGCACTAAAGCAGAAGGAGATCCGTTTTAAGTTTGAAATTGTCCGCAAAAGAGAAAAGGCTGTAAATTTTTTTCTTTTTTGTTTTTTTTTTAAGGGGGGGAGTGTAGTTTGCTTTGGTTTTTTGTTGTTTTGTTTTGTCTTGTTTTTAGAGACAGTTTCTCAGTGTACTCCTGTAACTCAGTCTTAGACCAGCCTGGTCTTGAACTCACAGAGATCCCCCACCTCTACCTCCTGAGTACTGGGAGTAAAGGCTCGCACCACCTAAGTTTCAAAGGGGACTGACTCTGTCCATCTTGAAAACAGAGAGGAGCAGGCTGACAACAGTTCCCTTCCTGGGGTGCCTTCTGTCTGCTGAGCACTGCTGCCCTCCCTGGCAGTGACAGTGGTGTTGGGCTGGGTTGTTTTCTTCTTTTGTTTTGTTTGAGATCAGGTCTTTCTGTGTTGTCCTGGAACTCAAAGAGATCTGCCTGCCTCTGTCTCCTGATGCTGGGTTTAAAGGCAGGCACAGCCAAGTCTGGCCAACTTCCATCTTTAAAAATCTTCACTCTTGGCGACTTTATACTTTGACATCTGTGGGAAAAGAGCATATGCTAAAAAGGGAAAGAGGGCTGGAACTCCATTTTACTGGGGATTGGACGCAGTGCTGATAATCCTGTGTATTTGTCTCCAGATCCCAAGCAGCCAGAGGAAAAGAAAAAGAGAAGGATGGGACCACAGACTCTGGGATCAAGTTAGAACCTGTACCAGGGCTGCCTGGAGGTCAGTTCATGTCAGACTCATTCAGTTGGGCTTTCTGTTAGAAGAGAGCAGGCGTGCCTCTGTGGCCTGTGTGGCCTGTGTGGCAAGCCCACGATGTCTGTGCCGGAGACATCTGCACGTGGTACTGATTGTCTTCCCTTCTCTCCAGCTCTGCCTCCACCTCCTGCCGCAGAAGAGGAGGCATCTGCCAACTACTTCAACCTGCCCCCAAGTGGGCCTCCAGCCGTAGTGAACATTGCCCTGCCCCCACCCCCTGGGATCGCCCCACCCCCACCCCCAGGTAACTGCCTTTTTCCTTCCTGGCCCTGAGAAGCCCTTGTGAAAGTCCTGCACCTCAGGCCATCTGCCACCAGTCTGTTCTTTGTCAGTTCATCCTAACTGATGAGCTGTTAACCTGTCCACAGCAAGGATGGGAATCAGTAAACCACTACTGTCGATAGAAACCCTTCCTACAAAATGACATGGGGTAGGTTATGGATGTGAGTGCCTCTTTGGCCTATGCACTCTATCGTGTCAGCTGCCACCAGCAAACAGTTCAAGCGATAGCACCGAGTGCGAATGTGCATGACTGTGAACAATGCAGGAAGGAGTGGGTGGCCAGTGTTCTTCCATAGCAAGCCTGGGTCTGTGAAGACAGTCTTTTCATTCTGCAGTCAAGCACAGAGAAAGAAAGGGTCTTGACATCGGCCTGGCTTCTTTCTAGACTTCCCCATCCTGACTTCTGTCTGGTAGGATTTGCATGTTTGATCAGTAGCAGACAGTAGGGTGACTTACTACCAGGAGCAGGAGTGTGGAGTTTTTGGACTGAGGGAAAAACAAGGATTGAAGGCAGATGGTCCTCAGCAGGTCTTGCACACTGGCATTTACTTAACACTTATCAGCCTTGATTTCTGTGTGGGTGGCTGTGATCCTAGGAAGACTCAGGTTTGGAAGGTTGTCAAGGGAGCGCAAGTCTAATCTGTTCTCTCCCACACCAGGTTTTGGACCACACTTGTTCCACCCAATGGGACCGCCCCCTCCTTTCATGAGAGCTCCAGGACCAATCCACTACCCGTCTCAGGACCCTCAGAGAATGGGAGCTCATGCTGGAAAGCACAGCAGCCCCTAGCACCACGTCACCACCTGGGCTCTGAGGAAGAAAGGGCACTCAAATCCCAGTAAACGAGTCCTGGGATAAGTATAATTTCCCTTGCTTTGTAGTTTCCATGGTAGCTGAATGTGTTCCGATGTGGGCAGAGAACACAGCTATGCTTCCCCACATGTATTCAGAGGATCGGCGGGCCTAAAACAAGAAGCTGTCCTGAACATAGCTGCTTACCACCACAGCAGTACTAAGAGCCTTATGTCTGTTCCCTTCCCACCCTGTGGGAACACGCACATGGGTGAACTGGAGTAACCAGCGGAGTCCCCATCCTAGTGTGTTCATTTTGTATCTTTTTGGGAGGGAGGCAAAAATTGACCTGCAGTTTAAAAAAATATTTTGACCATTTTTATGTCTATTTGGTATTTTCTTTTATATCATCTAAAAAATATTTAGTACTAATCATTGTAGTGGCATAAAAGTGATTTAACTAATTTGAAGTCACACCCTCAGAGAGGGTGCCTGAGATGAAATGATTTTAAGAAACTTCCTGTGAAACACTTTGACAAACTGAAAGGAAGCGCCTTAGAGTCCGTTTGACTGGCAGACTGCCTGCAGCTGGAACTGATGTCCGCACTTCCCTGTGTCTTCAGCGGCTTTCTCACTGCCTCTGGGCAGGAGACTGGGTTCAGTCTTAGAATTTTTGAATTTAACTGAATTGTAGATGGTAAGGGGAATTTGATGTTGTATTGTATTTTTTGTTTTTAATTAAAACGGGTCAATTTTCCAAATGTTCCTGGATTTCTGTTTCTTTTTACCCTTTGGTATTTAATGTGCAATAAGTAAAAGCGTGTTTATTAATGGGAACGTTTTCAGTTTGTTTGTTTTTTTAAAGATTTTTATTTATTATGTATGAGTACACTGTAGCTGTTTTCAGACACACCAGAAGAGGGCATCAGATCCCATTATAGATGGTTGTGAGCCACCATGTGGTTGCTGGGATTTGAACTCAGGACCTCTAGAAGAGCAGTCGGTGCTCTTAACCTCTGAGCCATTTCTCCAGCCCACTTTTTCAGGTTTTTTTTTTTTTTTTTTTTTTTTTTTCCGGAGCTGGGGACCGAACCCAGGGCTTTGTGCTTGCTAGGCAAGTGCTCTACCACTGAGCTAAATCCCCAACCCCACTTTTTCAGTTTTTTAAGACTGTATGTTTTGGTCCTGGGGGTGGCTATGCAGGTTAGTCTTTTTTTATAAGCCCCTGAATACTGGCATTCTAAATTTTTCTTTCTATGATGGTAAAAATACCCATCCTCTTTAGTACTAAGAAATTGGTAGTATGGTTGGAATAAGAACCGACAGGAAGCTATGGTAACACACACCTTTAATCCCAGCACTTGGGAGGCAGAGGCAGGTGGATCCTGAGTTTGAAGCCAGCCAGAGCTACATAGTGAAACTCTGTCTTTAAAGAAAGAAAAAAGAAACAGCACAAAAGTCACCTCTTCTGTGACTTTGGTTATATGGTAACTTTAAGTGTCATCCTTACACAAACCATTGTAAATGAAACAGCGAAATCCAAAGTGGGTTTGATGCCATTTTCATCTAAAGTCTCCTTCAGAGCTCACATGCGTAACTTGGAAAACAGACAGTTGCTTCTTTGCCCCAGCCATTATAACAGTGTCTGTCACCCACATTGCAGACAACCCTTCACTCAGCGCACTGACCTGCATCCCACACTTCTCTCAAAGCCCTCAAAGGCATACCCACAAGTGTCTGCCCTGCTCTGTGCGCTTGCCTCCTGCAGCCAAGCTGGTTCAGATGAGCCGGTGCAAACCTCCTTTGCCATTGCTGCCGAATGTGCTGGCAGGAAAAGCTCTGAGCTGTTGTAGTGACTTCTCGTGCTTTCTGCCCTTTCCCCAACTGGGATACGCTGTGGGAACTTGAGGTTTATTAGTTCTTCATGTGTGATGCAGTGGAGTTGTCTGTTGGCCTTTTTAGAATTATTGGTGGTCCTAGGACCTGAAATTAACTTGTTTAAAGAAGGGATCGTTTTAATAGAATGTACACGGGAGAGCTTATAAAACACAGATGTACAACAGACTGGAACTGTTTAATGTGGACATCTGTCTAGCAGTCAGCTAGGTCTAGAAGTAGAGAACTTCCAGTCAACCCAGAGATGATCATCTTCCAGTCATTCACATCCACAAACCCTTCCCTCCAGAGTCGCCACTGTTCTGTCTCCATACAGGTAATTTTGGCTTGCCTTGTTCACCGTTGTGCTTCTGAGAGGTGTCCTTGTGGTCCCGTGGGACTAGTTCACCATCATTGCCACCTGCTCTAATACCAGGCTTCTCAATGGTTTTGTTTTGTTTTGTCTTGATACTTTATATAAAGGATATAAAATTAGGTTTGATGAAAGACTTGTTAGATCCCCAAAATGCTTGAAATGTTTATTTGCTTTCTCGGGATCCAAACTTTTTCTCGTTGAGTAACAGCACGTGTGCGGTGGTTCCATGAAAGACCAGCAGTTTGCCTACAGTCTGCAGGAGTGGAGAATACAGGAGAGAATGTGCATGGCATGGGCCATGCTGGACAGATAATGGTCACTATTAAGTAACAAAAATCACAGCAGATTGAAGGACCTACTTTGGGACGCAGGACCCCCACCTCCCGAATCTTTTCTGTGCTGTCAGATAGGTTTCCTTCCAGAGAGCTACACAAGCCATCCAAGAAGTCCTACTATCCAGATAGTGTTGGTCTTCAGATTATGGGAACTTGGCTTCGACAGCCCCAAATCCAAGAGAAAACATCTCAAGATTCAGGCTACTGGTTCCCTGAAACCAGGAAAGGCAGTAAAACTCCACAGAGTAAAAGAAAAAATGCATCCACTGCGCCATCCAGCCTGGCCAAGGGTTCCTGCCAAAAGGAACCCTCCCATCATCAGCCTCAGACTGACCTGAGTCCTGCATCCTCACAGCCTGCTTCATAAGTGGCATCCACCGCGGATCTATTCCAACAGAACGGGTAACGCAAGAAACCCAACATGGAGCCCCTGTGACTGTCCTATACTGTGCTCTCGAGTCCTGCAGAAGACCTACACCTGTCCTTGTCTTACAGGCACAGAAGCAGAGGCTCAGTGTGAGGTGGCTTTCCCAAGCTTATACCACTCAGATTAACCAAATCCCAACTAGTGGGATGCCCAAGCCCCCACTATTAAACCCTAAATCACAAAACAGGACACCGCTCCACGATTCCAGAATGGGTGAGCATCAGCTCAGCCAGAGCAGTGGGTCTCTTTGATGGAGTCCTTCGCGGACTCTGTCTCTTCAGCTCTGCTCCTTTCGTTCTAGAGATTGGATAGCCACATCTGTGGAGCAGAGTGTGGAGAGCGCCACCAAGGCATTGTCCACACTCTACAATGAGCAGTCGCAGCCTCATCACTTGGACTAGAATCTGTACAGAATGGAAGACGGGATGGTGTCATTACGTGTTCTACTTTGTAGCTGTTCTATAAAGGATGTCACAGGCTGACAACCTCCACTCCCTTAATCCCCTCCTGCTCCTTGCCCCTTGTGGACATCCTAGTGTCTAGCATCACTCCTGGGTGCCACACAGCAACCACTGAGGCCATTGCTAACTCCTTGTCCCTTTAGCATCTGTCTCTACTACAGCCTCGCCTCTCTCCAAAACACCGCACTTCAATACCCAGCTCAAAACATACCAAAAATGACCCTTTATCACACTCTATTTTCTTGGTGGGCTCTTGTTCCTTCTCTAAGGTCTGGGTCAAGCCTTCTGGGAACTTTGTGAAATCCCACCAGCTCACTCAGGGTTCTCTTCCCGGTTACTTTGCTCTCAGCTGTCAGTATACACCTGCCTTACAAACCGTCTTCCTGTCATGGCCTTCCTGAGACCTGGGCCTGGCACCATCCAGCATGGGGCATGTGCAGATGACAGCTAATGGGGTGCACGTCTGTCAATCAGCAGCTAAGATAGTCTCTTGTAGCCCAGCCTGGCCTTAAATTCACTATCTAGTCAAGGATGACCTCAAACTTCCGATTTTAGTATATGTGCTGCCGAGGAGAGCACAGACCTCAAATTTCCAATGCTCTTGCCTGTATCTCCCGAGTGCTGGGATTTTAGGCATAACCCCACTAAGCCTAGTTAATGTGGTGCTAGGATGAAGCCCAGGGCTTTGTGCGTGTTAGGCATGTTAGGCAAGCATTCTACAAACAGCTGCATTCCCAAGTTACTCCTTCCTAATAATCAGAACAACCTACACATAGACGGACTACTACTGAGCATCCTGTCATCAGGGAAGTGACAGCTGCTGGGGTCAGGCAGAGGCAGGCATGGCTGTCACTTCCTACAGACACACATCACAGGCAGGTTACACAGGTCACCTGGAGTACTTGATACTAGCTCCTGTCACAGGCCAATCTGAGACTGAGTCTGGGGCAGGTTCCAAATCCACATTAGATCCAATGTTTGATACACATCCGCTTTGAGGATTAATGAACTCATTGACCTTTGAACTGCTGTATCTAATAACGTTCAGGGTGTGAAAGCTCTTTACGAGCTGAGGTCAGCCTCAAATGCCGACTTTGTAATCCTAGCACGTGGGATGCTGAGGCAAGGCCAGGTGAGGCTATGAGTTCCACGCCAATCTAGGCTACAGGGTGAGATCCTGTCTCAGTAAAGGGAGAAATGAAATACTTGGGCTGGGTATAGGAGGAAAGAAAGAAGAAAGAAAAGCAAGCAAGGTCAGACAAGCATAACGTTTCTTGGGCCTCGAGCCCAGGAAATTGTAGCTTCAGGCTGAGGCTACAGCTCCTCAGACTCCGGGAGCTTCCGGACCCAGCCCTGAGCAACCCTGTTGAAATTGGGTCTGAGGCGGAGAAGTTCCAAGCCACTGAAGGGCTCCGGGACAAAGGGGGTGCCTGCGTGGAAAATGGCCTCCCCAACATGGGGTCCTCCAAATGGCACTGGGGTCCTGGAAGAGAAACAGGAAAGGAGAGCTGTAAGAAGGAGGGTTAACAGACAGGTGCATATGTGTGGTCTCTTGAGGCCTCAGTTTCCCCTTCTAGCCAGCAAAGTTCTATGCGATCGTTAACTGGTGTCCTTACTTCTGCCCTGTCCAAATCTGCTCCTTGTTGAAGTAAATGGGAGATTTCTAGTTAGAAGTGCTGTAGGCAAAGTTCCATGTTCCCCTCCAGTCAGTGCCAGAAGAGAACACTGGAGAGTGGATTTCTCTTTCCTTATCTCACTCCCCCTTACAACAAAATACCTACAACATGGAGGACTGAGGAGGACCTCCAAAGAATCATCAAAACGCAAGTGACAAGCAGAGTCCAGAACAATGCCCCTCCCAAGTACCCCATCCCCCCAAGCCCGCCAAAGGAGGATGCTAAAGTTAATGAGGGGGGCAGGGGTGAAGCTCCACTCATCCCGGGTATGTTGGTGTGTGTCCCACCCCACCCCACCCCACCCCGGCAGAGGACAGATTGGCAGAATCTTTTTAAATCTGAAAATGTGTAAACTGTCACCCAGCAACTCTGTCTCAAAGCATATGGCTGGAGGAGGCTCCTGCATGCTCTCGTGAAGAAGTGGAGAGCAGGGCATTAACAAGCGGGGGAACAGCCTCCACCTTCTGATGTAGGGGTGGACAAGCCAGAGTCATATCGTGACTCGAGGGAAATAGAATCTATGTACGAGTGTGGTGGGTTTCAAAAGCGCGAAGTTGCCTGAGAAAAGGCTACAAAATGAAACAAAGTATTTGTACGCAAATACAGAGAGAGAGGGGGGAGGGGGAGAGAGGGAGGGAGAGAGAGAGAGAGAGATAGAGAGAGGGGGGAGGGAGGGGGAGGGAGAGAGAGAGAGACAGAGAGAGAACTCTCTTGTAAGCAGCTGCCCAGATGAACTTTCTGAGATCAGGGAATCCTGACCATCTTACTAACCACTGCAAAGCAAACAGGAATTAGAGAGTGACCCACACACAGATCCTGTCTTTACTTCACGGTCATGTCCACTCTGGACTCCCAGATGTCCCTGCCTCTGGCTACAGTCTTCTACATATCTCTAAGATCTCCGCCACCACACCTAGGGACAGCTGTGATTCTCTTTTTCATTTGTAGTTGGCTAACACTGTATGTGATTTTTAAGTCTTTTCCCAGAAAAGAGCAGTGCTGGGCATTGAACATGAAGCCCCATGCACGCTAGGCAAGGTTTGGATTGCCCAGTTGCATCTACAACCCTTTGAAGAAATACTGAAAGCAATACTCCTGTAGTTCCCCTGCCGCGGGGAGCAGTGGGAAAGGGTGGAACTGTAAACCTTAGCCAGGGCCTGGGAGCCTGCCAGGGCAGTACTACTTGTGGGGTCTACCCCAGCTAAACCCTGCAGGAACAGGCTGGCAGTGTTTGAGCCCAGCAGGCCTCACAGCCATAACTGGGAGTCCAGCATCTTGGTTGGGTCCTGCTTGTCCACCAGAACGCTATTCTCTGCTACCTCAGGTGCTCCTTCTGTCTCAGAAGAGGTCTCTTTAGCACCCTCCTGCTGCCCAGAAGTGTACCTCAGCTGCCATTCGGAGACAAACCAGTGGAAAGTGCCTGCAAGTCATCCAAGCTCACGCCAGCTGTGAGAACTGAGCCCACTGTGCAGCTGAATAGATGATCAGGCAGTGGGCGAGGACCTAGAAGGGCCGGCAGTTGAGCATGGTGGATAACCTGAGGCCCAGTCCGTCCTGTCAATGCCTCTTGCCCAATCAGCTGTTAAAGTCAGCAAGTCCCTCTCTAGCTGTGCATTCTCAAGGACCCCCTCCTTCCGTCCTTTTTCTCAGGATGGAAGTGTCTGCCTCACGATCTTCATGTGTGGACCCTTCTTGTTCTCTTTCACTGCAGCCCAAACCAGAGGAACATGTTCAGAAACAGCCCTGAGGACAAGGAAGCCAAGTGCGGCGACATCACCTCTGCTGGTGCCCCTCTCCAGATCCACCTTCAGCTGGGACTCCTGCTCTGCTTTCCGGCTTCCAGAACAGTGTTCCCCACATTTCCTCCCAATTGACCCATCCCCAACATTTCTACCTAAACAGCTATCTCTGTAGCGAACCCCAGTAGCTTCTTATCTGTCCGAAACTTTTCCTAGGACCTCTCATGCTATCTCCATAGCAACCTTGTGCACATGGGAATGCTTCCTTTCACAGATGGAACAACAGAGAGGCAGAGAGGTTACATTGCTTGTTCAAGATCACACAGCTAGGTCTGGCATCTGCATTTTTTTTTTAAAGCCTGAGTTAAGGCCATACATTTAGCCAGTATAGACCACTCCTTCAGCAGACCTCAATTCTGCTATTTCCTGCTTTCCACAGCCTTGAAGCCACCTTCCGGCCCTTTCCCATACTCCTGGTGAAAGATAAAGCAGGGGGAGGCCTAGAACTGGTGAGATGTGGAGGTGTCCTCAGAAAAGAACAGAGCTTTCATCTGAGAGCAATACAGCCCAGACTTCCGGGACTTGAAGCCCCGTGATGCCCCTTCCTCCCAGTTCTGTGACTTAGAAGAGAGTTCATATCCCTGAGCCCAGTCTCTACCTTTGTAAAATGACTTGAATCTGGGCCACACCCAAATATGTGATGGAGGTGTGGCATATTCATCTTTTACACATACACACACACACACCACATGCACGCACACATGCATGGGCACTAACTGAACACCGTTGTTCTAGCAAGATCTCAGTAAACATCTACAAAGTTCTGGCGCTAGCGCTAGCAAGCAGAAAGTACTCAGGCCTCCCCACCCCGTGTGTCCCACTCAGCCTGGCTTTACTTGTTGAAGTTGCGATAGTCGCGGGGGATGGGAGTGTGACTTCTGCTGCCACTCGGGTAGTAGTCTCGGTAGCTGATGAACTCCTGCCAAGGGCAACGGTACCCTTTGGGGATGGCGGTGTGGTTGAACTTCTCCGGTGGGACGCCCTTCAGCGGCTCCGCATAGCCTGCGGGCGAAATGGCATTGGTGACAGGCGAGGCCTGGGCTCTATCTCCTTATCTCCCGCATCCCTGGGGAGAATGGTGAGGCCAGGAGAGTGGAATCAAGAGAGCAGAGATGGATTGGGGTGCATGAGGAGAGGCACAGCCTCCGGATCCGAGGACTCAGGGAGGTCTCCAGCGGTGGGAGTCTAGCCTGCACTGTGTAACCAATCTGGGTTGCCTGCTGACTCAGAGCCATCGGTGGCCCCAGGATACAGGACAGCTGCTCACCTGGTGCCAGGACGCTTGGACTACGAACAGACCCAGTCCCAGTCGCTCCAGGATGAGCGATCCCGGAGTCCCCAGGCGACCCCTGGAACACGTGCGTGTGCGTCTCGGAGTGGTGGTTCTGCTCCTCCAAGCCATTGGGAACCTAAGCACAGGGTCAGACTCGCAGAGGGTAATGGCCAGGTGCCCACTAGCAGCCAGGTCCCCTCCCATAGCTGTTCCTAGGGAAAGGGCCCCTCCTCCTCACCGTTGCCACCGCCGCTCTGCCAGCCGCTTTCCCTCGGGCACTACCCGCCAGGATCTATGGGGGAAATAAATGGGTAGGGACGCTCAGCAGAGCAAGAAGCCAGGATTTAATCATCACTACCTAAGGGATGGGGAGGGGAATAAAGGAGCAGGATGCTTGGGGATGTAGGAAGAATGAGTTGATGGTTCACTGCAATGAGCCAGTGCCATTGTAGTGTAGTGGAGAAATAACAACAGCACTCATTGCTGCTGTAAACTAGAGTCAATATAAGACACTGTCTCAGTTCCCTTCTTGGGGCAGAGGGTGGTGGTAGGATGACCGCGTGTATGATAATGGTTTCACGTCCCACCTCATACATGTGGGACCCTTAGGAAGCACTGTCTCAGGCATCTGGCAAAGTAGCCAATCCTTAACTTTATTAGTATTTTCTAAAATTACCTGCCACCTGCCAAACATTATTTTGTTGTATTTTGAGGCAGGATTACTTATGTAGCCTAGGCTGGTTTTGAACTTGTTCTGTGACCAAGGACAATCTTGAAACCCTGATCCCCTACTTCTACCTCCCAGACACTACGGTTTTGTGTGTTGCTGAGGGTACAACCCAGGGTTTCTTGCGTGCTAGGCAAGCACTCAACCAGTTGAGCTGCACTATCCCCCATTCTTAATTTTGTCTACTGGCTAATGCTTCTAGGGCAGCGGTTGTCAACCTGTGGATCAGGGCCCCTTTTGCAAACCTCCGTGTCTAAAAGTATTCCCATTATGATTCATAGCAATAGCAAAATCCCAGCTATGAAACAGCAGCAATAATAATGTTAGGTTGGAGGACCACCACAACATGAGGTGCTATATAGTAAAGGGTCATGGTTTCAAGAAGGTTGAGAATCATTGTTCTATGGCCTTCTTCTGTATTTCCTCCCTAAGACCAAGCTGAAGTCTGAACTGCATCTGACACGAGGTCAACGACTCAGTGCATAATCTACTGGGTGCACGAAAGGGACACCCCGCTCCCCCCACCACCTACCACCCGCCATCCACGGAGGTCCGCTCTGGCTCCCTCTTGGCTTGGTTTCCCCGAGAGCGCGCAATGGCTTACTCACACCCTGCAAGCTTTCTGAGAGCTCGAAGGTAAACTTCTGCACCCGGCGCTGCCTCTTCTGAAAGAGGAGGGATCCTCGGTTGTTTCGCAGAGACAGCTCCTCTATCATTAGGTCCTGAGGCACACTCAGCTTCTTCCCCAGGTCCAGAGAAGGGACTGTGGGAGCGTTCAGAGAGGGCTCTTACTATCTCACCTCAAGGAGGCCCCACCAATACCCCAGGACAGCCTCAACCAAGAAAACTTCTACATCAGATTAGCCAAGTCTGCGGGACCTTTTCTTGGCTGGTATGTTACTGTTCCCACTCCACTCCCCTTCCCTTGATTGGTGGGGTGGGTTCAGAGAACTCAGGCTACGGGAGAGCTTGGCGAGAAACACTTCTCAGGAGGCAGGCTTCACTGAGCAGCTCATTTAATTGGGAAAGCAAAGGCTATTTAAGCCTTTGGAGAGTGGGTAGAAGGTTTGGGGGTGAGTGTACATCTCCGGCTGGGGCTAAGGTGCCGGGAATGCCTTATTTACATGAAGAGGAATTCCAGGTGCTTGCTGGACAGGACTTTATCAGGAAAGAGGAAGTTTAATCTGTTAACCACATGACCCTCAGGCTACTTGACCACCTCAAGGTTGGCAGAGGTGGGGCTATAAGACTGCATGCTCAGAGATGTGCAGGCCCTGGAAGAGATTTTCAGGGTGTGGACACTCCCGGACCGCAATCTTGCTCCAGACGGACTCCCCTGCTAGCGTGACTTTTCAGCTCCATAATGTGGGAAGGCCCAGCCCACTGTGAGCGATCACAACGCTGGGCAGGCAGGTGGTCCTGAGTGGTATAAGGAAGCTGTTGAAAACAAGCCAGTAAGCAGCACCCCTCCATGAGTCTCTACTTCAGTTCCTGCCTCTATATTCCTGCTCAGATTTCCCTCCATGATGGCCTGTGACAGCGGAAACATAGAAGCCAACAAAATCTTTCTGCCCCAAGTTACTTTTGGTAAGGGTGTCTTTATCACAGCCCTAGAAAGGAAACTAAGAAATGTTTCCTTTACCTAAGTTACTTACTATCTTAGGGTTTTATTGTCTCCACACCATAGCCCAAAAGCAAGTTGGGGACGAAAGGGTTTGTTTTACACTTCCAGATCCTAATCCATCATTGGAGGAAGTCAAGGCAGGAGCTCAAGCAGGGCTGAAACTTAGAAGCAGGAGTTGATGCAGAGGCTATGGAGGGTATTGCTTATTGGCTTGCTTCCCATGGCTCCCTCAGCCAGCTTTCTTATAGAACTCAAGATACCAGCCCGGAGATGGCAGCACCCATCATGGGCTGGGCCCTCCCACCTTGACCATTGAGAAAATACCCTACAGTTGGATCTCAAGGAAGCATTTTCTCAGCTGAGGCTCACTTCTCTCATTAACTTGTATCAAGTTGACACCCAAAACAAGCCAGTACAACTGACCCATTGTCAACTTGACATACAAACATACTACCATCAAAACCATAAATTCTTCCTGTCTTATTCATTCCCAAGATCTCACATTAAAAACAACTTTTAAAAGTCTCACAGTTTTTAACAAATTCAAACACATTAAAATTTCAGTCTCTTTAAAATATCCAGTCTCTCTAAAAATCCAAAAGCCTCTTTTAAAAGTTCAAGATCTCTCAGCTGGGCAGCCTGTAAAATTCAAAATTAAATATCTTCTTCAAGAGGGAAGAACCAGGGCTGGGGAGATGGCTCAGTGGTTAAGAGCACCGACTGCTCTTCCAGAGGTCCTGAGTTCAATTCCCAGCAACCACATGGTGGCTCACAACCATCTGTAATGGGATCCGATGCCCTCTTCTGGTGTGTCTGAGGACAGCTACAGTGTGTACTCACATACATAAAATAAATAAATATATTTTAAAAAATAAAAGAGGGAAGAACCAGGGCACAGTCACAATCTGAACCAAGCAAAACTAAGCTCTTAACAGTATCAATAACTCAAAGTCCAGTGTCTGGGATCCACACATGATATTCTGGGTTCCTCTAAAGGACTTGGGTCACTTCTCCAGCTTTGCCCTCTGCAGCACACAACTTGTCTTTTGGCTCTAACTGGCTCCTCTCCACTGCAGCTGCTGTTCTTGGTGGTCATCTCATGGTACTGGCATCTCCAAAAATCTGGGCTCTTCCGCTGCAACTGGGCCACACTTTCATCAATAGTTGTCATGAGTTCTCTTCCTGATGCCAAGCCTCAACTTCTTTGCATGACCCCTTCAGCCCTGGCCCTTCAACTGCCACTGAGGCTGCACCTTCGCCAGTGACCTTTCCTGACTTCTCACAGTGCCAAGCGTCAGCTGCTCTCCATGACCTCTTCACGCTCTCAAAACCAGAACCACCTGGGTGATCTTACACATTACCAAGTCTAGGTGCCAAAATGAGGTACAACCTTGGCCACTTCTGGAGCACAGCTTTTCTGTGCTCTCAGGAAACACTTCCTAGAAGATTTCATCTCAATGATGCTGGTCTCTTCTTGATCACTGCCCTACTTTCTTAGCTCCAGCCGACCAGCCTCAAGTGTCCCAGTAGCACAAAGGTTGCACTTTAGTGGTTCTTGCCTCTTGTTAAATCAAAGCCCCAGCAGCCAGAACCACAGAAAATCTTAAATCAAAATCGCAAATGGCCCTGATTTTTTTTTAAGATTTATTTATTTTGTGTATGAGAATACACTGTTGCTGTCTTCAGACACACCAGAAGAGGGTGTTGGATTTCATTACAATAGATGTGAGCCACCATATTTTTCTGGGAATTGAACTCAGGTCCTCTGGAAGAGCAGTCAGTGCTCTTAACCATTGAACCATCTCTCCAGCCTGGCCCTGAAAGTTTTTAATCTTCCCTCTGAAGTGTCACAAGTCAGCCCTCCATCTTCGGCACTGTTCTTCCAAGCTTCGACAGAGCATTCCACTGGGGTCTCAAACCACTAGGTTCTTTTAGCCTAAAGTTCCAAAGTCCCTGCACAGTTGTCCCCAACCATGGTCAGGTCTGTCACAGCAATACCCCACTGCATTGAAACCAGCCTGTCTTAGGATTTCCATTGCTGTGATGAAACCCCATGACCAAAAAGCAAGTTGGAAGGATTTTCTCAGCTGAGGCTTCTCCCTCTCTGAGTACTCTAACCTGGATCAAGTTGACACACAAAACCAGCCAGTACAGATACCTGGTTTTATTCAAACTCTCCCAATTGTCTGAAAACTTAAGACTGGGCTGGGCTACATTGTAAGTACTGTGAAAACAAACAACAGAAGTAACAACAACATTCTAGGGCCATGATGGCCCGGGCCTTTAATCTCAGCACTCAGGCGGCAGAGGCAGACAGATCTCTGAGTTCAAAGCCAGCCTGATCTACAGAGTGAGTTCCAGGACAGCCAGGACTACACAGAAAAACCCTGTCATGAAAAACAAACAAACAAACAAACAACTAGATACCAAACCAAACCAACAATGTCACACAAAGGCACCTTTTCAGTCTGAGGAATCTTACAGATATTCAGGTAGAAATACCAAGAAGTAACTTGAAAGTGTTAGGCTAATGTTCGAAGGGAAAAAAAAAAAGCCTAGAGATCAAAATTGCATCATAAGCTTATAAACAATATTTTATTTTCACTTTTCTCTCCCTTTCCCCTCATTTTTGTTGTTTTTATATATCCATCCATTAGTAAGTTCTAGGAGGTGGCCCATGCCTTACCAAACATGGCGGCCAGAGAAAACCTGCAGGAGTCAGCCCTCTTACTCCATCCTCTGGGTCGCAGGTTGTCAGACTTGGCAGCCAAATGCTCTTACCCACTGTGTTTCAAGACAGTCTCATGTGGCCTCAGGCTGTCCCTGAATTTGCTACCTAGCTGAGGATTGCCATGAACAATGTCTACCTCGTGTTGCTTTTCAATGAAGAACATTATGTTTATTCCTCTTCTCATGGTTAGAATCAGTCATTATCTCCACTTAGAGGATGTTCGGGGTTGTTGACTGTCCTTAAGCGTTCAGATCCCAACCCCTCTGCCTGTGTTTCCCTAAGAGCAAAAGGCATAAGTATATATATTTAACCAACAAAGGAAGTCCCCTGGAAGACAACAGATTGATGGTGGTGGAAGAGGGCTCTATGTGGGCATCTTAGCTAACATTGCCAGTCTTCAACATCTGATATCGGGTGGGGGTGTCATTCAGCGGGAGAGCATTTCCCAGCAAGTGAAAGACCCTAAGGGCAATCTCCCTAAGGGCAATATATATATATATATATATATATATATATATATATATATATATATATATAATCAGACACCAACTCTCCTTGTCAACAGGTGAATAAATGCCCTTTTAGGCTGGTAGGCTGGATACAGTCAGGAAGGAAGCAAAACAGATACAGAGAACCAACGACTTAACACAGCTTAGGTGGAGGAGAAAAATACCCTGGAATCCTAGGGGAGCCAGCAAGGCAGACATAGGGAGAAAAGGTACCTGAAACACTTCCGAGACAAGAGCCCAGCCCAAGGAGCCAAATTCTGCTGACATGTCAAAGCAGATGAGACCTGGAAAGTGACCATCGGGTTTTCAAGTTGGGTCAGTGGTGAACTCCACTAAAGCAATGTCCACAGAGCATTTGGGTGTGCAAGTGTGGCAGGAGGGGCTCAAGAGAAAACGGACAGTGGAATAAAGGGGTGCAGAGCCAGAAATAGGATGCGGAAATGTCTGTGAGTGCAGCTGTGCAGCGGTCTAGTTTCTTCAGACAAGAGGAGAAAGAAAGAAAAAAGAAAGGAAGGAAGGAAGGAAAGAGAGGGATTGTTTTAGATTGAGTAATATTTAAGAAATATAGCAACCAAACAAGAACTGTGCACCTCGCTTAGGTCCTGATTAAAACTACAAATGGGGGTGGAGATAGAGTCCAACGTTTAAGAACTTTGACTGCCCCGGCTGAGAACTCAGGTTCAATTCCTCAAACCATCAAGGCAGCTCACACCCGTTTGAAATTTCAGTTGCAGGGTGGGTTCGGTGTGTGTTCACTGCCCTCTTCTGGCCACTGCCAGAACTGCATGATTGTGGTACACGAACATGTACGCAAAAACACGCGCCCACCCCCCCCCAAATACAATAAGTAAGGCTTTTAAAATTGTGCTTTTTTTGAGACAGGGCTTCTCTGGGTAGTCTTGGGTGTCTTGGAACTGGCTCTGTACAACAGACTGAACTTGAACTCAGAGATGTGCCTACCTCTGCCTCCCAGGTGCTGGGATTAAAGGTGTGTACCGGGGTTGGGGATTTAGCTCAGTGGTAGAGCGCTTGCCTAGCAATTGCAAGGCCCTGGGTTCGGTCCCCAGCTCCGAAAAAAAAAAAAAGAAAAAAAAAAAAAAGAGAGTAACTCCACCGCCCAGCTTAAAAACTTTAAAAACTATTAAATGTAGTTATAAAATAAAATAAAATTATTAAATTAAATCAGAATATCGAGTAGTTCTTAGACACCACTCAATTATTACTGCTGCTACCATTCAATGTGCTAATGCTTTTGTGACAAACAGGGACTGTTATTTTTGTTCCTCTGGTTGTAGAATCTGGGGAGGGGGTGGTGACATGCTCTTCAGGGGAAGTATCTCACTCTTCAGTGTCAATTTTGGAATCTCTAATAAAGGAGGACTATGGGACTTGTATCCTAGCTCCATTTGTGTTCAAAAATTAGGAAAGTAAAAGTGTTAGCAAAGCATGTCCACTGCTCTGAAGGGCAGTGGTCACGGGCAGTTGTGGAATCGGGAGGAGGGGCTTTTCATGAAGGGCATGGATAATAACTGTCAATGCAAGAGACGGAGGGAAGACGACGAAGGAGTGTTCTCGAGCCCGAGGTGAAGGGAGCAGGTGTCCTCAGCCCAGCTGCAGAATGGGATCACACAGGTGTACACACTGCCTCACAGGTGTTCTGTGTTAGCCAATTCACCGTTCTCCTTGTGACAAGAAGGCCAGCGCCCGAGACAAGGATATGGGAGACGGTCGTAGAAACTTGCAAGGGGTTGGGGGGGGCGCCAAACTCAAAGCATGGCAGGGTATACGGACTGCAGAGACAGGCGGATGCAGCTACTAGAGGCGTAGGCCATGCACATGTGTGCCACCAACCACCCCATTCAATGGGACTCCTAACAGATACTAAGAACAGAAGGGGAGTTTGTCCTTCTGTCAACAGAATGTGTGGTACACACCTGTACCAGCATCTAAGGAGCAGGAGGATCAGGAGTTAAAGGTATCCTTGGCTAATATAGCAAGTTCAAGGACAGCCTGGGCTACAGGCAACCTTGAGGTAAAAGAACACACAGGAACATCAGTACCGGCAAAGGTTCCAGGTATCTCGGGAACTTTCTACATGCTAGGAACACAAAGGAATCTAGGTTTAAGAGTGGACACTCTCAGCTTTCAGAAGAGGGTGTCTCTTAGCATTCCATTTACATAATAACAGTACAGGTAGGCTTGGACACGAATTAAAGACTTCATGGAGTTGTCCGAATATTAGCATTTTGGAACACAGGTTCAAAATCATTTAAAGTGTTTGTCATTTTTCTCTTTAGAACAGTTGACTTGGGGCTGGAGAGATGGCTCAGTGGTTAAGAGCACTGACTGCTCTTCCAAAGGTCCTGAGTTCAAATCCCAGTAACCACATGGTGGCTCACAACCATCTGTAATGAGATCCGATGCCCTCTTCTGGTGTGTCTGAAGACAGCTACAGTGTACTTATATATAATAATAAATTAATTCATTTAAAAAAAAAGAACAGTTGACTTACTTGTTTTGTGTATGGGTGTTGTATGTAAGTGTGGTACACACATGTGATTGTGTGAGTGAAGAAGCCAGTATTTACCTCTACCAACCTCTGCCTTCCTGCCTAGGTTTTTTCACTGACCTGGAGACTCACTGCTTAGGCTGGCTATCCCGAAAGCCAATGGTCCCTTCTGTCTTTGCCTCCCAGTGCGGAGGTTACAGGTATCTTCAACCACACTCAATGATTTTTTTCCATGTGACCTGAATCATCCCTTCTGCCCCTGTTGTCACTTCACTGTCAACAAGGACTCAGACTGAATTTGAACCACAGCTAAGCTTCAGTCAGTCTTTGTACACTCAGACCCTCCATTCAAGGGTCCCACCTAAGACAACCTTTGGGACAACCATCATGAATTAATTGGTCGGGTAAATATGACGCATTCCAAACAAGATGTGCTACGGAAGCAAGTGGATGGGATGCAGCAAGATAAATCATCCTAGGACGGAAAGAATCCTGTGGTACGCTGCTGAGTGAAAAAGAAAGCCAGTAGGAGAATGTGGAGCGCTCTTGGTGCTGCCTTCTAGGATATTGGTGAGAATTTGACATTGGGATAGGACAAGGAAGTAGACTCAAGATGAATACAGCTGAGGAATGTGTTGCTTGTATCTTAAAAAAAAAAAAAAGATTATATACATTGTCGCTGTCTTCAGACACACCAGAAGAGGACATCAGATCTCATTACAGATGGTTGCGAGCCACCACGTGGTTGCTGGGATTTGAGCTCAGGACCTCTGGGAAGAGCAGCCGGTGCTCTTAACCACTGAGCCATCTCTCTAGCCCATGATCTTTGTATCTTGATAAGTCTTGTTAAGACCCTGAATACAGTAATCATGGGACTTTTTTTTAATGCTTTGTTTGTTCCTAAACTACTCTGTTTATGCCTTGCTTGTTCCTTGACTACTTTGTTTATGCCTTAGGACTGACCATATTCTTTGTATGCACCTAGAATGATATAAAAGCAGACTGGAAAAAAAAAAAAACTACCTGAGCTTCAGAACTGGCTGGAGTCATTTTATAGTGTTGTCTAATTGTCTTTTTCTTTTTAATCCTCACTCTTTCCCTGGAGATCCTGTTGACTGTCTGAGCTGGCTTGGTCGGGAGAACACGATCCATGCACTTGCATTCATATAAAAATGTAGAGGAGACAATTTTACACCAGTAAAAATTATACTGACAGAGGTTAACGTATTCAAATTGTTTCATTCACGTGTGTTTTCTTTGAATTTTTCAAAACCCATTATTTTATGTATGGATGTTTTCCCTGAATGTGTGTCTGTGTACCACAGGCATACAATAGCCACAGAACCCAGAAGAGAGTGTCAGATCCCTTAGAACTGAAGCTGCAAACCGCTGTGAGCCCCCATGTGGATTCTCGGAGCTGAGTCCCGGTTGTCTGGAAGAGCAGCCAGTGCTCATAACCACTGAGCCATCTCTCTGGGCACTTGTCTGAGTATTGTCACTGGCTAAATTATTTACAGAACCACAATAGAAGCATCGTATCTAGAGACAGAGAGATCAACAGTGAGATCCCAACTGTGTTATGGACCAGTCACCTGGCTCCTCTGAGCCCTCTTTCTGGTCTGCAGAACTGGCATGATAATACGTAACTTAGAGCTGTTGTGGCTCAGCTGGCTTAGTGCATAAAGGTTTCTACAGAGTGTCTAACCCACAGAGCCAAGCAATAATGGTAAGTGCTTTGACTGTTACTGCTTTTTTTTTTTTTTTTTTTTTTGGTTTTGGTTTTGGTCTTGGTTTTTCAAGACAGGGTTTCTCTGTGTAGTGCCCTGCTATCCCTGAATTCATACTGTAAATCAAGGTGGCCTCAAACTAAGAGATCTGCCTGCCTCCGTCTCCTGAATCCTGGGATTAAAGAGAGTGCCACCACTGCCTGGAGATTGCTACTGCTTTTCGGTGGCTACTTTTAATTTTAAAATGACATTAGTATATTTGGTGGTGCGGGGGTTTGAATATGCTTGGCCCAAGGAGCCGCACTATTAGGAGGTGTGGCCTTGCTGGAGTGGGTGTGGCCTTGTTAGAGGAAGTGCGTCACTGTGGTAGGCTTTGAGACCCACCTCCTAGACATGTGAGAGTCAGTCTTCTCTGTTTTGCCTTTGAAACAAGATGTAGAACTCTCAGCTCCTCCTGCACCATGGCTGCCTGGACGCTGCCATGCTTCCTGCCTTGACGATAATGGACTGAACCCCTGAACCTGTAAGCCAGCCCCAGTTAAATGTTGTTCTTATAAGAGTTGCCTTGGTCATGGTGTCTGTTCACAGCGATGGGAACCCTAAGACAGGTGGTTTGATGAAAAAATGTCTCCCATAGGCATAGTATTTAAAACTTGATCCCTAGTTGGTGGCACTGATAAGAAACTTTGAGGAGATAGAACTTGCCAGAGGAAGTGTTTTGCCTGGGGGCTGTCTTCGAGGGACTGAAGCATCACCCTACTTCCAGAGCTTTCTCTCTGCTTTATGCATGTGCTTGAAGGTGTATTCTTTCAGCTTCCTGGTCCAGCTGCCTGCTGCGATTCTCCCTGGAGAACTGCAAGTGGTCTTTGTCATAGATTTCGATCACAGCCACACAAGATAACTAATACAGTGTCTTGATAATAATCATGAGCGGTATAAATTCTGTGTGTCACTATTGGGGGGTCTGTGATTAACTCCGTGGACAAGAGGCATAAAATGCACTGCATGACTCTACCAGGGTAGCATCAATGCTTGACAGCATTTGCACATGTGAGCACACAGAGTCACGGGGGACACAGCCTGGGAGTGGGACTCGGTGCTAGAGTGCTTATCTAGCACACGAGAAGTCTTTGAGCTTCGGTCCCCAAGGGGGTGGGTCACAAAATCAGGAAAACAACCAAAAGATGAAGGAACACGCAAGGTCGGTTAGAAGAATAATTCACGGGGTTGGGGATTTAGCTCAGAGGTAGAGCACTTGCCTAGCAAGCACAAGGCCCTGGGTTCGAGCCTCAGCTCCGAAAAAAAGAAAAAAAAAAGAAGAAGAAGAAGAAGAAGAAGAAGAAGAAGAAGAAGAAGAAGAAGAAGAAGAAGAAGAAGAAGAAGAAGAAGAAGAAGAAGAAGAAGAAGAAGTCACACATGTAAAGCCATACAGGACAGAGGCTGTAGCTCAATTGTTGGGGTTTGCTTAGAATGCACTAGGAACTGATTCCCAGCGCCACATAAAACCGGCATGGAGACTGGAGAGATGAGTCAATGGGTAAGAGCATGTATGAGCATGAGGTCCTGAGTTCAGATCCCAGGACCTGCGTAAAATGCTGCACAGCTAAAACCCCAGACTTGCTGGAGGGCAGAGACAGAAGGGTCCTGTGGGCCTGCCGGCTGGTCAGCCTAGCTCTAGTTTTAGTGGAAGACCCTGTGTGATGTTTTGTATATGCCTGGCCCAGGAAGTGGCACTATCAGGAGGAGTGGCCTTCTTAGAGTAGGTGTATCACTGTAGCTGTGGGCTTAAGACCCTCACCCTAACTGCCTGGAAGCCAGTCTTCTGCTAGCAGCCTTCAGATGAAGATGTAGAACTCAGCTCCTCCTGCACCAGGCCTGCCTGGATGCTGCCATGTTCCTGCCTTGATGATAATGGACTGAACCTCTGAACCTGTAAGCCAGCCCCAATGAAGTGTCCTTTCTAAGAGTTACCTAGGTCACAGGGTCTGTTCACAGCAGTGACACCCTAACTAAGACCCCTGTGTCAAAGGAATAGCTGAAAATGATACAACAGGGAACCCAATGTCCTCCCCTGGATTCTGTGCACACATACCCATGCATCCACCTGCTCCTGCTCCCCCAGGCCCCCCAAACACATTGTACTCTCTAAGGTCATTGTCAGCCCTATAGCAAGTTTGAAGTTAACCTGAGATATATAAGACCCTGACTCAAAAAAAAATTCTTTTCTTAAAATACATTTGAAGCCATAGTGTATGATTGTGGAGTCCTTTAGTCTCTAACCCTAGCTGAGAAGCAAAGAAGGTGCGGAGCAAACATTTATCAGAGAGTCTCTGCTGCCATCTGTGCCAGTGACCTGGCACTTATCCAGAAGGTGTGGGCCCCACCCCAACTACCACACCGAACCATAGCCACACCCAGGAGCTGAGGCTATCAACCTGGATTTTTTTTCTTTTTAAATTTTATTTATTTATTTATTTATTTATTTATTTATTTATTATAAGTGCACTGTAGTTGTCTTCAGACACACCAGAAGAGGGCATCAGATCTCATTACAGATGGCTGTGAGCCACCATGTGGTTGCTGGGATTTGAACTCAGGACCTCTGGATAGAGCAGTCAGTGCTCCTAACCACTGAGCCATCTCTCCAGCCTTGGGTCTGGATTTTAATCAGCCACATGGAACCACTAAGGCCCCATGAAAACCTGAAACTCCCACCTCAGCTGGATTAATTTTTAGAATATTTGAAGTGCTCTAATAAACTCCATGATTACTGTGGACGTTCTTGAAGGTACCTTGTGAAGTTGCTGAGTGTGGACTTTAAGTGATTTTTGTTTTCATAAAATTGAGACACATTTTAGTAAAATAGTTTGAGTCTAGCTGAGCCACCTTCCCTCCAGCCCCTCCATGCCCCACCACACATACAATCCTATTCCCAGAAATGGGGCTGGGCTACCTGTCCTGCCCTGAGGCCTAAGTGTGACCCATAGTTGAGTTGAATCTGGGACCAATCCTTGGAGCTCAGCTTGGCCTTAGAGAGGGCTGGGTACAATGAGGTCTTGGAACCAAGGTTCAGTCTGGGATGCTCCTCTGTACCCTGTAGGGTTTGTTCCCACAAAGCCTCAGAAAGTATCAGGAGTATGGCCAGTAACATACTCCACAGACATGTCTGGGGGCTTCTGTGAAACCCCCACTTGCTTGCCAGCCCCAGGGCCAGCAGGGCAGGCTCAAATGGCCATAATCTGGGACCAAAAAGGCAGAGGACTGGAGTCACCTTACCTGGATCAGCAAGGTCCCCTGGGACAGCCATCACTGGCTCCTTCTGCTCCTTGGGGATCATCCTGTGGAGGAGAAACTCCCACAAATAGCACAGGAAACCTCTTCTCCCAAGACCTCCTCTAAGTCCGTGCCACTCAGCCCCAGCCCTGAGCTGAACACAGTCACAAGCAAAGACTGGAGTTGAAGGACGTTTAAGGTCTCTACGTGAAGGAAGAGACGGTGGACCAAGGAGGCCACACGAATCGGAAGCCAGTCTTCTGGGAAGTCACTCTCTTTAAGGGCTTCTTCCTAGGGTCTGTCCCCATGCCTGGGGCTTCAGCATGGGGTAGGTGGGACCTTGGGCACAATTGCCACCTGCTCACCTAATTGGAGGCTAATAGAGGTTGAGGATCATGAGTCAGGCCAGGGCTACCCTGGGGTTGGGACACTGGTACTTGGTCCTGAGGCTAGTCCAATCAGATGGGCAAAGTCATCACATCCTGGCCCACCATCTCTCTACCTTTGCTCTACTTCCACGGCAGCAGAGATATTGCAGGTGAATGCCAGTAGAAGCACCTGACTCTGCCAGCCCCATCTGCCGTGCCCTTTGCAACTTTCTCCTTTTGGAAGTCTGGCCCCTGCCCACCCGTCTTACCTCCATTCCCAGCACCACCACAAGCCTGCAGCCCTCAGCCATCCCTACCTGCCATCTCTTCTCTTACCCGCCCTCCATCCCTCCCCTTCATTTCTTTCTTTCTTTCTTTTTTTTTTTTTTTTTTTTTTTTCGGAGCTTGGGACCGAACCCAGGGCCTTGCGTTTGCTAGGCAAGCGCTCTACCACTGAGCTAAATCCCCAACCCCCTCCCCTTCATTTCTTAATGCTTTCCAGGAATCTCGAAGCAGATTGACAAATGCAGTCCCCAGGGAACATGCGTGGGTTCCCAACCCAGTTTCCCTAACATGGGTCAGAAAAGGGGACCCCAACTTCAGTCCCCCATCCCTGCCTGCCCCTGCCAGCCTTCCTCTCTATGGCTTCTACATCTTTCCATCCTCTGCCTGTGTCCCCACACCCAATAGGACCCTTGGGAACACTGAGCTGAGTCCAATAGGCTCCGCTGGCTTTCTCTGCAAGTACGGACGGGTTATTTGCCAGCTCTGTGCCTCAGTTTCCCCCTTTGTAATTTAACAGCGTTGTTTGGACTAAACTATAAGAATGGGCTTCGGGGCGTCTACAGACCTCTAAAAATGAACACAAATCTGAACGTGTCTGCACACTGTCGAGGGTTAGGGTCACAGGATAACTGACAAAAACCAACTAAGACTTATCTGGGTTAGAATGACACAGTCAGATCTGTCCCCAAATAAACAGTCACAGGTCTGAAAAAGGTCTCTAATGTTCAGGGAGTTGTTTCTCTGCAGGCTAAGAAGAGATATCAGCTACCTCTCCCTTACCTTTAACCCCAGCCTTCCCACCTGATGTCCAGGACCCTGCAGCATACAACTCCCTTCCTCCTAATGCAGTGCCTAGGCCTCTGTAAGGCCCAGACTCCCCCGGTCCCTTGCAAGGCCCTGAAAATTACCTTATCTTCTCTACCCACTCCCCCATGCCCCAAGATCTCCCAAAGATGAGAGGGCAATGCCTGTACCTGATGGGGCCACAGTAGGTGGGAAGAATGTCAACCCCTCAGGATTAACACTTCGGGGAGCTGGAGCTCTAGGGCCTGTGTCCACTGCAGTCTCCCAGGTCAGCGGTCAGTGAGCAGGGTGTGCCCTACAGCCAGTACTGGCTTCAGCTGACAAGAATCATTCTTGTCTTGTCCGTGGGTCACAGCCTTATTTCGGGCTGCAACAGGAGCCGGGGCCAGATGCTTAAAGCACTGGGCTCTGGGGAAGACAGGTGCCCCGGCAGCGGGCCCTTGCAAACAGAAGGGCTTGCACCCCCTGGCTACACACATCCACATTAGAACTCTTCAGTCACCTGGGAATGCTGGGGATTGGCTGCGTTTGCCGAAACACGGTAACTGTTCTATCCCTAGTGTCCACGTGTAATGCCTAATAGAAATTCAACAGATGTTTGCTGGCTGTCACATGGATGGATGGAGAAATAAATGAATGAATATCTTGTCTTGACTTTTCCTCCCTCCTTCCCTTCCGTCTCCTTTCCTTCCTCATGCCTTCCTTACCTCCCTTCCTCCTTCTCTCCCTCCCTGCTATCTTCTCATATTCCCTGAGCCTCTATCCAGGGACTAAAACCAAATACGCCAAGACTCATTTTCAAGGAGCTCGGCTAGCTCAGACTCCAGTCAGTAAACAGTCTGAGCTGTATCCTGAGCATTGCTCTGAGAGAACCCATGGGGCTGAGGACATAGGGCCAGCTCAGCCCAGAGCCTGGAAAGGCAACTCAGAGGAGGAGGCACTGGCACTGGATCTTGGACGATGCAGGATTCATGGGAGCGCACCAGGCAGAGGGGCCAGGGACCCAGCAGGCAGAGGGCAGATCTCTCGCAAAGATAGTTGTGGGTTGGCAAGTAGGGCTAGAGCTTGGGACTGAGGGTGGTGCTGGGAGCTGAGAGAGGTGGGCAAGGGCTGGTTTTCCAAAAGGAAATTGTGTTATAAAGGGCTGAGGAAGAGGTTAAGCTGGTGGACTGTGGAGATCAGATTGACGTTTTCCAGAGACAGATCTGCTCTGCGCTGTGGCTGTAGGGGGCCAGACTAGAGGCCGAGAGACTGGGGTAGCCAAGAGTGAGATGGGGTGGCTGGCTAAGGGCAGAGACAGAAGGGGTGGAGAGGAGCAGGGGACATCGAGGGGCACTTAGACAATGCCCACATCTTGGAGAGGGTCTGGAAATGGAAGCTCAGTAGGCGGGGTCAGATGGTAAGCTCATTCCATCTCTGATGAATCAGTTTGAGGTACTGAGCACTGGGCAAGAGATGGGGGAGTAACGGTACCAGCAGGCTGTCAGCTCCTGACTGTACTCAGGGCAGGTTCCAACAGAAGTAATGATCTATTAGAGCAACACTCAATCCCAGGGAGGGGTGGGCGCTGCAAGAGCTCCCTGGATCCATCAGTTCAGATGGTCCCAGTTAGACCATTCTGACACCATTTGAGACAGCATCCTGGGCTCTGCTTGAAACTCAGCTTTCTAACCCCTTGGGTTGCTCAGGCCAATCTCTGCCGGGCCAGAATCTAGAGCAGTGGTTCTCAATCTTCCTAATGCTGCAACCCTTTAAAACGTTTCCTTGTCTTGTGGTGACCCCATACAATAATTTTTGTTTCTACTCCATAACTGTAATTTTGCTATTGTCATGAATCGTGATGTAAATATGTTTCCTGATGGTCTTGGGTGACCCCTGTGAAATGCCCAATCAACCCCCCAAAGGGACTGAGACCCACAGGTTGAGAACCACTGATCTAGAGGGTAGGGCTAACGGATATCCTTACCTAGAAGTGGGAACAATCCCTCTCTCTGGGCCATGAAGAGAACAGGACTCTGACGATCCTGGTCTCTCTCACTCTGTCTGAAGTCACATGGAACATCTGCTGGAGACTCTTCCTTCCGACCTGGAATCCTGACTTCAGTGAGAAAGCGGTGCCAGGATACTGGACTCAGACTCAGCTTGGCCCTGCCTACTCCGGCAACAGCACCCTGTAGCAGTGCTTACTCCAAGACACTACTTAGAGCAACCCTCCCCTCACTCAGATGGGGATGCTGAGACACGGGGAAGGAATGGCTTACTCAGACCCACTTAATCAATGACAGAACCTGGGCTTCAATCCAAGGACTTCTATGGTCCCAAGTTCTTGCATCTGCACTTATGACTGTTTATTTCCAAGCTCCAAGACCACGTGTGTCAGATATTCTGTGGACTGATGCATACTTGGGAAGAAGGAAACGGCTTCCAGAAAGGCAAAAAGGAACAGGAGGCAGAAGAATGCAGAACGCATTTATTGCTCTGAATTCTACAAGAGGCACGAGGCAGGATACAGGCAAGCTGTCGTGGGTTTTAGAGAAGACTATTTAAGTGAGAAGGCGGTCGCTATGACAACTCCAGAAACAGAACTGTAGTTTCTCAAAGCTGACTCCTGCTGGTTCTCTGAGGAAATGCAGGTAGAAGCTGATCTGTGTATGCCGCAGCATTGACTAGATATCTAATAGGGTCTCTTCTCCAGGAGGCATCCTAGCCTGGGACTCCTTAGCTACAAGGGATGCTGCCCCAGGTAGGACCTAAGTACTCTCTCATTTTCCCAGGGCCTGGTTAACCCACGGGCAATAGGGACCTACCAAGATCACTTCTCTATTCCAATGCATTCCATTCCAACCCTGACTTTATTCCATCCTGACCCTAGCTTCCCCTAGCCTTCTTAAGGAGCTCTAGATCACCCTGATATGTGGGTAAATCTATTAATTATCCCCAAATCGCATCATCCCTTACCTTTAACAACATCCTGGTATTTTTTTTCCCACCTACATATATGCGTGCCTCATCAAACTCCAGCACCCCCATCCCCAGGCTCTGAATTCTGAAGCTGCTGCTCGGAATCTCAAGGGATACCGTAGGTCGACTATGAAAACCACAGAACTCAGCTATTCTTCCCCGAGTCACTCTTGGGGGCTGGGATCAGAGTCACTGAGGTTAAGGGGACAGATGCCTCAAAGGCATCAGGTACAGGTATGAGCCAGGCCAGAGAGAGATGTGAAGACAATGAACATAACAATACCCATTCTTCTGCGCATAATATAGACACTATGGCAGCCCCATACTGGCGTAGCCCCTTGACTGCCCACCCATGTTTGTCTCTGAATACAAGCCCCGTGAACCTCCCCCTTCACCCTCCCTTGCTTTCTAATACTATGGAGTGAATTTCCAGGATCCTCAGAGGTCAGGAGTCAGTTCCACCCACTACCGGAGTCTCCTCCGTGCATCCTGGCCATGACTTGCATATTCTGCACAAGGACCCCTTTCCAAATAGGTAATACACCCTAGACTAGGGTAGCCATGTTAGACTGCCATCTCATCTCTCCCCGGTTTTGAAAACCTAAAACTAGCCATCAGTGATCTCAGAAAAGCATGGGTCTGGGACTCCTGAGACCCATGGCCCCAGGGAACTTTACACTCTGCTCTGCCCTGGCCGAAGAGATATTCTAGACACTCTGAGCTGGGTGGGGTAGAGAAAGCAGCACGGCAGAGCCTCGGGAGAATCTTCCAGCCCCTTCTCCCTAGAGGGGCCCAGCAGGGCACCTTGAGCTTGCCTGGGAGATCTCGTTAAAGGTCACCAGATAAAAATAGAGCTAGTCTGAGAAGAGGTGGAAAACAGCTGCTCCTGCCTGAGACTTGGTGCCAGGAGCACGGTCAAGCCGGGGCCTGGGCATGGGTCATGGCCTAGGTTCTTTTCAACATACATTTCATTTGCCAGGCGGCGGAGAATAGTGTTGGAGGAAAGAGCATGGGAGCCTAGCACAATGGTTGTGTGCTTAGCTGCCGCCCCCAAGGCATGCGTGTATGGAAGGAACGGGAAGATTCTGGAGACTGCACTGGCCAAAGCTAAGGGTCAAAGACTACAGGCTCTTCCTCAGAGCCATACAAATAAATGACAGAGCCAAGGGCTTCAACCCTTTGACTGACAGCCCCCCAAGCCCAGAGCTCTTCTTCCTTGACCCCCTTTTCTCTAGAGCTGTCCAATGGGGTCAGACCCTTCGGATCTCGGTGCTGGGGTTCCCCAAGCTTAGTGCCTCTTCCAGCTCGACCCTCCCGGGGCGGGGATGGAACTTTAAGTGGTGCAAGAGGCCTCGGTGGGGAGACTACCGCGCTTGAGCCTCAGGCTGCCATTCCAGCCCCGAGGACAGATGTTGTAGCCGAGGATGCCGGGCGATTTAAGCCCAGAGTCCTCAGAATCGAGAGACACGTCGGAGTCTGTGGGTGAGCGGCGGTAGGGAAAAGGCCTGGACGGCGCGGCTTGAGGACTCCGGGGACTAGTGCAGGACGAAGGCCCGACAGGCAACGGGCTCCGCGGGATGGGGGAGAAAGCAGCTCCGCGGAAATTGCCCGCCGGGCGGGCTGGCTGCGGAGAGCGCATGCGCGGCGGCGGCGGCGGCCCCTGCGGCGGGGAAAAGGGCCGCAGGGTCTCGGCGGGCGCTGGCCGTGGGGAGGCGCTCTTGCGCCGGGCCGCGTTGATGATGTTGCGTGCCAGAAGCGCCTGCAGCTGGCGGCTCGGGGGCCGCGCCTCGGCCTCGGATCGCAGCGGGGAGACGGAACGCTCGCTCCAGGAGGGGGACATTGGTGGAGGCGGCGGCAGCGGCGGAGGGCTGCCCATGCTGCTCCCGCGGCCAAGCTCCCACGGCCCCGGGCTCACCCAGCCGTCTAGGCTGCTAGGGGGCCGGGAAGCGCCTGGCGTCCAGGGCGGGGATGTGGGCAGGCTCTCTGGGCGGTCCTGGGGAGAGAGCAGAGAGGATGGGGAAAGGTTTAGTGTCGGGTCCTCCAGAGTCAGGGTTTTGGAAAGGATCAAGCGTGGTTGTCCATCGATTCGGAGGTAGGAAAGGCACCCAACAAAGTCAGGTAGTGCCTGAAGTAAAAAACACAGGTGGCTCAACTCAATGAAGAAGCTTTTAAAGCCTTTGCTATCTGGGGCCAGCCCCTGCTTGCTTTGGAAACAGAAACTCATGTGAAGGAACATAGCGTGCATTAATACGTTTCTTGGAGGGAACTGCTAAACAAAATACCATAAGGAGAGATGGGAAAGATATAGGAAAAAGTTAAGGAATAGGGCTGGCAGACACAATGCACACAGCCACAAGAGCGTGGGAAAAGTCTTAAGTAAGTATTTCCTATGTCTGTTTAGAGTTTTGAGCCATACAGTTGCATTGACTATTTTAAAATGTAGATATCTAACATAAGGCTTATGTTATTCTTATATATAAAAGCATTTTTTGAGGAAGGGTTTTGTGCAGGACACTTGGAGGCAGAGGGTTCTCTGTGAGTTCGAAGCCAGCCTGGTCTACAGAGTGAGTTCTAGGACAGCCAGGGCTACACAGAGACAAACCCCCCACCCCGATTTATTTATTTTAATGTATGAGTGCTCTATCTGCATGTACACCTGCGTGCCAGAAGAGGGCATCAGATCCCATTATAGGCATTTGTGAGCCACCATGTGGTTGCTGGGAATTGAACTCTGGACCTCTGAAGAGCAGCCAGTGCTCTTAGCCACTGAGCCATCTCTCCAGCCCCAAGAAACCCTGTCCAAAAAAAAAAAAAAAAAAAAAGCCAAGAGGTGTGTGTATTCTTCCATACCCAGCAGTGTGTCTGTGTTCTGTGGTGTGTGTGTGTGTGTGTGTGTGTGTGTGTGTGTGTGTGTGTTTCAAACATCACACCATGCTTAAACAGTGTTAAGGGGGTTGAAAGTGGAGGGCTTGGGAATACAGGCTAAACACACACACACACACACACACACACACACACACACACACACACCCCTTAAACAGTCCAGCTGTTCACCCATATTCTAGAAGTAGTCACTTGGGCTCTTAGTTGAGTCCATGTTCACTAGCAATCATCCATCCACCCCAGCCCTAAGCTATGGGGTCCAGTCAGTGACTTCACCCCAAAGTTTGCAATCACCCACAAGTCCATTCTTTGACCCAAACACTCATCTGCCAGTTATCCTTTCAGCCAGCAGAGAACTTGGTCCCTCCCAACCAAAAGAAACAACAGAAACAGAAGGTATATATTCTCCAATCACACCACGGCAGCTACCAGATGAGTCCAACCTCAGTGTCCTCACTCAAAAGGGCCATTAGGGACAGTCAGAAGAGGACATTTCTGGTGGGATGTAATGCTGTAGGGACCTTTTCAGGGATATCCAAGCTTACAGGGAAGCAAATTAAGAGTCAGCCCAAGGCCTCAGCCCACCTTTATTCCCAGGGTCAGGGCTGTATGTGTATATATAAGCCAGAGTCCCCGGAAGCTGGTCTCTGTGTGTGACACATCCTAGAGTGCAGCCAGGTCACCTGAAGCACAGGCTGATGGGGAAGAGCTCCAAGGAAGGCCTCTGCCCCAGGGTAGACAGGAAGGACTAGAGGCTGAGATCAGAGTCTCAGATCCAAAAGCCAAGTGCAAGGGCTCAGGTACATCCCGTTATATAATGAGTGTCGCCTTGAGCTCATGACCCAAGTCAGTCAACGAATGTTTTTATTGTTGTCTTAGACAGGGTCTCTCTATGTAGCCCTGGCTGTCCTAGAGCTTGCTCTGTACACCAGACTGGCCTCAACTCACAGATATCCACCTGCCTCTGCCTCCTGAGTGCTGAGCTCAAAGGCATGTGCCACCATACCTGGCCCTAGTTAATGAGGCTGGAGGAGCTGTGTGAACTGTCTAAAAGTCTCTTTTAAAGAAACTGTTTCTGTCTTTTGTGGTCACTGCAGATTGCTGGACCCAACAAGTGCAAAGAGTGATCAGACTCAGGCAGGACTGTGAACCACTGTCGTGGTTCAGGCATGGGCTGAAATGTGAGTGATCCAGGCCTGACTTCATGCTAAGTGCCATGTCTCATGACTGTGTGTGTGGGCAGAGGGTGCACAATACAGATGGGAAGAAGAGAGCAGAACTGTTCACTTCCAGCCGAAGAGCTCAGTTCACTGTGTCTACCCAGCTCCTTGAAAACGCAATGGGTGAAAATTCAGAAAGTAGCATCCAGTCACCCCAGGCTCAAAGCAGGGTCTGTGCACCGTGGGGTGGAGACACAAGCTGAGCTGACAGCATATGGCAGCGTCAGAGGCCTCGGAACTCGCAGGGCACCCCCTGCAACCCCGTCATTGAACAGAAGAGGAAACCAGGGCCAGAGACAGGCAGAGGCCGTGCAAACCAGCTAGTTTTTTCTCCACCAAGGGAGCCAGGCAGGGCTAGTGATGGATGTACGTGGCAAACAATCCAATTTAGAGATAATGGAGAGGGGGAAGGAACCAGAGGGAGCTGGAGAGCGAGTGTTCTGGTGGAAGACATTTCAATCCCACTTATTAAAAGAGGGAGGGGGAGGGAGGAGGGGCAGGCATGGCAGGTAAATCAGAGCCAGGCACATTGATGCACATCTTTCACACCAGTCCTTGGGAGACAGAGGCTGGTGGATCTCTGTGAGTTTGAGGCTAGCCTGGTCTACCTACCAAGTTCTGGGTCAGCCAGATCTTGTCTCAAAACAAACAAACAAACAAACAAACCAAACAGCAAACCAAAGAACTAGGCATGGAAGGTCATGATTATAGATAGCCCTAGCATTCAGAAGGCTGAGGTAGGAGGATCATCATGAGTTCAAGGCCAGGCTCAGCTACAGATCCTATCGAATGAATGAATAAACAAACAAACAAACAGATAAATAAATAAATAGATAGATAGATAGATAGATAGATAGATAGATAGATAGATAGATAGACAAGACAGATGGGCAGACAGATGGATAGAACCCCCAACCGATTTGGGCCACAGGGCAGTGTGTTTTCTCTCTCCTCAACACGATCTGGGACAGACTCAGACGTAGGAAAGAAGTAAGGGGAAAGAAGTGCCCTCTTTTCCTAGGTGTCACATGGCTGACACCTAACAGATCCAGTCACACAGCAGGCTCAGTAGCACAGGGACACAGCCTCCCTTCATCCACACACAGCAGCTGAGCAGTTCCACTTCGCTTCCAGGCCTGACTCAGGGAGGAGAGAGGGAGCCCCAACTTGCGGCAGCAACAGCGCAGAAGAAAGAAGCCAGACAGATTTGAGACAGAGTGTATTGAGAACAGGAGGCAGGACCAGAGTTGAGCCCTCGGCAGGAGCTACAGGACAGACGGAGGATGGGCTCCTCCACTGCCAACCCTCCCGCCCCCGGGTGCAAAAGGGCAGGGTCTACTAGAGACTGACTGTTCAGGGAAGACATGGCCTGAAGGAATCAAGTCCCCTCAGTTTCCCCATGTACCCCCCTCTTCTGTGTGGATGAGCTCACTGACAAGGCACCCCTGTTCCCATGGAGACAAGCCTAAGGCTCAAACTGCGCACTCAGCCGAGTACAGGCACCGCCTCCACCACCCCTGCCCCTCTGGGATCCCAGAAATAGGGATGGGAAAGAGGAAGTGGGTGGTCCTAGCCTTAAGTCTTGGGAAGATTCCATCTAAATGTGTCTGTCTTCTTATATCTGTATTCTCACACACCCTCCAAAGGATAGTTCTGGGGGTGGGAGGGGTGGCTGTACCACGTCAAAGGGAGGCAGGGAGTGGGAGATCTTGGGCTACTTGACTCCACACCCTCTGTATAAACAGGGAAACTGAGACTGAGACCTGAGGTGCCCGTTCAGTCTGTTAGTCCAGATCTAGGTCCAAGGCTTTTCTGTGCCTCTTCTGAGCTACTGTGCCACGTTCTTCCCACTGTCATCAACTGAGCTCACGCTTAAGCTGACCCAGCCGAGGCTTCTGACTGTAGCCCGCTGCAACCCTACCTCCTCAGGCCGCTCTAACTCACTTTCCCTCCACAGCGGCTCCTCCACTTTCTCTCTACATGACAGTGTGCTTGCTTCTGGGGCCTTTATCTCACTGTGCCAGCCTGGTCTCTCAATCTCCAGGGAGTATCGAAACCCTGTGAACAAGGGGAAACTAAGGCCTAGAAAGGAGAAGTGAATTGGCCAAAGCTCCCCAGCAAATGGGAGGTGTGGGTGAGTCTAGGACACCCCTCTGTTGTCTCTCCCTGGACCTTGAGCCTTCCTGGTGGTTTCTTTCAGTCTGGGAGGTCTTGCCCGAGGTCACTATGTCACTAAAGGGTCACTCTCCTAGCAGCACATTCACATCTGCATAGCTGTCTAAAGGACACTCTTCTCGGGGGTTCCCCAGGGATGTCCCTCATCCCAGAACAGTGAGGGCAAGGCAGTTGGAAGCAGGACTGAGGTCTGGGCCCAGGAGTCCCCCTCCCTGTGGACAGTCAGGTCCTGGAGAGGGCACGGAGGCAGCAGAGTCTCAGAGAGCAGGAGGACAAGCGTCAGAAAGGAGTGGTGCGCTAAGTCCACAGGCAGCAGAGGACTCAGGAGAGGAGGTGTAGTCAGGCAAAGCTCTCTGAGGCAGGAGAGAGAAAATGTCCAGAAGGCAGAGGGGGAAGAAGCGCCCTGTGAAGGTGAGAATCCAGAAGCAGGAAGCCAGAGGCCAGGAGCCTGAGCCCTATGAGTAAGGCACACCCAGAGCTTGCAGATTCACAGATGTCAGAAGACTGTTCCAGAAGTCCCCGTGAGGACACCTCTGGGCCTTCTCCAAGCAAGACACTGCCACCAGACTCCCATCCCTGAAGCTTGCAAGGCCAGGGAAAGACTCTCTGCTCATTGGGACCCTCTGAGGGTTTTCTTTCTCCGTGATACCCCTCATCGCCCTGATATGGCGTCTAAGCCCCTTTGTCTACAGCTCAGAGAGGGGAGATGGTCCACCTACAGTCACATAGCTATCTAGTATCAATGCCAGACCTTGAACCGTAGACGTCCATCTTCCTCACTAAGCCCTGAGCTAGATCCTGCCACATCTTCTCTCTGGCCCTCCGAAAAGGGGGACAAGACAGGCACTGGGATGTGTTACTTGAAGCAGAAGGAAGGTTTCCACACCTGGGCCTCGATCCCAGCATTCCGGGTGGAGAAGGAAGGCCTGGGGGCCTGCTTGGCTCGAGGAGACCACGCCCTGGAGGGAGACACGGGGGAGATATCACTGCTGTAGGTGGGGCTCACGGCAGTGGGCTGGAGGCTGTCCTGGACTGGGGCAGTGTAGAGGCCTGGGGGGGGCGGGAAGGCCGAGGCAGCGCAGGGAGGCGGTGGGGGGCCTGCTCTGGGCAGGTTGGGCACCAGGTCCAGGGAACTAGGCTTGGCCGGGGAGGCAGCACGAGGTGAGACAGTGCGTGACGAAGCGCGTGACGACGGTGGCACGTGATGAGGTCTTGGCAGGTTCCTTGACCGGCGACAGAGCATAGAGTGAAGGCCTCATCTGGTATGGCTGCTGCTTGGTAGGCTCAGGGCGCAGGACTCCATTCTCTGGCAGATAGCCGTGGTAGAGAGAGGCAGGCGGAGTCCGCGCTGGGCTTAAGGACGCCACTCGGAAGCCCCCAGGGGCATTAGTGGTGTACTTCCAGGATGAAGGCAATGACATAGTAGGTGAAGGGCAGCGAGCCAATTCCGCATGGCCTGACGACTCTATGACGTATTTCTCCATCCGTGACTGGCGGCGGGCATAGAGCTCAGCCCCCTTCCCTGAGGCCTCTGAGAGATTCTGGTTGGGTTTGGGCTTCGGCTTAGCCTGGATACGGGGTGACTTGAGGCAGGAAGCCCATTCGGGGACAGTCTCCTCAGCTGCCGCAGGGCTGGACCTGTCCCGAGCTATTGGCTCCTGCTGGAAGTTGGAGGCCTCAGCTCCCAGGGCAAAGGGCTCGTCTTCCATGCCCACCTCCCCTTGGTCTCTCTGCCTCCGCTTCTCATCAGCTGTCTGCACGAGGTCCAGCAAGTCTGGATTCGGGGTCACCTTAGGCTTCTCCACGAACGTGAACATTGATTTTCGGCTGCCTCGGCGTGCCATAGATTCTTCCAAAATTCCTGTCTTGTTGGCAGGAACTACCTGGCCCTTCAAATGGGGAGGCTTGGGGTCAGAGCTGGGATACAGAGTAGAGTAAGAGGGGGGAGACCTAACCCGGGAAGCCACGGGGGCTGTTGACAAAGTCTCCGCATAGGTGGGGGGTGGGGTAAAGTTTCCTAAGGGGCGTCTCTCTACAACCGGGCTTCGCTGCCCAACCAGCCTCCTTTCTACCATGGGACTACGGGCCATTATGTGCCTCTGTGGCTGGGGACTCCTATCCGCCATACTGCTAGCTGGGGGAGCCCAGGCCTTCTCTCCAAAATGTCGTCTTCCCATCATGGGACTTTGCTCTATCTGGCTGGTAGTCCCTGGCGACTGCATCCCAAATGGCCTGGCGGTCCTGTTGACCACGGATGCAGGCTTGGCTAGTGTGAGATGTACTTCACTATACACCTTAGTGGGCGTGGTGACAGCTGCATGTCCAGACACCTCTTGTTCTGCTGATGCCACTAGGGTGCTAGGCTGCATGTCAATGAGCAGGGAGCTGGACATGAGGTCTGCAGCTGGTGGCCCGGAGCTGGAGAGGGGAGTAGCTTCTCTAGAGAAGGGGCTGGCGGCAGATGGTGGAGCGGACACCTTGTCAATCAGGAGAATGCTGGACCTCACTTCCTCTGCTGGCACCGGGCGCTGCCCATCATCAGCGCTCGGAGTGTTGGGTTTGGAATCAAGTGTGCCATTCGGGGAACACTGTGTCTCAGATGAATTCTGTTGGACAGGGGTGATGGTGGCTGGGGGGTTTTGATTGACATCAGCAGTGGGCTGGTTGTGGTGGCTGTTAGAGGCTGCTGTGGTGAGCGTGGCATTGGGAGAGGGGGGGTTCTGGTTGATATCTGCAGCTGGGCTGGGCACTTCCTCTGTTTCGGGAGGGTTTGGTGAGGACTGCTGGCTCTCCCGGTTCTGGGACAGGTGCAGTCCATTAGCTGTCAGCAGGGCTGCATTCTCCTTTAAGTAAACTACCAATGGCACTTCTTCCTCCTCACTGGCAACCTTCTCCAGGTGCCGCAGCAGACTGGCTTCCTCTGAGTACCCCTCCATGATGTGGCCAGGGACCCCTCGGCTGGGGCTTTGGGAGCTGGAGTGCTTTGGAGAGCCCGGCTTCGATGGAGACGTAGGATTCACACTAAGCCCTGGGGCATGGCCTATGGAGCTGGAAGGATGCCCTGTTGGGAGGGCCTCTTGGCTGAGCTTTGGTGACCTCTGGCCTCGGCTCTCCAAGGTGAACTCGTTCACCCTCTGCCTGCGCCTGTTGAAGAGCTGGACCCCTCGGGAGTTGGAGCTGGGAGGGGTGGTGAGCTGGGCTGCAATCCGCTGGCTCCTCTCCTTGGCCTCCTTCAGATCCTTTTCTGTGAAGCTGGTGCTCCGGCCCAAAGCTGCAGAGAACACAGGCCTGGTTAGCAAACGGACGTACGTACGTACGTACGGACAGTCAGTCACTACGCCCTCCTACATCTCTTTGAAATCTGATCTTTGCTCCGTTTCCTAGAATCAGAGGTCATGAAGATACAAGGGTGAAGCTGATTGGCTGTCCAGAATAGCCTGTCTGTCCCTTTGGACTGCCCTGGAAGGTTGTAACACAGCACTTCTCCAAATGAGTCATGCCTCCAACTACATCTCCCATGGTCCCTCTGGCCACTGACCGCTCTCACCCCCTGAGAGTGTTTTACATCAACTCTGTCTCTCCTCTTTACCTAAGAAGGGGAAGAGGACGGAAGGCAAGGCTAAGGCCCCATATATGCTAGGAATATCCTCTTCCCCGACAGCACGTCCTCCCCTCAGGGGCCTTCCTGTCTCTTCTCCAATCTTGTCTCTTCTTGCACAGCGCTCATTCACCACTGTCCGAAATCAACTCGTTTGCTTATCTCCTGACTGACCATCCGTCTCCTCACCTCAAGCACAGCTCCGAAGGCCTCGTCTGACGTGTTTACCTTTCTGACCTCAATTCCAAGAATAGATTCCCTAAAGATTCCCCAGTGTGCAAAGCCCAGGACACCTTACACATTTCTCCCTTTATACTTACTGAGAGTTTGGTCATTTGCTTGATATCATTTTAGAATTGTGCCACTAAGTTGTTTTTTAAGGCCTTTCAAATTTATCATTATTGATGTGGGGAGGCATGTACCATGTTTACACATGTGGAGGTCAGAGGATAATTTTGTCTCGTTCTACCTTTACACGGGTCCTGGGAATCAAACTCAGACACCAGGCTTGCACAGCAAGTACCTTTACCTGTTGAGCCATCTCTCCTGCCCCTAAGACTTCTTTTTCGGAAAACATATTAATATGCAGGGCATGGTGGTACATGCCTATAATCCCAGCACTTGGGAAAGCAGAGGCAGGAGGATCTTTGCAAGTTCTAGGCCAGCCCAGTCTACATAGCAAGCTCCAGGACAACCAGGACTAATGTCTCCAAAAAATAAAAAGGTTAACATGTTTTAGTTCTAAAAAATAAAAACATGAAAAAGTAACCGTGTCCCCACCCCTAATTATAACACATCAAATCAAGAGACCACGATCCAGTTTCTCCTACACCCTTCCCCATTTTTTTCCTCTCACTTTTGTTAAGATAATTATTTAAAAATTTGTACATGCTAACATAAGCCAAGTGACACCCTGGGCTAACGTCAACGCTCCCTGTGTTCATTCATCTCGTTCTCCCCAGTGTACTGAGAGGCAGCCATTGGGCAGCTGTGTGAAGAAGTTCAAAGATTCCTGACAGACCCAAGGCCGTACAGCTCCAGGTGGCAAAGGCTGAGTCACTCCATAGCTGTGCTCAAGGTCCTTCTGGGGAAAGAATCGGTGGGACATGGCAAGGACAGAGGTCACTGGTCGGCCTCCTATCAAGTGAGGTAATCACTTCTTTCTGCCCACAGTGCCCAGCTGGCACGCACTCGGGCTGCCATGCTGTTGAACAATGAATAAACAAATAGTCGCCTGAACAGATGAGTCACAGGCGGCTGGAGGGATCAGCCTATGACCAGGGTCACAGCTTACCCAGTGGCTGAGAAAACCCCTCCCCCACTGTGGGAAACTAATTAGCTCTTGAGGAATCTGACCCTGCCCTCCCTCCTAACTCACCCTAATTAGCCCTGGCCCTGACAGGCTGATGGGTCTCCAGGGACAGTCTTTCTAGGCATCTTGCCAGCCTGGCTCGGAGTTCGTGGACTCTGAGAGATGGGAGTGCCTCGATAGAGGAGATTGGTAGTTCGCCATTATCCCATTTTATAGATAGGGAAACTGAGATCCAGAGAGTATCCCAGGGCAAAGTCGACTGGCCCCCATGCTGGGGTCAGCAGGTACAATCCTTGCTTCGTGGCTTTCTGGCTCTATCCTCCAGTCTACTACTCCTGTAGCTTCCCCCTCATGCCACAACGACAGCACATAGCCTACCCCACCTGTACCCCAACACCTAGTGGTATTCCTCTTCTGCCCCTGTTACCCCCTCTGTAAAACATGAAGGCTTTAGCCAGACCACTCCCCTGGGACAGCTGAAGATGAGGTTTCCAGGCACACAGGAAAGTCTTTAGGAAAGGTTTGGACCATGCAGTGACCGTCTCCCTCCTCTGTTCTGCTTCGAAACAGGTCTCCTGGCCCAAAGCCAAGTTCTCCGGCTGGGTTATCCCTAGGGCTCTGGCAAACTCTTATCGTCTCTCAGAGTCATGGGCTCTAAAAGGGTTGGGGGCCTCCATGAGGTCATACGTACAAGGGATCTGACATCATCAAGTCTAGGGCAAAGGGCAAAGAAGGCTCATGCTACCCCAGGAACAGCAGGCCACTGTGACCCAACTCTGCTCATGGGGACAGACATTTCCCAATCCTTATCCCGCAAAGCACATTTCATTCACAGCACAGATCGGGATCCTGAAAGCCTCACATCAGGGGACTCTGGAGACATGGAGAAGCAGCACAGAGTCTCAGCAGCTTGGAGGTGGCTGTCATGGTACAATTCTCCACGCGATTCTTGCATCCCTAAAGCCAACACTCCTACATGTGCAAAACTTATTGACACACCCAGGTGGCATGGACTCGTGACTTAGTGTGTTTCTGCTCTACCCCCAACCCCGGCCACACCAGCGAACAGCTTCTCCTTGCAACCTGACAGTCCTGCAGAGATTCACGGGGGCAACCCCATCCTGTGTGACCCAGGACACGGAGCCCACCAATGTTCCTTCTGACACACTTGTAGCAATTTGCAGCTAGCATTGATTAAGTGCATGCTACCTGCGCCTCCCTCTTGCTGTGACCCTATAGGGCACAACCTGCTATTGTGCACTTGGTGTTGATGGGAAAAACCAAAGGCCAGAACAGGAAGGTGAGCTATCCAACAGCACAGAGTTACCTTTGCAGAGAGCTAGGTAACTGGCTGGCAGGATCCCACAGGGTAAGGCACATAGAAAGTGATCTGGTGTTTGAACATCCAGCTACTCCATGTCCTTGCACATTGCTGCTTCCTCCTTACTTTCCTGCTTCGGAGCCAGTCCTGTGTGCCCGACCCGCATGCCTCACATATACACACTACTCCTCAACCCCCTGGCTTCCAATGGCAGTGTGAAAGACCCTTGGGGAGAAGCCAGCTTGGGAGGCTCAGGAAAACCAAGGGTCACAAAGAGGAGATGGCCCAGGATCCAGACTGCTGACCTCCAGCCAGGCTAGTCATAACTCTGAATTGCTCTAGATAACCCTCCCCTCCTATGAGCTCAGAGCTGCCCCTAAGCTCCAAGAGGAATGGCAGAAAGGGCCTGGGCGGGGGGTTGTTAGCCTCCCTTCTAGTGGAGTCCTGAACCCTGGGCCAGCTGCAGTGCACATAAAAGAAATTCAACAAGAGGTTTGGAGTCAACCCAGTCAACTAGCATGGCAAATTTTTGTCACCCTACACAATCATGGGGGTAGGATAGAACAGGACTTGACCAACCAAAGTTACCCCAGGGTCCCTTGTCACAGGCAACAGGGGATGTTCCAACTGAAGTCTCCTAGGGCAATGTCACCCCTGCCAATAGCAAACTTGTGCATCTTGGTTTCAGAGAGATCAGAGGTGAGCCAGGACCACAGGAACCAGCAGTCCTCACTGCCTGGCTGCCCTTGTAGTAGTTGGTGCCCTTTTTCCTAGTCTAGATCACTGAAGGCCTATATAGAGCTCTAGAGAACAGCCCTGAATACAGGCCTTCAAAGAATGATAGAGCGTAGACAAAGAGAAGAGCTACCTGGGGACAGGTAGGACCTGATAGATCCAGAGTGAAGGAGAGGCTCAAAGACAGAACATTGCCCCAGGGCAGTAGGGATGCTAGGGTACAGGCCCCACATGGCCCCCACATGCTTATCAGATTTGGATTTTATTTTCATCCACAAGGCAATCCCAAATGATAATACTGTTGTTACTCCTTCCATTTTGTAGATGATAGCCAGGCTCAGAGTTGCCCACCCAGTGCCAAACAACTATAAGTGGCAGAGTTAGGATTCTGGACTCAGCAGGTCCAACTGGGAAGTCTTAACCACTGGGCTTTCTGGCTCAGAGCTTCAGTGGGAGGGACATCAAGGAAGCTTCGATGTTCCTGGAAGACAGTCTGCAGAGCCCTGTCTCCTCACCCCACCGACACCCCTCAGCTGCTTTCTACCACTTTTTTCTTTCAGGAGGAGAGTTGACAGCCTTATTCTCACAAAGGCAGAAATGGAACGCCAGTGGCATAGGAAGATCTTAAGGCTAGAATCAGTAAATTCCCGGCCCAGCTGTAGCAGGTATAAGCTCTCTCTCCAAGTCCCGGTTCTCATTACTTTCTGTAGGCAGCCCCCCATTCTGCTCATCACTAAGCCTGTCTGAAGTAAGGGAGGGGATCTGAGGCAAAGGAGGAGAGGCCAGAGAGGTCAGGACAGCGAGAATTCAAGGAAATGTGACTCCACACTATTGCCGTCAATGGGAGTGGCCAGGCAAGGCCAGTGGGTAGGATGGGAGCCAGAGGTGGGAACAGAGGTTGACGGGAGGCAGCCCATTGTAGCAGCCTGGGAGCCTTGGCAACAGGTTGGGTAAACAGGCTGGGTAAACTGGCTCCCCAGTGGTGTCAGGAAGGACCCAATGTCCCAGCCACTACATAACCTCTGGTTTGGCCGGGGCAGGAAGATGAGGAGGTCTGAGTAATAACCCAGCCGCTTTGCCAGCCCAGGCTCACATCCTCCCTGCAGAGAAGGAAGTGACACAGACCCTCAGGGGTGCATCCATGCCAGAAGCATGTGGAATGACCCACACATGGGTAGGAAGGGGCATGCAGGGGTAGGAGCAGGGATCCCTAGAGCCAACCGGCTCTAGCCTTGCTAAGAGGCAGGCAGAACTCCCCATTTGCCTCTTTCCTAATGCTGGGGGAGAAAATAGGCCAGACAGGGGATGCCACATGCCCTGAGTCACACCCCAAACCCCAAAGGCCCCCCTGAGCGCTCAGCTTACTCACTCTGACGGGTCCTCCCTGCAGCCTAGCTTCCCCAGGATGCTCTGCTGCTGGCTGGCCTCTGTTTTCAAAGCCTCTGGGATAGGCAGCCAAGCTCCTGGCCGACGAAGAGAGGAAAAATCCCACCTTGACAGTACCCGGAGGAGCTCGATATGACTTCTCTCCTCCACAGATGACTCAGCCCAGCTCTTTATCAGGAAAAAACGATTCTGCAACCGCCTTTTAAATGGCCTCTCCACCCCCAGTCTCTCCCCCGCCAATCAACCCACCCCACGCAGCCAGATTCACCAGATTCACCAGTCCTCCCTTCCAGCCCTACGCTTTTCTCGTGCTCAGAACCCCAAACCACGGGAGAGCCAGAAGGGTCCTCCTTCCTCATCCAGGCATTCTAGGATCCTGACAGCTAAGACAGCCTGAGCAGTACTCGCCTTCTCCCTGAGTCCTTAGCAATGGCTGGGAACAACGGCTCCGGGTTCCCACTCCTGCCTGCGAGTGAGTTCCAGTCTGGAAACAGGGATGCACAAACCTCCATCTACACTTGGAGCCTTCTCCTTCCCGTCCTGTCAGTGTGTCCTATGCCCCCCAGCCTCTTGTCCAATCTGAATGTGACCAACCCCTCCCCAAAGACTTCCCTGCCTGTCAGTGTCTGAGCTGCACCGCCCAGGGCACCATTACAAGCGAAGCAGTTGCACTTCAGGGAGGAATGCTGTCTGCTAGCGACGCTGACAAGACCGAGCTTCATTCTCACAGCAGCCCTGAGGCTACCCGTGACATCACCTCTACCTTAGAGAAGACTCGTCTTGCAGAGGTGCTGTGTCTTGGAAAAGTCACATGACCAGTTGGAAACCCAGCTTCGGGTCACACTCAGGGTGACCCACCCAAAGTTTGTTTCAAGATGTCCAGGCTCTGGGTCCTCAGTCCCCCACATAGCCTGCTTCACTCCTGCACTTCTGTCTGCCCACACCCCCAGTGACAATGACAGCTGCCACTGTCTGCTGAGTTCCAGATGCTGAAAACAAAGGCTCGAGGCTTTCTCCTCGATTTCTCACAGCAATTTAGGAAGGATTGCTTCTGACAGCCAGTTTAGAGCCGAGGAGAAAGGCACTGAAGGCTAGCTCACACACCCCGGCTCTCACAGTTGCCAAGAGAGGGAACAGAGCATATTCGCAGCAGTGCAGCGGATCCCTGAGCCTGGGATGCTCCCCTCTGTGGAGCTCCACCTGCAGAGAATATTCAAGCACACCTCTCAATCCTGCCATTTCATCCAGGAAGCCCTGCTCAATCCTCCCAGGCTCATAGCATCCTCTGCTCAGTCAGGCCCAGAGGCCTCACGGCAGGAAGAGAACTCACAGGAAGCAGAAGGACAAGGGCTGTGCCAGAACTCCTGGTTTCCCACTCCTGTCAAAAGAGCCAGGTACAGACAGAAGAGGGAAGGCTGACCCTTGGCTCAGCTGGCAGCTGTCCCTGCAGATAAAAGGTAGCCTGCAGACTTCTGGCTGACCGAGGCCTTGCTGCAAGGTCCTGGCAGGACCGGGCTGTCATAGCATTGTTCTTGCCTGTTCTATTGGCTAGATCACTGATGCACTATGGGTAGATTTCAGAATTTTAGAAATGGTAGTCAGAGGGCTGGGGACACAGATCCATGTGGAGCACTTGTCTGGCCTGCACAAAGTCCTTGTATACATCCCTTAGCCCTGTATGGAACGGCATGGTGGTGCATGCCTGTAATCTCAGCATTAGAGAGGTGAAGGCAGGAGAAAGGAAGTCCGTGGTCATATTTGACTGGCTACCCCGCAGGTTCAAGGCCTGCTGGGCTACATGAGACTCTGTCTAAAACAAAACAAAACAACAACAAAATCACCCAGCATAGCGGTGCAGACCCTTCTTAATCTGAGCATTTAGGAGGCAGAGACAGAGACAGGTGTCTCTATACGTTTCAGGCCAGCCAAGGCTACAGAGTGAGACCTGGCATCGAAAAAAGTTGATCAATTATTAAGAAAAAGAATGGGTTGGAAAACTGTCTCAAAGGTTCACAGGGCCTTCTGCTTTTGCAGAAGACACGGACTCAGTTCCCAGCACCCACGTGGTGACTTGCAACCACTTGTAACTCCAACTCCTGAAGATCCAACACTGTCTTTTGGCCTGCATGGGCACTGTTCACACGTGGGGCACAAACACACATGCAGGCAAAACGCCCACACACATGAATAAAAATAAGTAAATTTTAAAAACCCAAACAAAACAGGGCAGGCATGTTAGTGGTACACACTTTTAACCCTGTCTATGGAGGCAGAGCGAGGGAGATTCCTATGAGTTCCAGACCAGCGTGGTCTGTGTAGAGTTCCAGACTAGAATGGTGACAAAATGAGACCCTATCTCAAAAACAAAAGCAAAATCTAAAACGGTAACCAGAGATAGGCAAGTTCAGGCCTAGAAGGACAAGAACCTGTAAGAGAGCTAAGGCTGACCTGTATGCTGTAAGGTCCCTTGGAAGACTCAGGAGCACAAAACAGACCATACTCATAACCCTGGAGACAAAGAGGTCCAGAGACTTAAAAATGGAGAGGCAAGATAGGAAAGAGAACTTTCCCGCATCTGTGCTCATCTCCAGCGCCTGCCACAGGCTGGCCCTACACAAAGAGGTGGGCTTTCTTCAGAGCGCTGTGCCAAGAGCTTCGTTAAGTGCCGTGACCCCGGGCAGAAATATCAGTAGCAGGGCTCAGTGAGCATGGACGGATGGACGAGCGCCCCCACATCCAAACTTTCTCATTTGCTTCTTCACTCAGCCCTAGAGCCAAATTCCAGATTCTAGACTGGAGAGAGGTTCCTAGGGGGTGAGGAGACACCGAGGAAAGAACGGCAAACTTGTGGGTGGAACGGGAAATGAAACCTCAAGTTGCCGTGTCAAACCTGAGAAGAAGAATATTCCATAAGACACCCAGAGAGCACAGAGCCTGGAGAGAGAGAGAGAGATCAGGATAAAGCGGTCCAAAAGCTTCCTGCAGAGGACAGCATTTCCTTAGGTTTTTGTAAGCAGAGATGAGGGGTGCCCCAAGCACCAGGGACAGTTTTCAGAGACTAGAAGACTCAAAGGTAGTCTGGCCCTAACCTACCCCCATGGCCCAAAGTGAGAAGGAGAAGAGAAACCAGTGATGAAGAAAAATTGACAGCAGGCTTGCCTGGAGTCCAGTCTGCATACAGTGAGCTGGGTAGCATTTCACAGGAGCCCGGGAGCTTCGAGGCTCTGCCCTGAGCTACATGCCCTGTGGGATCTGCCTTGGGCCTCTGGGTGGTTATATAACCCGCACCTCTCAGTCCCACAGTCAGCCAGGACCCTCTGCCTCCTCCACTCTGCCATCTGTGTCTGCTGCTTCCTTCATATAGAAGAAGCTGCTATGCAGCTGAGGAAAAAGGAAAAAAAAAAAGGCCAGCCCTGTGGTAAATTCTCCACATTCCTTCCTCTCAGAAAAATAAATAACCCGGGAGAGAAAACACAGGAGGAATGATAACGACAGCACAAGCATGCTGGCACTCCAGCTACTCAACAAGCATGCTGGCACTCCAGCTACTCAACGGGGTAGACAGCATGGGAACCCAGCTCTGCCCAGTGCCTCTCCCGGGATGGGGCCTGAGGCTGCCTCTCACAGAGGATAGAAGACCAAACCAGGGCTCTGGCTTGCTCGCAGGTGACAAGGGAGAATCTATGGTAGACAGACAGACAGAAAGACAGACAGGCACGCATGCACACACACACACACACACACACACACACACACACACACACACACACACACACACACACACACACACACACAGTAGACCATCCGCTTCATAGCCAGCACTCAGCAACTGAGACGCGGAGGTAGCTCTAAGGTTTATAGCACAGGGGTCACCACAGCAAAACTGTCAGGAGTTGGGTGCCCTTGTTTCTCAAGTAGCCGCCCGCCCACCACATCCATCTACCAGGCCTTCCCCCTTTATACATAATCATTCTTTCAATATTGTACTTTTATCCTTGTGAGCTGCGAGTCACAAGTCTTATCTTCATTTTAAAGATAAACCGAGGCTCTCAAGGATTGGAGGATCCCCTACAGCGTTAGGCTAGAGAGTTAACTGTAGGACTCCAGCACCTGCCTTCACACTCCCCTCCTGTCAGCTGGCGCCTCCCACCCGTAGCCCACCCTTCCACCTACTGGGCAACAGATCGGCAACCATCCACACTTAGTAAATCATTGCGTCTCTGAATGACTGCATTTAGGTGGCCTTGAGCTAACTCCTGTACCTAGTGTATACCCAGCTCCTCATACTGTAGATTGCACAGGGACCAGTGCTTGCCCGAGAACGGTGCCTCCCACCTCTAGTGGATGCCAAGCGTTCTGGGTGGGGCTTTGATTCTTCACATCTTCATAGCTATGTAAGTTTTAAATGTGTCCCCGAAAACATGCGCCAGGCCTTTGGTGTCAGGTGTGTCTCATCTTAGAGGATAATCAGACAATTTAAAGAAACTAGGCATACATAGTACAGACCCCATAGTACAGCCAATGTTTATTGCACGAATTATAAGGGTTGGGCACTGTACACAAAAATGTGTGAATTTTAATTAAGGCGGCAAGATAATGAGTACAAACATAATTCTGAGCCTGATTCTGAGCCTCTGGAGAGTGACTTGCAAAGTTAGCCATGACAGTCAACCTCGTCCAGGAGGTAGGGGGTAGAGGTGGGGGAGGGGGATGGGCATCTGGGGTGGGGAGTGTGCCTTGGCAGAGGGACAGCTCGTGCTAAGGTCCTGAGGCAGGCTCCATAATAGGCAAACAAGAAAATTGCCTTTCCCACCAGCCTTCTAACTTCTTGCCTCTGGGATCTCCTTCTTTTCCTGAACGCTGGCCATACTCCAGCGGGTGGCAGCACATCCTCCCTCGCACACAGCCCTCCCCCCACCCTGCCCCCACGCAGAGGCTCTGCCTGCTTCAAATCAGCCTGACACGCAACAGAGCCCACCCAGTCGTGCACACAGTAAATAAAGTGGGCAGGACAGTCACGTGGGCGCCTGCAGGCATATCCGTGGAAGTACCTCGTGCACTCGCAGCAGGCTAGCCTGGGCACATCTGAAATCAGTACATACCTTGTGGGAGGGTAGGGGTCCCTCCAGCCCACCTACTCTCTAGGTAATGGAGTCAGTAAGCAGTTCTTGCATGGAGGGCGCTCGCTGCTGGAGGACGGCCGGTGACGCAATGACAGGCTTTGAAATCCATGACTCTCCATTGTCAGGCAGCACCTCTCCCTTCAGGGCATTAACACCTACCACCTGTCCCAGGTGTCCCAGGAGATGACACTGTCTGGAGAATGTCCCCCGTCCATCTCCACAACAGCTAAGCCCCATAAAGTACCTGCACAGCACCGAGGGGGGCAGCAGCCACCATCGGTGTCACCAGTTGTCACAGTTGCCCTAACTTCTCTCCTGGGCACAGGTCAGGGCAGCTAAGAAGAAGGAGAAAAAGAGTAGCCCTAGCCTGGCACCCAACGCCATGTAAGGCCTCAAGTCCCTTTCTTTATCCTGCCCGGATCAGAACTTGCAGGTGGCCCACAAGCCAATTCCTGGGCTCCAGCCCAGACCCCTGGGCCCACCTGAGGGACACTAGCACACAGGTTAGAGGCTCAACGGGCCTTTTGGAGTCCACCAACCCATCAGTTAGGTTTATGGCAAGCAAACAAATGCCTAGACTGTGATCTGGCATATTAACATGGCTCCTTAACATTAACAAAACCCACAGTCAATAGAATGCACTGCGTGAGAAAATTATCACGTGGAACGGGTATGAGCAACGCCCCTGTGGCGTGTGCTGTGCTTGATAATGCTACAGTGAAACCTAGCTATGCTAAGGAGAAAACTTAGTAAAAAAGGATCTAGGTACACGTACCATGTTATAAAGGGAATAGAGACCGTCCTCTATGTACTCGCGACACTCAGTTTCCCTAACGCCTTCCCTTCGTCAGAAACACGGGGATTGTGACGTCATTCTACAGTGTGGAAAACTGAGGCAGTGGCCGGGTATAGTGGTACATGCTTGTACCCACAGCATTTAGAAAGTAGAGGTGGGTAGGAGGATTGCCTTAAACTCGAAGTCAGCCAGGGATACATAACAAGACCCCGTCTCAAAAATAAAATAAAATAAAATAAAATAAAAAACAAAACAAAATAAAATAAAATAAAAAGCGAGAAGGGGGAGGGCGCACAGAGAAGCCATTCCTCCCCACAGGATTTCACAGCATGCAGTCTTTGGCTTCCAGCCAGAACCTCTGCAGAGCCTCCGGCGAACTATGCCACCTCTGGCCTGATCCACTCATCCTTTATAAATTTGACTTTAGCCACAGGGTAACTGGCCTTTATTCCAAGTTCATGAAAAACGCTTGACACATGTGATTTCTTCAACAACTCAAGGTTCCCTAGCAACGGGACAACCTCCACCAGTTAATCTCCCAGCACAGTAAGTAGCATCTCTCTCACTAGGCTGTGGACAGGGTCCCCGGAGCCCCAGCACTACTGATAGCATTCGATCGAAAAGAATCATTTTTCCCCCTAACCAAGCTGATCGTGAGCTATCAAACCTTCAGCAAGCCTCGAATCTGCTGAGCCTCTGTAACAGTGGGGTGGCTGCAAGGGTTCATCACATACAAGCCAAGAGCCATGATCAGGGCCCTGGCTCATGCAGCGATCATGGGGGTGTGCACGGGCTCTGGCTAACACACTAACTTTCTGAAGCAGAGAGTCTTGTCATTTGTCAGTGCACACACATGTTGCACACATATAACTGCATACGTGCCTTTAGTATCTCAGGCTGGTTTAAACTCGCTGCGTGGCTAAGGATGACTTTGAACATCTTCCTACGCCCTCCTACCCCTTCTTCCTGCATCTTCCTGCATCCACTTCCCCAGGGCTGGGATGGTAGATACATGCCACCGCGTCCAGGCTTATATGACATGGAGGACTGAAATCCAGGGTTTCAGGCATGCTAGGCCAGCACGCTACCCACTCGGCCACATCTCAGGTTCATTACCACTGTATCTCACATTCCATTCACCAGCATGAGGCTGACAAGCCTAACTGGGAGGGACAGGCCAGATGGCAAAGCCTTCCCCTCTGTAGCACCATGCAATCTCACTCAACTGGAGTGAGTATCTGGGACTGGGATTTTCAAGATGGGTCGAGGTCAGGGCTCTGCTCAGCTGCTTCCTCAAGCTCAGGGACTTTGCAGATCATGTTGTTTCTGCGTGTGGGTTCCCCAACACTGTTTGCCAGGTTTGAGGTCCTAGGAAACTGCTTTCCTTCCTACCTGGTGCCAAGCACTTTTTCACCTCAGGGCTACATAATAGATGTCCTTGTCATGACAGTGACAAAGGCCATGCTGGAAGGGCTATGTCCTGGGAGCCCAGAATGTAATCCTGTTGACAAAGAGACATAAATAATGTACCAGTATGTTCTCTCCTCCCCATCCTGACCTGCTAAGAATAGTACCAGCTACCCTTTCAGGGATCCCAAAGGGAAGAGGGCAGGACACTAGATGGGAATGAACAGGAACAATGTCACCGGCCTGTGGCCTGCCAACTGCCCTCCCTGCTAGACACTCTCAAGAAAGGGAACCCCAGAGAATTAAGGGTACTTAGAGGTCAGTGGCCACGTTCTTAAAGAATAAAAGAGAGGTCTGGAAAGATTATATGTAAAACCTTGGAGAGGGAGGAAGCTTCTGTAGACGTTAACTCTTTGCAAGTTTAAAAATGGCTGGCCTAGAACAGTTCTCTCCTCTGGAGCACAGGGGACCCGTGCAGGGCACTTGAACCTGCACTTCCAACCAGCTTCTGGGCGATGCTGCCGCAGCATCCACATGTCACTTTGAGAGCAGCAAACCTATTCTCTAAGGTACAGGTTGGGAACCAGTCCAAAGAAAAGGACTTCAGCTGAACTTGGCTCGGAGCTCAAGCCTCTGAACCAACATTCCAGGGTTTTGGCTTCAGGGGACTCTGAACTGCCTGGCCAAGGAGGTGGCTTCTGGACCACCATCCCCTGCTGGAGTCCATTCAGATACAAGCACAGTGGTCCAGGCAGAGAGAGGTGGCTCCAGATGCTGTGTGAGCAACCATCCATGAAGTAGCTGGGTGTGAGGCCCACTGATAGCACCCATCCTAGAAAAGATGCAGGCGGACTTTGGCACAGCACCAGAGAGACCAGCATTGCTCTCAAATCCTTTTGGGGCTCCAGACCCCAGATGACCATCTCCACTGCCCCCACAACGCACTTCTCCTTGGGATACCTCATCCTCCTAACACTCCATCCTCACGGCCTTCCTTTAGAGATTCATTGGAGGTGCCATGCCTTTTCTCACTTCAGGACCTTTGTCCCCTTCTCTCCCTGCCTGGAATCCTTTCTGCTCTTGCCCCATCAGCTGTGCCCTTCTGACCACCCTTGGGATGCTGGAAGACGGCAATCTTCTCTACCCCCTGGGAGTAACATTCTCACCATAACATCCTCAAGATATTCTCCCAACTCATCAGATTCCATCGCTGTTTGTTTTAATATCGGTCTGCTCCGCCCTAACGGGGCAGAGACATTGGCTATTGACACTGGGAGAAAAGAACGGAGGAGTGAACAGTTCGAACCCCCGCTGCAAAGCTTTCACCTCCATGGCACCATGCAGTCTCCCTCAACTTGTGAAGCCGTTAAAGAACAGGACTTTCAAGATGATTAGGCCAGGACCTCTGCTGCTCTCTGAGGCCCAGTGGCTGTTGCAGGCCACATCACCTCTTGGTGTGGGGTCCCCAGCACTGCTTTGCCAGGTTTTTTTGTGGGAGCAGAAAGCTGAGTAAGATTTCTAAACCTTCAAAGAAAGAGCTTCTCCTAATCCCCCTCCTCTCCCATTGCCCAGAGAGGGACAGGTTCTTATCCGAGGCCACACATCCAGTGCACGGTGACACTAGACTTCCTTGGCACAGCTAGAAGCCAACAGCTGAGCTTTGGGCCCACCCACGCTCAATGAGAGCACCATCTGCCTGGATGCTGGGAGAAGTGCGAGAGGGAGTGAAGAGAGCGGCTGCGGCTGAGTACATGTGGATTCAGGTCCAGAGCCAGGAGAGGTGGAGAGGGCTCTCGGCGGGAGGCCTAAGAAGAACCTGGCACCTGGGTCACTGAAAGCCAAACAGCCAGAGGCTGGGTGGTGGCATGTCTGGCCCTCATGCACACAGACAATCTATTTTTTAGTCAGTGCCTCCCCATCCTCCAATTCCGCTTCGAGATCTGGAGAAAATGTCTTGGCCTCTCTGGACTATGTTATACAGTAGTCAAACTTGAGGTCTGCAGGAGGTCAGACTGGCTCACTGAACGAGCCGCTCTGTGCCTCAGTTTCCCATTCATGAAACTGTGAGGCTGGTTTCATAGGGCTCTTGGAACACAGTGACAACAACGACAACAAAATCAAGTCAGCCCACTCCTCCAACCATGGCCTCATCTAACTGTCCACTTGCCTATGAGCTACCCCCAAGGCTTAGTCCAGGTCGTACCCACTGTGCTGGCTCATCGTGCCATCTCCAAAACGCCCTGGCCAAACTCGAAGAAGACATTTACACGGAGATCTGAGGAGCCTCAGGCAAGAGGCCATCTGCTCAAGGGCTTGCTATTTTAACAGAGATCAAAACATGGGAGTACTATTAATAAGTAGTAGCTCATTTTTTAGGCATTCATCATGAAGTCACTCCATTTTCACAACAGGACAAGGCCTAGCATTGTCTTGTTTCATAGATGAGGAAATTAAGAGTCCAGAGGGGTTACATAATGTGCTTATGAACTCTCAGGCAGCCAGGAACGAAACCCCAAAGTTTGACTGCAACATTCATGTGCCAGCCATGCGGGAAGCAGGTGACACACAGATAGACTGTGGCATCCAGGGAGGTGGACAGGCCAGGGCAGAGCAGGGCAGGGCAGGGCAGGGTCAGCACAGACCTACACTGGTCCGCCTTACTGAATGGAAAAGATGAACCAGGGTGACAGAATGTCAGCAGCAGCCAGTTGGGGAAGGGTTTTTATCCCAGAAAAAGGGCTTGGGGTAAGCCTCTGGAATTACAGGGCCTGGGGGCTGTTGTCATGTAGGCTCCTCCTCCAGTCACCCTGAGTAGCAACTGAGCCCCAGTGTCCAGAAACAGTTCACAAAGGGCCCTATAGACACACTGTCCTGACTCACGGATCCTCTCCAGAGGCAGATCGGCCCTCCCTCTGGCCAGATCTCAGGCTCAACTCCTATGGCCTGTATTTTAAAGCCTGGGGCCGTGTGTACAGGTGGGTACAACCGGCCACCAACACATGCATCACCCACTCCCAGCTCTGAGTGTGGGCCACTCCCCATCCCCTGCAGCACCCTCCCACACCCAGCCCAGTGCCCTCAAAGCCTCTGGGTACCACTCTGGATATGTTTCTTCCAAGAAGTCCTGACCACCACTCAAATCCAGATTCCCGTGCTACAGTAGACCTCGGTAAGCATTCCCCGGCCACTCTCCATCCCAACAGCAGAGCTTTCTCATGCTATCCCCCCACTCTGAAGTTATCTTATTGACCCACTCATCCCTCTTTAGTTGCCTTATTCTCTGAGTTAAAATGAAAGCTCTGACGGTGAGAAAGGACATCGGATAAAGGAGATGACCTGAGTATAATCCCTGGGACCCATACTACTGACCTCCATACACAGGCTATGTGCATGTATGAGTCACACACAAACATGATCACACACACACACACACACACACACACAAACACATACATACATAAATAAATTTTATTTTAAAATCTAGACAAAGCAGCTAGCTTCAAACTAGGTAAGGCAACACATGTCTATTGTGATCTCAGCACTGAGCAGGCTCAGACAGAAGGATCACGAGCTCAGTGCCAGTCTGAGTGTCACAGCAAGTGTCAGACCAGAGTAAGCGACACAGTAAGACCGTGTCAAAAAAAAAAAAAAAAAGCCCAATCCTATACGTGTGTGTACGTGTATGTACACTGTATATAGATGTGTATATGCTGTATACAGCAGCTCCCATGGGAAGAATCTGTCTGCCCTGTTTTCTACTAGAACCTAGTTCCTATGTATACTTCCCCCCTCATGGCTACCCAGGGCTACTGAGGTCCCAGGCGCAAGGGGTTTGCCCAAGGTCACTTGGCAAGCCAGCAGATCCCAGAGATCAGCCTGGCACTATAGGGCTGGGGCGTTGAGCCTGGCTCCATGCTCTCCCAGCTGATCTCCCCTGGCTTGTTTTGATCATGTTTCTTCGTCACAATGGGGCAGAGCCCGCAAGCCTTTGACAACAGTGCCCACTCTACTTCTTAGAGCCCATGGTATTTCCATCTGGGCAGCCCTGACTGCTTCCCCTCAGTCCCTCCCTTCCTGGCATCAACTGCTCCGATGAGTTCACGTCTGGAAGCCTAGGAGCTGCCCTAAAGGAAAAGGTGCCTCCCAGGCCAAGCCCCAGGGCTAGAGGTGTAAATCAGCCTTGTGGGAAGCTAACCTTGGTAGGGGGGCCTGTGATGTGTGAACTTCCCACCTAGCGAGGCCTCAGGGAATCAACCCTGAAGTGTCTTCCCTCCTTCCAAATGCTCTAGGGTGCTGTAACCCTCCCCTTTATTAAAATGCCATCCCCACTCCACCCCCACCCCCAGGGAGAGAGGGCCCTGCTGCCTTCTGCCTGCAGAAGTGTCCTGGCAAACTCTTCCTGCCTGGCCTCAGTCTCCCCAACTCAGAAGTCGGAGGTGCGCTAAGCTGCTAGCCAGAAACCAGGCACAACCAAAAAAAAAAAAAAAAAAAAAAAAAAAAAAAATCTACCTTACTTTCCAGAGAGTATAGGTCAAGAGCTGTTTAGGGAGGGAAAGAGTTAAAGCCTTTATTTTTTTTTCACTGTGCAAAACTGGGTCCTAAGTTAGTTTAAAGGTACAGGAGTGGGGTGTGGCTTGCGAAGTAAGGGCAGGCTAAAAATCGGGGCCTGAAAGCTTTGGTGGCCCAGCAGCAAATATTTGCTGTTAGTTCTTCCAGCACCAAACTCGAAAGATGCTGGAACAAGCCAAAGGCAGGTCAGCTCCTGACAAGGATTTCGGCCTCCCGCTGGGAGAGAGTCATCAGCTTCAGTTTTTGCCTCAACCCCCCAACGTGGATAGAGGCCAGGTCTAGGTCACTGACAGGGCAGGCTGGCTGCAGACGAGACAGCTCACTGTACCCTCCCTCATGACAAGCATCGAATTTCATCTCCCACTTTCCAAAGCCACAAGGGTGGCTGTCCCTCGGACCACCGTGGTACTTGGGTCTGTAGTGCAGCTGCCCCCTCGGGGTCACCTACCCACCTCTCTGGGATCTGGAGAAGGGAGGGGCACGCTAGGATCCCACTTGCTCTAGGACCACCTGCGGCTTCTCACTCAGCTGTTTAGAAAACCCAGATGTGGAGCACAGGAGTCCCCATCTCCATCCAGAATTAAGCCCGGAACTTGGGGTTGAGTGAGGACATGGAGACCTTTTCCCTAGATTCCTCAGAGGTCTTTCCAAGGCCCTAAGCGGTACCTTCCCCCTCCCTTCATTCCGCGGTGTGATGTCAGAAAGGAACCGGCCCTTTCTGGTAGTTAAACGAAAGGGGAAATAGAATACCAGGGCTGTGAGAATCAGGCGAGGAAAACTCAGGAGTCCCTTGGGGGACTTTATAAAGGACTTGATTTCCTCAGATGGGATCCGGCCCTGGAGGTCTCAGCTGTGTGGCAGCGTGGCTAACCTGCGCACCAGCTCTACAGCAGCTCCCTCTGCCCCGCCACTCCGCCCGCGGGAAACTGAGGTGCTGGCCAGTACAGTCTGTCCTGCTGCCTCCAGGCGCCCACGTCGGTTCACGCTCAGGCTCCTGGGTCTTGCGGCCGGATTTCCCGGAGCGGGCAGGGGCTTAGAGCTAGGACTGGTGCCCATGAGTGAGCCTGGGCGCTGCATCACCCCCAACAACGACGAGCTTGAGGAGAAAGACACGACAGCTGGTGCCCACACAGCCCGGGAAGGTAGCACCCCGGAACGGGGCGTCCTCCTGTTTCCGAGCTGCTGGAGAGCTTTGAGATCTCCCCAGCCTGTGCTGTACAGATGGAGAAACTGAGGCTCCATGCAGAAGCAATTTGGCAAAGGTCACCCTGAATACAGGGACCGGAGCCCAGATGCGCCACCTCCTCTGGGGCGGTGCGAGCAGCTGCGCAGGTGGCAAGGGCGAGGCTCACTGGGCGCCCCGCCAGCCCCGAGCCCCCCCACTCACCTCCAGCAGCCGTGCGCGGTCCCCGAGCTCCCGGGCGCCGCCGCCTTGGCTCACCTGGCTACGACCATGCGTGAGCCCCGCCCCGAGATCCCTGCACCCCGCCCAGCGGCGGCGCCCACTCAGCGCCCTAAGCGAGGTCCTAGCCGCTAGAGGCTGAAGGGGACCCAAGCGGGAGCCGCGGGCGCTGGGCGGGCACCGCTCTCCTGCCGAGCGCTCCCCCGGGCCCTAGCGCCGCCCCTTCAGCGCCCCGCCCAGCCCCCGGGGTACGAGCCCCCCTTTTCCCCTGCCCCGGTAGCCGAGGCCTTACCTCGAAGCGGATTCCTACTTTCTCCTCGGGTCCTCTCTACGCACCTCACTTTCGACTGCCCCTGTTCATCGTTTCCTCATCTTACTGTGTATCTCTAGGTCTGTAGTTCTACCCTTAAATTCTCACTCAGTTTTTCCATGCCCCCGCCATCTCTTTGCCCCTTTCTCCCCGCCCCCACTACTCTCCTTTAAAACCTGTTCCCTCACGTGATAACCGTGACACCCCACTCCACTTGTCTCAGCCCAGTAACTATAGAGTAACTGTCTTTTTTGGTAGCAAAGAGGCTGAGGAGTGCTGTTGCCAGCCTGTTGTTGTCATCCCTCGACTTAATTAGCTATCAGCAACAAGGGCAGAGATGCTGTGTGGTCTGGATGTGGCTTTGATTCCCCCAACTTTTGCAAAGCACCGTTCAGGCTGAGCTCAGCAGAGGCCGTGGCAATTGTCACCGTGCTTCAGTGGGAACACTACACGCACTGCTGTTAACAGTCTATATTCGCACATTCCAGGGCAGATCCTGTGGGGAGCGGTTGGTGGACTTGGAAACAACACTGGGCTAACAAGCACTTCCGTATCCCCAGCAAGACTGAAGGAAGACCACACTCGTTGATCACTCCTTCAGACAGGGTGGTTCCAGTGTCACCTGTCTTCAAAGAACTGTGTTTAGGTTTCCGATAAAGGAACTTAGAAATATGCTGGCTCTCTGAAGCACAGACCCCAAAGATGTGTTCTGTTTAAAACTGCCCCTGGCTCTGAGTGCAAGCAGTCAGCTGACTGAGGGAAACAAATCCTCTCTGGCCCCTTCCATCCCTCTGCCTGGCTTCGTGGGCAGCAGGGCATTCCCCTGACCTGTGGTCACTCTTCTCCCGTTGTGCTGGGTGAGGGACAAGAAACTGTCCTGGAGATGGCACCATGCAAGAGATTGCTTTCTCCCAATGCGTGCACTGGGGAGGTGGCTGCAGCCCAGCCTGTGGAAATCCAGGAAACAGAGTGTGTGGGTGAGAGGAAGAGAGAGAGCAGCTAGGATTACTGCGTGGGTAGCTGCGAAAGAGAAAGAGATGAGAAAAAGAAGCAGGGAGCGAAAGTGGTTCAGTCTGCATGTGGGGGTGTGACAGTGGCTGTGCAACCGTGGATACGCCCGGAGGAGAGACCATGAGTGTTTAGCAAAGGAAAGGGAGAAAAGGGCATGGTTTAACCCCGTGTCTACAGGAGAGAGCCCATGTACTTGCGTGAGAACATTTAGGAGTGTCTGCTCCATGCCCTGAGGTGGGATGGGAGCCTGAGTCACTTGTCCACACGTACTGTGGTATAATGGATGAGGGGTTGTTTGGGAGGGTGTATGCCAGTGTGTGCCCATTGCCCATATATATGCCAGGGTTTGCAGGCATTCACATATGTGCAACTTTAAGGTGCACATATAGCCTTTGTCTGAGAATGTGGCATGTCTACATCATGGTGTATACATGGGTTCATGGATGTATGTTTGATTGAACAGCACAGGGAAGTATCTGTGAACCTGTGGGTGGTCCTCTTCCCTATTGTCTTCTTGTTTAAATCACCACGGTATAGGGCTCCCTATGTAGCCTCCTGTGCCATCTGCTCTTTCCTAGAAGCCTAAGGGGCAGAAGCCCTGGCCTTGGCTCCCTGACCTTGACCAGACTCTGTATTCTGCTTAATAAAATGAATATGGTTTAGTTTCCTCTGCTAATGAAGATGGATGCAACCGAGACTTATCTTACACTCCATATCAGTACTCCAATCCTTATGCCCATGGCTCCAGGCAATGTCTACAAGAGTAGCAACGGTCCCCGAATCCTCTAGATACTCCTTACCATCAAAAGGCCACTGACAAAGGAGAAGCTGGGTCAGCAGTGGATCATAGGTCTCCCTGTTATGACAAAGAGGAATGTGGCTTGGCTGGATCCCCCACCTACTCTCAGAGCCTGAACAACCATTTTTCCAGCCCCAGGTGGGTGGAAGATCACAGCCTGCTTCCTTGTCTCCATGGAGACGAAGCATTAAAAAAGAGTTATTTAAAAGCACAGGCCCAAGACCTCTCAGGGTTCAAATCTCAGTCCCCCCATTTACAGGCTGTGAGACTTCAAGTCACAATTCTCTTAAATTCTGGATGCCCAGTTTCCTCATCTGGAAAACGGAAATGAGAAAGCAAGTGTGGAAGGCGCCCCTGAAATCCCAGCACTGGAGAGGCAGCCGCTCAAGTTAGACTCTAGCAAGACTGTCTCAAAATGAAAAAAAAAAAAAGAGGGAGATGAAGAGTAAGAGAAGGAGAGGGAGAGGAAGAGGAGGAGGCAGTGTCCTGTCTGAACTTTGTATTCTGAGGCTACAACGAAGTAATCTGTACAAAACATTCAACCCAGAGTCCAGCAGCTGAAAAGAGAACCAGAAACCTGGGTTCTGTGTGACTTTGCACAAATTGTTTTCCGTTTCTCTGCTTCTGTCTCCGTCAGCACAGCAGACTCAACACTCTAATGCCAGGTACAATCAGTGAGACTGTAGAGAGGAGGGCTGTAGTAGAGAGAGCTCTTTCTTGGGGAACTGTGGATGACCTAGTGTTCGGCAGAGGCCTGATCATCTTCCTCTATCAGACTTCTCTCAGCTATGGGTGGTGTGGAACTTGAACGTGAGGCTGCAGCCCCTCTTGGCCCAACAAAGAGCCTGTTCTGCCCATCTCAACTGTGGTGCCATCACCCACCAATCCCCAAATAAAAATCTGTACGGTGCCCGAGGCAGAAGATGAATGGCTTGGGCTCGAGTCTGCCAGGCAGCACTCCCGAAAGCCAGGTTTAATAACGGAAGGATGGGTGTGATTGTCTGAAGGTGCTTATGATCCTCTCTGTAATGAGAGGAAGCTTGGAGAGGAAACCCTAAGCTCCTAATAACCTGGCAGCTCCCCAGCCTTCATTCCCTCCCACTCTCCAGGCAGAGGGAAAGGACCTGCCACTCCCCAGCCCCAGGGAGCAGAAAGGCCACTGAGACTTAGATCCAAGACCACCCAGATTTCCACTTCTCCGCAAGAGCCAGCTTCCTCTGAGAAGTGTTTTACCTGTCCCTTCTCCAGAGGCCCCTCCTTTCCCTCTGTCTCTAGAATGTTCAGACCAACTGGGTGGACAGTAGACCGATGAATTGGGAATTTGATGTAAAGGACAATGGAGTCTCGGGGCTGACAATGGCTGTGTATCTTGGACAGGTGACTTGAATCTCTGACCCTCAGTTGTCTCCAGCGTATATCAGAGAGTGGGGTCGCAATGAATGACCCAGGGGTTGTGAGTTGCCAGCAAGGCAATCAAAGGTGATCTTTTCTCCTCCCCGCCCTACCCACCGTCGATATCACTCCAGGGTATTTTGAAAGCACACTTTTCACAATAGAATCATAACGCATAGTGCAAGCCCCTTAGTCAAACAACCATGGCTGGACACGCTAGTCACATCCTGGACAAGTCACTTGCATTCCTGAGCTATGTAATGGGCTCAAAGTCACACGCTGACGCTGTTAGCACAGCAGACTTTGCACACAGCTCAGACGATAGCAACTGGACTGTTCAGCTAATAATGATCCTTTCTGTTTCATTTTATACAGCTACCGAGAGCACTGTAGATTTTCCAAAACATAGCCACAGCTAAGGTCGAGACACCCTCTCAACAGCTCCTGTTTTTATTCTATTTTCACAGAGAGAGAGAGAGAGAGAGAGAGAGAGAGAGAGAGAGAGAGAGAGAGTGTTAGTTCACCAAAGAGAAGGGACTGACTAGGGCTTGACTACTAAACTCTGGGCTGAGACCCATCATCCCTGCCTCCTGACCCAGCTGCTCCCTTGGGATGGGAAGGGAGCAAGTCACAATGAGACTCAGGTTCCTGAGGACCCATATTC